>NC_029776.3:69488405-69489902 GCF_000817695.3 Arachis duranensis | reverse complement strand
AAAATGATTCATATCATTATCCTCATGGTGGATGGGAGTATCAACAAGGAATGAGGGAGTATGAACAATCAAGTGAGATGAACTATTTCCCAGAGCCACAAAGTGACTCATACTATTATGGCACGTACACAAAAGATGGCTGGGAAGGGAAATGCAATGATTCATATTCTAATTATTTAAGAACATTATCACTTGATTGTGCTGCCAGAGCATACTTGGAAGAGTGTTCATCATTTGATTATGCCTCAACACAAAATTCCCTCCAAGATCCATACAACTCATCTCACCAACCACAAAATTACTCTCAACCTTTATCCTTTGAGCTAGTGGCTGAGGATCCCCTTCAAAAGTCCAGAGAATTATTGGAAAGACAAGAACAAATTATGGAAGAACAAAAACAACGCTGAACAGAACAAGAATTCCTCCTCAAGAAAACAGAAGGGCATGTAGAGCAAAGGAAGATTCATTCAGGATCACCAAGTGTTAAGGATGAGGAACAATCTGTGAGTGAAGAAGAGGAAGAAGAGGTTCCTATATCAATTGAAATTTCAATGGAGGAAGAGCAAGATGAGGAGGCTACTGTATCAAGTGAACTTTCAATAAAGAACGAGGTGGTTGAAAATGAAATTGCACTTGAGATGATAAGGGAACATGAAGACTCACAACTCTCACAAACTTTTCTGACCTAACAACTCTCAACAATTAAATCTGTGATTGAGAAATATGAAGAGGAGATGAAGAAATGTTGGGAAGATCAACAAACCTCCTGAATGAAAAAGCTATTAAGTCAAATGTTGGGTGCAAAGAAAGGAGTGGAGGAGCAAGAAAGTGAGGAAGTCATTCCAGAAAATTTAAACTCAAGTGAAGCAGAGAAGTACATAGAAGAAAAGCTCATGGAACCACCAATGCAAAAAGCCCTGGATGAATACAAAACCCAATAATCACACAACAACCAAGTCTTGAATTCAAAGAAGTGAAGGCAACTAACAAGAACACCAATTCTGTCCCTAATCCAGCAAGCAAGATCAATCAAGCCATTTGCAAAAGGAAGCTTGCTGAGGAAAGGCCAAGACAAGGGACACTAGCTGAATCTTTCCCTCCCTTGAAGTCATTCCTCTTAACCAATTGGAAGAAGAGGAAGAAAGTGAAGAACAACATGTCAAGCTAATGACACTAAAAGAGCACTTGTTGGGAGGTAACCCAACCGTAGGTAACATTTCTTCTCTGCTTTGTTTTCTTTTTGTGGTTTGTTTAAATTTCAATAAATTGGCATAAGATGACATTCTAAGTTTGGTGTTGCCTTGCAACAAATTGTTTTCAATCTTTTTGGATGATTGCATCAAATCAAAAATGAAATTACTGCTTCATCTTCTCTTTTAATTCTGCAATTCATTTATCTTCTCTCCTTCTGCAATCGTTCTTGGTTGGATCAAGGAAGGAATTGAGATCTAGACTTGTTTTCTAGTCTCTTTGAGTTCCTGAGATCTTCAACCTCAT
>NC_029776.3:69487764-69488305 GCF_000817695.3 Arachis duranensis | reverse complement strand
GATTCTGATGGATAGCTCATTGCCTTGAATACGTTAAACACCAATTTCTCATCATGTAGTCTAAGAGTGAGTTCACCCTTTGGACATCTATGATGGCTCCAGCAGTAGCCAGGAAGGGTCTTCCCAGAATTATGGAAGCTTTGGCTTCTTCCTCCATATCTAACACCACAAAATCGGCCGGAAATATAAAATCTCCCACTTTCACCAACAAATCCTCAACTATCCCATGAGGGAACTTAAAAGTTTGATCTGCCAATTGGAGGGCCATTCTTGTTGGTTTGGCTTCCTCAATCTTCATTCTTTTCATCATTGTTAGAGACATCAAATTGATACTGGCCCCTAAGTCACACAAGGCTTTCTCCACCATGACTTCTCCTATGATGCAGGGGATTTGGAAACTGCCTGGATCCTTCAATTTCTGAGGCAATTTGTGTTGAATGATGGCACTGCATTCTTCAGTCAACAACACAGTTTCCTCATTTCTCCAGCTCCTCTTCTTGGTCATTAATTCCTTCAAGAATTTTGCATAGAGTGGCATTTG
>NC_029776.3:69485514-69486699 GCF_000817695.3 Arachis duranensis | reverse complement strand
TCATCCCAGGTTGTTAGGCTCCCCCTTGGGAATGATTCCAGCCACTTAGCTGCCTTGTCCCTAAGTGAAAATGGGAACAAGAGCAGTTTATAGGCATCTTCATGGACTCTATTGGACTTCACAGTGTCGCAAATTCTCAGGAATTTTGTGAGATGTTGGTTTGGATCTTCATTAGCACTCCCACCAAATGAACAATGATCCTCCACCAATGATATTAGCTGTGGTTTGAGTTCAAAATTGTTGGCCTGAATGGGTGGTTTCTGAATGCTGCTACCACAATTCCCAGAGGTTGGGTTTATGTATGAACCAAGAACCATCCTCTCAGGAATGGCATTGTTTCCATCAGCCCTCTCATGGTTGTGAACTTCTCTATCCATGTTGAGATCTAGAGCTTCCTCAAAATTATCCTCAGACTCTCCTTCAGATTCTTCTTCTCCCAGTACTCTCTTCCCTCTTGCTTCCCTTCTAAGTTTATGAAGGGTCCTCTCTGGTTCGGTATATGGAAGAGTTGTTGTCTCTCCTCTCCTACCTGTCATACAAGAACACAGCACAGGCAACAAACAAGTGAAATACTCTTGGTTAATGGAAGAGTATGGTTAGAGCAGTTGAGGAATTAATTCAAATAGTTAGTGGGTCAGTGAGTTAGTTGCTTGAATTTAAAGGCATAAAGAAAGAAAGCAAGTAACAAAGTGCAGAAATTAAAATTTCAACAAGTAACTTGAACCGAATTAACAAAACAAGAAAAAAAATGCTCAATCTAGTTAACTTCCAATTTGAGAATTGTCAATCGAAAACCAATCCCCGGCAACGGCGCCATAAACTTGATCTAGCCATAAACTTGATAGCTACGATTTAGGAAATTGCACGATCGGCAAAATTCCTTCCGGCAAGTGCACCAGTTATCGTTAAGTAAAAACTCACAATAGAGTGAGGTCGAATCCCACAAGGATTGGTTGAATGAGCAATTCGGATTAGAAGTTTGTTCTAGTTGAGCGGAATCAAGATTTAGATGAGAATTGCAGAATGTAAAATTGGCGGGAAACGTAAATGGCAAGAAATTGAAATTGCGGAATCTTAAATTGCATGAATTAAAGAGCGAGAAGCTAAATTGCTGAAATTAAAAAGGGATCGGGGTGATTGCATGAATTTAATTGCAGAATGTAAAGAGAAAGTGTAGATCAGAAA
>NC_029776.3:69484982-69485381 GCF_000817695.3 Arachis duranensis | reverse complement strand
CCTTGGCTCACCACTTCTCTCTAAAAACAAACAAATTCCCAATCCCTTGGTTTAAATGTTCATAAGAAGAGATGATGCTCGATCACTGATTATACCACACAGTTTCATGAACCACAATTTGGTAGGATTACATGTCACAATATCCATCCAAACCCCAATCCAATTCACTATGAGAAAGCTTCTCTAGCATGAATCCCCCATTCCTTTCCCAAGGTTCCGAAGGATTCCAATTATGGGTAGTTTATTTCCCAAGACAACTACCCAATAGAATTAAACCGAGAAGCTTTCTAACAAAATTCAAGAGAAAAGATTGAAGAAGAAGATAAAAACTATTATTGATTCATTGAATTACAATAGAGCTCCCTAACCCAATGAAAGGGGTTTAGTGAGTCATAGCTC
>NC_029776.3:69484471-69484822 GCF_000817695.3 Arachis duranensis | reverse complement strand
CTTTGAGGCCTTTCCTTGATTTCCTTTTGCTTTGGGTTTATGGTCCATAATCCTGATGAGGCTGTGATCCAATTCTGTAACAATCATTGAGCAAACTTAGTGATAAACAAGTAATGATACAAGACTCAACAATTTGAAGTTCCAGACTCATCAATTCTTCAGGCCCAATCCCATAAACCATGATATTCAATTGGGTTTCATACCAGAGTATGTTTAAGTTAATGTTTGTGCTCAAATGCTAACTTAAACTTCAATATATTTGGCCCAGAAACCCTTTCAAAAGGTGGCGTTTAAGTTGTAGTTTAAGCTTCAGTTTAAGATTAAACTGAAGCTTAAACGTGGAAATGAAGA
>NC_029776.3:69482965-69484282 GCF_000817695.3 Arachis duranensis | reverse complement strand
GCGTTTAACCTTCAGTTTAACCTTAAACTGAAGGTTAAACGCCCACTTTCAGCTTTGGTGCATTTCTTATTCTGGCGTTTAACTTCCAGTTTAAGGTTAAACTGGAGGTTAAACGCCACTTTTAGCATTATATGGCTTGGTAGTTTAAGTTCCAGTTTAAGCTTAAACTGGAACTTAAACTCCACATGTGATCTTCAAGCTTCCTTTATTGATTTTGTTGCTTCCTTGCCTAGCCTCTTCTTCCCTGAAATCATCCACACAATTGCATTAAAGTCTTGCAAAATTTCATGAGAATTCTTCCATTCATAGCATTCAAGTAATATAACTAAAAACTCATGGAATTTGCATCAAAATTACACTGTTTGGATGATTCATTACTTTGTTGTTCATTTAACCATTCTTGGTTACTTTAAGCTCAAGAAAGTGCATAAAACAACTAAAACTAACAAAAAAATGCTAGTGAAACTAGCCTAAGATGCCTTGGCATCACTTTCCAGCAATATATAGTAGTCCATACTTTATTCGGGAATTGACGACGTAAAGTGGCGCTCAACGCCAAGTACATTGTGTTGTCTGGAGTTAAACGCCAGAAATACGTCACGACCCGGAGTTGAATGCCCAAAACACGTCATAACTTGGCGTTCAACTCCAATAAAAGGCTCAGCTCATGGATAGATCAAGCTCAGCCCAAACATACACCAAGTGGGCCCCAGAAGTGAATTTATGCATCAATTACTTACTCATGTAAACCCTAGTAACTAGTCTAGTATAAATAGACGTCTTTTGACCATTCGGTCTTTTGATCACCTTCATGGGGGCTGGCCATTCGGCCATGCCTGAACCTTTCACTTATGTATTTTCAATGGTGGAGTTTCTACACACCATAGATTAAGGGTGTGGAGCTCTGCTGTACCTCAAGTTTCAATACAATTATTATTATCTTCTGTTCAATTCTCTTTTATTTTTATTCCAAGATATACGTTGCACTTCAACTTGATGAATGTGATGATCCGTGACACTCATCATCATTCTCACCTATGAACGCGCGTGACTGACAACCACTTCCGTTCTACCTTAGGCCAGGCGCATATCTCTTAGATTCCCAACAGAATCTTCGTGGTATAAGCTAGATAGATGGCGGCATTCATCGGAATCCGGAAAGTATAACCTTGTCTGTGGTATTCCGAGTAGGATTCCAGGAATCTAGAAAGTCTAACCTTGTCTGTGGTATTCCGAGTAAGATTCCGGTATTGAATGACTGTGATGAGCTTCAAACTCCTGAAGGCTGGGCGTTAGTGACAGACGCAAAAGAATCAG
>NC_029776.3:69481622-69482870 GCF_000817695.3 Arachis duranensis | reverse complement strand
GACCATTTTCACTGAGAGGATGGGATGTAGCCATTATCAAGGGTGATGCCTCCAGACGATTAGCCGTGCAGTGACAGCGCATAGGACCATTTTCCCGAGAGGATTAAAAGTAGCCATTGACGATGGTGATGCCCTACATACAGCTTGCCATGGAAAGGAGTAGGAAGGATTGTATGAATGTAATAAGAAAGTAGAGATTCGAGAGGAGCACAGCATCTCCATACGCCTATCTGAAATTCCTACTATTGATTTACATAAGTATTTCTATCCTATTTTATTTTCTTTTTATTATTAATTTTCGAAATCCATAATCATTTAATCTGCCTAACTGAGATTTACAAGGTGACCATAGCTTGCTTCATACCAACAATCTCTGTGGGATCGACCCTTACTTATGTAAGGTATTACTTGGATGACCCAGTACACTTGCTGGTTAAGTTGAACGTTGTTATGATCACATATGCCAAAGAGCCATTAAATAAATCTCATGCAAATACAAAGAGGGCAATCACAATTTCGTCCACCAAGTTTTTGGCGCCGTTGCCGGGGATTGTTCGAGTATGGACAACTGACGGTTCATCTTGTTGCTCAGATCAGGTAATTTTCTTTCCAAAAATCTTTCAAAAAAATTTTTTGTTTATTTTTCGTTTTTCCAAATTTTATTTTCGAAAAATATAATAAAAATACAAAAAAATCATAAAATCATAAAAATAAAAAATATTTTGGGTTTCTTGTTTGAGTCTTGAGTCAATTTTTAAGTTTAGTGTCAATTGCATGCTTTTAAAAATTTTTCTTGCATTTTTTCGAAAATTTATGCATTCATAGTGTTCTTCATGATCTTCAAGTTGTTCTTGATAAATCTTCTTGTTTGATCTTGATGATTTCTTGTTTTGTGTTGTTTGTTGTTTTTCATATGCATTTTTCGTTTGTTAGAGTCCATGCATTAAAGATTTCTAAGTTTGGTGTCTTGCATGTTTTCTTTGCATAAAAAATTTTTCAAAATTATGTTCTTGATGTTCATCATGATCTTCAAAGTGTTCTTGGTGTTCATCTTGACATTCATAGTGTTCTTGCATGCATCATGAGTTTTGATTCATAATTTTCATGTTGTGAGTCATTTTTGTTGTTTTTCTCTCTCATCATTAAAAATTCAAAAATAAAAAAAATATATTTTCCTTTTTTCTCTCAAAATTTCAAAAATTTGAGTTTACTTAGTCAAAAATTTTCAAAATTAGTTGTTTCTTACAA
>NC_029776.3:69474247-69479275 GCF_000817695.3 Arachis duranensis | reverse complement strand
TGAACTAGATACCTGGATTCAGCAAATTTTACCTCAAAAGAAACAAGATCCTGGCAAATTCTTAATACCTTGTACCATAGGCACATTGACCTTTGAAAAAGCTCTATGTGATCTGGGGTCAGGGATAAATCTTATGCCACTCTCTGTAATGGAGAAGCTGGGGATCATTGAGGTACAACCTGCCTTGTTCTCATTACAATTGGCAGACAAGTCATTGAGACAAGCTTATGGAATAGTAGAGGACGTGTTAGTAAAGGTTGAAGGCCTTTACATCCCTGCTGATTTCATAATCTTAGACACTAGGAAGGAAGAGGATGAGTGTATCATCCTTGGAAGACCTTTCCTAGCCACAGCAGGAGCTGTGATAGATGTCAACAGAGGTGAATTAGTCCTTCAATTGAATGGGGACTACCTTGTGTTTAAGGCACATGGCCATCCCTCTGTGATAAAGGAGAGTAAGCATGAAGAGCTTCTCTCAGTTCAGAGTCAAGAAGAGCCCCCACAGTCAAACTCTAAGTTTGGTGTTGGGAGGCCACAACCAAACACTAAGTTTGGTGTTAAGACCCCATATCCAAACTCTAAGTTTGGTGTTGGGACTATACAACATTGACCTGATCACCTTTGTGGCTCCATGAGAGCACAATGTCAACCTATTGACATTAAAGAAGCGCTTGTTGGGAGGCAACCCAATTTTATTTATCTAGTTTTTATTTTATTTTATTTTATTGTTATTTTGTGTTTTATTAGGTACATGATCATGAGGAGTCACGAAAAAAATCATAAAAATTAAAAACAGAATCAAAAACAGTAGAAAAAAAATTCGCACCCTGGAGGAAGGATAGACTGGCATTCAATGCCAGTAAGGAGCATCTGACTGGCGTTCAACGCTAGAACAGAGCATGAATCTGGCGCTGAACACCAAAAACAAGCAACATTCTGGCATTTGAACGCCAGGAATGTGCCTTGAGAAAAGCTGGCGCTGAACGCCAGTAACAAGCATGAAACTGGCGTTCAACGCCAGAAACATGCTTTACATGGGCGTTGAACGCCCAGAACATGCTTCACATGGGCGTTAAACGCCCAGAACGTGCATCACCTCGGCGTTTAAATGCCAGAATGGTATGCAAAGGCATTTTACATGCCTATTTGGTGCAAAGACCCCACAGGAGACCCACCTAACATATTCTCCCCTCTTCCCAACAACTTCAATCTCTGAATCTCTCCTCCCAATGAACACTCTTCCCCATGTCACACTTCCCATTAACTTCAATCTCTCTTCCCAATTACCCCCTTCACCACTCACATCCATCCACTCTTCCCCAAAACCCCACCTACCTTCAAAATTCAAAAACACTTTCCCACCCAAACCCATCCTAAATGGCCGAATCTACCCTCTCCCATTTTCCTATATAAACCCCTCCATTCCACTTCCTTTTCACACAACACAACCCCCTCTTCTATACCTTGGCCGAAACCCACACCCCACCTTCTCCTCAATATTTTCTTCTTCTTCTTCTTCTCTTCTTTCTTCTCTTGCTCGAGGGCGAGCAATATTTTAAGTTTGGTGTGGTAAAAGCATAAGCTTTTTGTTTTTCCATTACCATCAATGGCACCTAAGGCCGGAGAATCCTCTAGAAAAGGAAAAGGGAAGACAAAAGATTCCACCTCCGAGTCATGGGAGATGGAAAGATTCATCTCCAAAAGCCATCAAGACCACTTCTATGATGTTGTGGCAAAGAAGAAGGTGATCCCTGAGGTCCTTTTCAAGCTCAAGAAAAATGACTATCCGGAGATCCGACATGAGATCCGAAGAAGAGGTTGGGAAGTCTTAACCAACCCCATGCAACAAGTCAGAATTTTAATGGTTCAAGAGTTCTATGCCAATGCATGGATCACTAGGAACCATGATCAAAGTATGAACCTGAATCCAAAGAATTATCTCACAATGGTTCGGGGGAAATACTTAGATTTTACTCCGGAAAATGTGAGGTTGGCGTTTCACTTGCCCATGATGCAAGGAGATGAACGCCCCTACACTAGAAGGGTCAACTTTAATCAAAGGTTGGACCAAGTCCTAATGGACATATGTGTGGAAGGAGCTCAATGGAAAAGAGACTCCAAAGGCAAGCCAGTTCAACTTAGAAGACTGGACCTCAAGCCTGTGGCTAGAGGATGGCTGGAGTTCATTCAACGCTCCATCATTCCCACTAGCAACCGATCTGAAGTTACTGTGGATCGGGCCATCATGATTCATAGCATCATGATTGGAGAGGAAGAAGAAGTTCATGAAGTCATCTCCAATAAATTCTACAAAATAGCCGAAAAGCCCTCTACCATGGCAAGGCTAGCTTTTCCTCACCTTATTTGCCATCTATGTTACTCAGCTGGAGTTATCATAGAAGGAGACATCCCCATTGAAGAGGATAAGCCCATCACCAAGAAGAGGATGGAGCAAGCAAGATAGACCCTCCACGGATCTCAAGAGATGCATGAGGAAGCTCATCATCAAGAAATTCCTGAGATGCCTCAAGGGATGCACTTTCCTCCCAACAACTATTGGGAACAATTCAACACTTCCTTAGAAGATTTGAGCCACAATGTAGAACAATTAAGGGTGGAACATCATGAGCACTCCATCATTCTCCATGAAATAAGAGAAGATCAAAGAGCAATGAGGGAGGAGCAACAAAGGCAAGGAAGGGACATAGAAGAGCTTAAGGACATTGTTGGACCTTCAAGAAGATGACACCACTAAGGTGGATTCATTCCTTGTTCTTATTTCTTTCTGCTTTTCGGTTTTTATGTTGTGTTTATCTATGTTTTGTGTCTCTACTTCATGATCATTAGTAGTTAGTAACTAGGTCTTAAAGCTATGAATAAATTCCATTAATCCTTCACCTCTCTTAAATGAAAAATGTTTTAATTCAAAAGAACAAGAAGTACATGAATTTCGAATTTATCCTTGAATTTAGTTTAATTATATTGATGTGGTGACAATACTTTTTATTTTCTGAATGAATGCTTGAATAGTGCATATTTTTGATCTTGTTGTTTATGAATGTTAAAACTGTTGGCTCTTGAAAGAATGATGAACAAAGAGAAATGTTATTGTTGATCTGAAAAATCATGAAATTGATTCTTGAAGCAAGAAAAAGCAATGAAAAAGCAAAAAGCTTGCGAAAAAAAATAATTGGCGAAAAAAATAATAGAAAAAGAAAAAGCAAGCAGAAAAAGCCAATAGCCCTTAAAACCAAAAGGCAAGGGTAAAAAAAGGATCCAAGGCTTTGAGCATCAATGGATAGGAGGGCCCAAGGAAATAAAGTCCAGGCCTAAGCGGCTAAATCAAGCTGTCCCTAATCATGTGCTTGTGTCATGCAGGTCTAAGTGAAAAGCTTGAGACTGAGTGGTTAAAGTCGTGATCCAAAGCAAAAAGAGTCTGCTTAAGAGCTCTAGACACCTCTAACTGGGGACTCTAGCAAAGCTGAGTCACAATCTGAAAAGGTTCACCCAGTCATGTGTCTGTGGCACTTATGTATCCGGTGGTAATACTGGAAAACAAAATGCTTAGGGCCACAGCCAAGACTCATAAGTAGCTGTGTTCAAGAATCAACATACTTAACTAGGAAAGTCAATAACACTATCCGAAATTCTAAGTTCCTAGAGAAGCCAATCAATCTAAACTTCAAAGGAAAAAGTGAGATGCCAAAACTGTTCAGAAGCAAAAAGCTACAAGTCCCGCTCATCTAATTAGAATTAATATTAATTGATATTTTGGAATTTATAGTGTATTCTCGATATTCTGGAATTTATAGTATATTCTCTTCTTTTTATCCTATTTGATTTTCAGTTGCTTAGGGACAAGCAACAATTTAAGTTTGGTGTTGTGATGAGCGGATAATTTATACGCTTTTTGGCATTGTTTTTAGGCAGTTTTTAGTAAGTTCAAGCTACTTTTAGGGATGTTTTCGTTAGTTTTATGTTAAATTCACATTTCTGGACTTTACTATGAGTTTGTGTGTTTTTCTGTGATTTCAGGTAATTTCTGGCTGAAATTGAGGGACTTGAGCAAAACTCTGAAAAAGGCTGACAAAAGGACTACTGATGTTGTTGGAATCTGACCTCCCTGTACTCGAAATGGATTTTCTGGAGCTACAGAACTCCAAATGGCGCGCTATCAATGGAGTTGGAAAGTAGACATCCAGAGCTTTCCAGCAATATATAATAGTCCATACTTTATTTGGGAATTGACGATGTAAAGTGGCGCTCAACGCCAAGTACATGCTGCTGTCTGGAGTTAAACGCCAGAAACACGTCACGACCCGGAGTTGAACACCCAAAACACGTCATAACTTGGCATTCAACTCCAATAATAGCCTCAGCTCGTGGATAGATCAAGTTCAGCCCAAATTTACACCAAGTGAGCCCCGGAAGTGAATTTATGCATCAATTACTTACTCATGTAAACCCTAGTAGCTAGTCTACTATAAATAGGATAATTTACTATTGTATTAGACGTCTTTTGACCATTCGGTCTTTTGATCACCTTCATGGGGGCTGGCCATTCGGCCATGCCTGAACCTTTCACTTTTGTATTTTCAACGGTGGAGTTTCTACACACCATAGATTAAGGGTGTGGAGCTCTGCTGTACCTCAAGTTTCAATACAATTATTATTATCTTCTATTCAATTCTCTTTTATTTTTATTCCAGGATATACGTTGCACTTCAACTTGATGAATGTGATGATCCGTGACACTCATCATCATTCTCACCTATGAACGCGCGTGACTGACAACCACTTCCGTTCTACCTTAGGCCGGGCGCATATCTCTTAGATTCCCCAACAGAATCTTCGTGGTATAAGCTAGATAGATGGCGGCATTCATCGGAATCCGGAAAGTCTAACCTTGTCTTTGGTATTCCGAGTAGGATTCCAGGAATCTGGAAAGTCTAACCTTGTCTGTGGTATTTCGAGTAAGATTCTGGTATTGAATGATTGTGATGAGCTTCAAACTCCTGAAGGCTGGGC
>NC_029776.3:69472020-69474092 GCF_000817695.3 Arachis duranensis | reverse complement strand
CAGACGATTAGCCATGCAGTGACAGCGCATAGGACCATTTTCCCGAGAGGATTAAAAGTAGCCATTGACGACGGTGATGCCTTACATACAGCTTGCCATGGAAAGGAGTAGGAAGGATTGGAGATTCGAAAGGAGCACAGCATCTCCATACGCCTATCTGAAATTCTCACTATTGATTTACATAAGTATTTCTATCCTATTTTATTTTCTTTTTATTATTAATTTTCGAAATCCATAATCATTTAATCTGCCTAACTGAGATTTACAAGGTGACCATAGCTTGCTTCATACCAACAATCTCTGTGGGATTGACCCTTACTCACGTAAGGTATTACTTGGATGACCCAGTACACTTGCTGGTTAAGTTGAACGTAGTTGTGATCACGTATGCCAAAGATCCATTAAATAAATCTCATGCAAATACAAATAGGGCAATCACAATTTCGTCTACCACGGTGCATATGTTTGATCTTGTTGTTTATGAATGTTAAAGTTGTTGGCTCTTGAAAGAATGATGAACAAAGATAAATGTTATTGATGATCTGAAAAATCATAAAATTGATTCTTTAAGCAAGAAAAAGCAGTGAATAGCAAAAGCTTGCGAAAAAAAGGGAAATAAAATGGCAAAAAAAATAGAAAGAAAAAGAAAAAGTAAGCAGAAAAAGCCAACTGCCCTTAAAACCAAAAGGCAAGGGTAAAAAGGATCCAAGGCTTTGAGCATCAATGGATAGGAGGACCCAAGGAAATAAAATCTAGGCCTAAGCGGCTAAATCAAGCTGTCCCTAACCATGCGCTTGTGTCATGAAGGCCCAAGTGAAAAGCTTGAGATTGAGTGGTTAAAGTCGTGATCCAAAGCAAAAAGAGTGTGCTTAAGAGTTCTGGACACCTCTAACTGAGGACTCTAGCAAAGCTGAGTCACAATCTGAAAAGGTTCACCCAGTCATGTGTCTGTGGCATCTGTGTATCCGGCGGTAATACTGGAAAACAAAGTGCTTAGGGCCACGACCAAGACTCATAAAAGTAGCTGTGTTCAAGAATCAACATACTTAACTAGGAAAATCAATAACACTATCCGAAATTCTAGGTTCCTAGAGAAGCCAATCATTCTAAACTTCAAAGGAAAAAGTGAGATGCCAAAACTGTTTAGAAGCAAAAAGCTACAAGTCCCGCTCATCTAATTAGAATTAATATTCATTGATATTTTTGGATTTATAGTATATTCTCTTCTTTTTATCCTAATTGATTTTCAGTTGCTTGGGGACAAGCAACAATTTAAGTTTGGTGTTGTGATGAGCGGATAATTTATACGCTTTTTGGCATTATTTTTAGGTAGTTTTTTGTATGATCTAGTTACTTTTAGGGATGTTTTCATTAGTTTTTATGCTAAATTCACATTTACTGGAAGACAAAGTGATTTGGGCCACGGCCAAGACTCATAAAGTAGCTGTGTTCAAGAATCATCATACTTAACTAGGAGAATCAATAACACTATCTGGATTCTGAGTTCCTATAGAAGCCAATCATTCTGAATTTCAAAGGATAGAGTGAGATGCCAAAACTATTCAGAGGCAAAAAGCTAAAGCCCCGCTCATCTAATTAATACTGATCTTCATAGATGTTTTTGGAGTTCATTGCATATTCTCTTCTTTTTATCTTATTTGATTTTCAGTTGCTTGGGGACAAGCAAAAATTTAAGTTTGGTGTTGTGATGAGCGGATAATTTATACGCTTTTTGGCATTGTTTTTAGTATTTTTTTAGTATATTTTAGTTAGTTTTTAGTATATTTTTATTAGTTTTTAGTTAAAATTCACTTTTCTGGACTTTACTATGAGTTTGTGTGTTTTTCTGTGATTTCAGGTATTTTCTGGCTGAAATTGAGGGACCTGAGCAAAAATCTGATTCAGAGGCTGAAAAGGACCGCAGATGTTGTTGGATTCTGACCTCCCTGCAATCGAAGTGGATTTTCTGGAACTACAAAACCCAATTGACACGCTCTCAACTGCGTTGGAAAGTAGACATCTTGGGCTTTCCAGCAATATATAATAGTCCATACTTTGCCCGAGATTTGATG
>NC_029776.3:69471163-69471928 GCF_000817695.3 Arachis duranensis | reverse complement strand
GCGTTAAACGCCGGAACTGGCACAAGAATGGGAGTTAAACGCCCAAACTGGCACAAAAGCTGGCGTTTAACTCCAAGAAAAGTCTCTACACGAAAATGCTTCAATGCTCAGCCCAAGCACACACCAAGTGGGCCCGGATGTGGATTTTTATGTCATTTACTCATCCTTGTAAACCCTAGGCTACTAGTTCTCTACAAATAGGACCTTTTACTATTGTATTCTTATCGAGGTAGCTATCTTTAGTCTTATGCTATCTTAGATCATGGGGGCTGGCCTCACGGCCATGCCTAGACCTTGTTCTTATGTATTTTCAATGGTGGAGTTTCTACACACCATAGATTAAGGTGTGGAGCTCTGCTGTACCTCGAGTATTAATGCAATTACTATTGTTCTTCGTGGTATAAGCTAGACTTGATGGCGGCATTCAAGAGAATCCGGAAGGTCTAAACCTTGTCTGTGGTATTCTGAGTAGGATTCAATGATTGAATGACTGTGACGAGCTTCAAACTCCTGAAGGTTGGGCATTAGTGACAGACGCAAAAGAATCACTGGATTCTGTTCCAACCTGATTGAGAACCGACAGATGATTAGCTGTGCCGTGACAGGGTTCGTAGAACATTTTCACTGAGAGGATGGGAGGTAGCCACTAACAACGGTGAAACCCTACATACAGCTTGCCATGGAAAGGAGTAAGAAGGATTGGATGAAGATAGTAGGAAAGCAGAGAGACGAAAGGGACAAAGCATCTCCATTCGCTTATCTGAA
>NC_029776.3:69469367-69471049 GCF_000817695.3 Arachis duranensis | reverse complement strand
AGATTTACAAGGTGACCATAGCTTGCTTCATACCAACAATCTCCGTGGGATCGATCCTTACTCGCGTAAGGTTTATTACTTGGACGACCCAGTGCACTTGCTGGTTAGTTGTGCGAAGTTGTAATAAAGAGTTGAGATTAAAATTGTGCGTACCATGTTGATGGCGCCATTGATGATCACAATTTCGTGCACCAGTGTACTAAACGTGCAGTGGATCAATGATAAAGATGGAAAACCTAACCAGCTGAGGAGAAGGGACTTGAGCCCTGGTGGACGAAATTGTGATCCTCAAAGTTGGTCTATTTGTATTTGTATGAAATCAAAAATACCCCAAAGAGATGATGGTGTGATAAATTGGGATCTTAATAATCCCTGGTGTGATCATAACTCCGTTCAACTTAACCAGCAAGTGTACTGGGTCATCCAAGTACTACCTTACGTGAGTAAGGGTCGATCCCACAGAGATTGTTGGTATGAAGCAAGCTATGATCACCTTGTAAATCTCAGTTAGGCAGATTAAATTGGTTTATGATGAGTTCAAAAATTAATAATAAATAGAAAATAAAAGGGATAGAAATACTTATGTAAATCAATAGTGGAAATTTCAGATAGGCATATGGAGATGCTGTGCTCCTCTTGAATCTCTACTTTCTTATTACATTCATCCAATCCTTCCTACTCCTTTCCATGGCAAGCTGTATGTAGGACATCACCGTTGTCAATGGCTACATCCCATCCTCTCAGTGAAAANNNNTCACAGCACGGCTAATCATCTGTCGGTTCTCAATCAGGTTGGAATAGAATCCCTTGATTCTTTTGCGTTTGTCATCACGCCCAGCCTTCAGGAGTTTGAAGCTCGTCACAGTCATTCAATCCCAGAATCCTA
Organism: Arachis duranensis; assembly: GCF_000817695.3. Lineage (NCBI taxonomy): Eukaryota > Viridiplantae > Streptophyta > Magnoliopsida > Fabales > Fabaceae > Arachis > Arachis duranensis. Next base: position 69,470,163 of record NC_029776.3, on the reverse strand, counting down.
CTCGGAATACCATAGACAAGGTTTAGACTTTCCGGATCCTCATGAATGCCGCCATCTATCTAGCTTATACCACGAAGATTCTGTTGGTGAATCTAAGAGATATGTGTCCTGCCTAAGGTAGAACGGAAGTGGTTGTCAGTCACGCACGTTCATGGGTGAGAATGATGATGAGTGTCACGGATCATCACATTCATCAAAGTTAAGTGTAGCGTATATCTTGGAATAAGAATAAAAGAGAATTGAATAAAAAGTAATAGTAATTGTATTGAAACTTGAGGTACAGCAGAGCTCCACACCCTTAATCTATGGTGTGCAGAAACTCCACTGTTGAAAATACATAAGTGAAAGGTTCAGGCATGGCCGAATGGCCAGCCCCTTGAATGATCAAGAGACCGAATGATCAGAGACTAGAACAGTCAAAGATTAAACTGTCAAAAGATGTCTAATGCAATAGTAACTTATCCTATTTATACTAGACTAGCTACTAGGGTTTACATGAGTAAGTAATTGATGCATAAATCCACTTCTGGGGCCCACTTGGTGTATGCTTGGGCTGAGCTTGATCTATTCACGAGCTGAGGCTTTTCTTGGAGTTGAACTCCAAGTTATAACGTGTTTTGGGCGTTCAACTCTGGATCATGACGTGTTTCTGGCGTTTAACTCCAGACAGCAGCATGTACTTGGCGTTCAACGCCAAGTTACGTCGTCAATTTCCAAATAACGTATGTACTATTATATATTGCTGGAAAGCTCTGGATATCTACTTTCCAACGCCATTGAGAGCGCGCCAATTGGA
>NC_029776.3:69468525-69469319 GCF_000817695.3 Arachis duranensis | reverse complement strand
CTATAAATTTCAAAATATCAATGAATATTAATTCTAATTAGATGAGCAGGACTTGTAGCTTTTTGCTTCTGAACAGTTTTGACATCTCACTTTTTCCTTTGAAGTTTAGAATGATTGGCTTCTCTAGGAACTTAGAATTTCGGATAGTGTTATTGACTTTCCTAATTAAGCATGTTGATTCTTGAACACAGCTACTTTTGAGTCTTGGCCGTGGCCCTAAGCACTTTGTTTTCCAGTATTACCACCGGATACATAAATCCCACAGACACATGACTGGGTGAACCTTTTCAGATTGTGACTCAGCTTTGCTAGAGTCCCCAGTTAGAGGTGTCCAGAGCTCTTAAGCACACTCTTTTTGCTTTGGATTACGACTTTAACCACTCAGTCTCAAGCTTTTCACTTAGACCTGCATGACACAAGCACATGGTTAGGGACAGCTTGGTTTAGCCGCTTAGGCCTGGATTTTATTTCCTTGGGCCCTCCTATCCGTTGATGCTCAAAGCCTTGGATCCTTTTTACCCTTGCCTTTTGGTTTTAAGGGCTATTGGCTATTTTTGCATGCTTTTTCTTTTTCTTTCTATTTTTTTCGCCATATTATATTTTTTTTCGCAAGCTTCTTCTTTTTCACTGCTTTTTCTTGCTTCAAGAATCAATTTCATGATTTTTCAGATCATCAACATTTTTCCTTGTTCATCATTCTTTCAAGAGCCAACAATTTTAACATTCATAAACAACAAGATCGAAAATATGCACTGTTCAAGCATTCATTCAGAAAACAAAAAGTATTGTCACCA
>NC_029776.3:69467849-69468298 GCF_000817695.3 Arachis duranensis | reverse complement strand
TAAAAACCGAAAAACAGAAAGAAATAAGAACAAGGAATGAATCCACCTTAGTGGCGTCTTCTTCTTGAAGGACCAACAATGTGCTTAAGCTCTTCTATGTCCCTTCCTTGCCTTTGTTGCTCCTCCTTCATTGCTCTTTGATCTTCTCTTATTTCATGGAGAATGATGGAGTGCTCATGATGTTCCACCCTTAATTGTTCCACATTGTGGCTCAAATCTTCTAAGGAGGTGTTGAGTTGCTCCCAATAGTTGTTGGGAGGAAAGTGCATCCCTTGAGGCATCTCAGGGGTTTCTTGATGATGAGCTTCCTCATGCATCTCTTGAGATCCGTGGAGGGTCTCTCTTGCTTGCTCCATCCTCTTCTTGGTGATGGGCTTATCCTCTTCAATGGGGATGTCTCCCTCTATGATAACTCCAGCTGAGTAACATAGATGGCAAATAAGGTGACG
>NC_029776.3:69461682-69467646 GCF_000817695.3 Arachis duranensis | reverse complement strand
ACAGGCTTGAGGTCCAGTCTTCTTAGTTGAACTGGCTTGCCTTTGGAGTCTCTCTTCCATTGAGCTCCTTCCATACATATGTCCATTAGGACTTGGTCCAACCTTTTATTAAAGTTGACCCTTCTAGTGTAGGGGCGTTCATCTTCTTGCATCATGGGAAAGTGAAACGCCAACCTCACATTTTCCGGACTAAAATCTAAGTATTTCCCCCGAACCATTGTGAGATAATTCTTTGGATTCGGGTTCATACTTTGATCATGGTTCCTAGTGATCCATGCATTGGCATAGAACTCTTGAACCATTAAGATTCTGACTTGTTGCATGGGGTTGGTTAGGACTTTCCAACCTCTTCTTCGGATCTCATGTCGGATCTCCGGATACTCATTTTTCTTGAGCTTGAAAGCGACCTCAGAGATCACCTTCTTCTTTGCCACAACATCATAGAAGTGGTCTTGATGGCTCTTGGAGATGAATCTTTCCATCTCCAATGACTTGGAGGTGGAAGCTTTTGTCTTCCCTTTTCCTTTTCTAGAGGATTCTCCGGCCTTAGGTGCCATTGATGGTAATGGAAAACAAAAAAGATTATGCTTGACCACACCAAACTTAAAATAATGCTCGTCCTCGAGCAATAGAAGAAAGAATAGAAGAAGAAGAAGAAGAGAATATGGCAGAGAGGGAGAGATGTAGGTTTGGCCAAGGTGAAGAAGAGGGGGTTGTGTTTTGTGAAAATGAAGTAGAATGGAAGGGTATATATAGGGAGAGGGGGGAGTGTATGTTCGGCCATTTAGTAGTGGAGGGAGAGGGAGTAGGTTTGGCTATTTAGGGCGGGTTTGGGTGGGAAAGAAATTTGAATTTGAAGGTAGGTGGGGTTTATGGGGAAGAGTGGATGGTTGTGAGTGGTGAAGGGGTGATTGGGAAGAGGAATTAAGGTGTTTGGTGAAGAGTGTTGGGAAGTGTGACATGGGGAATACTCATCACGAAAATAGGATTAGGAGGTAAGGTGGGAATATAGTAAGTGGGGATCTTGTGGGGTCCACAGATCCTGAGGTGATCCTGTGGGGTCCACAGATCCTGAGGTGTCAAGGAATTCCATCCCTGCACCCAATAGGCATGTAAATTGCCTTTGCACACCATTCTAACATTTAAACGCCATGTGGTGCACATTCTGGGCGTTCAACGCCCATGTAAATCATGTTTCTGGCGTTGAACGCCAGTTTCATGCTTGTTACTGGCTTTCAGCACCAGCTTTTCCTCTTAGGCACATTCCTGGTGTTCAGCGCCAGAATGTTGCTTGTTTCTGGCGTTCAATGCCAGGTTGATGCTCTGTTCTGGCGTTGAACGCCAGCCAGATGCTCCTTACTGGCGTTGAACGCCAGCCTGTGCTTCCTCCAGGGTGCGAATTTTTTTCTGCTGTTTTTGCTTCTGTTTTTGATTTTTTTATTTTTTTTCGTGACTCCTCATGATCATGTACCTAATAAAACACAAAATAAAAATAAAATAATATAAAATAAAATTAGATAAAATTGGGTTGCCTCCCAACAAGCGCTTCTTTAATGTCAATAGCTTGACAGTGGCTCTTATGGAGCCACAAGGTGATCAGGTCAATGTTGTATAGTCCCAACACCAAACTTAGAGTTTGGATATGGGGTCTTAACACCAAACTTAGAGTTTGGTTGTGGCCTCACAACACCAAACTTAGAGTTTGACTGTGGGGGCTCTTCTTGACTCTGAACTGAGATAAGCTCTTCATGCTTACTCTCTTTTGTCACAGAGGGATGGCCATGTACCTTAAACACAAGGTAGTCCCCATTCAATTGAAGGACTAATTCACCTCTGTTGACATCTATCACAGCTTCTGTTGTAGCTAGGAAAGGTCTTCCAAGGATGATGTATTCATCCTCTTCCTTCCTAGTGTCTAAGATTATGAAATCAGCAAGGATGTAAAGGCCTTCAACCTTTACAAACACATTCTCCACTATTCCATAAGCTTGTCTCAATGACTTGTCTGCCAATTGTAATGAGAACAAGGTAGGTTGTACCTCTATAATCCCCAGCTTCTCCATTACAGAGAGTGGCATAAGATTTATCCCTGACCCTAGATCACATAGAGCATTTTTAAAGGTCATGGTGCCTATGGTACAAGGTATTAAGAACTTGCCAGGATATTGTCTCTTTTGAGGTAAAATTTTCTGAATCCAAGTATCTAGTTCACTAATGAGCAAGGGAGGTTCACTTTCCCAAGTCTCATTACCAAACAACTTGGCATTCAGCTTCATGATAGCTCCTAAGTATTGAGAAACTTGCTCTCCAGTCACATCTTCATCCTTTTCAGAGGAAGAATAGTCTTCAGAGCTCATGAATGGTAGAAGGAGATTTAATGGAATTTCAATGGTCTATGTATGAGCCTCAGATTCCTTTGGATCCTTAATAGGAAACTCCTTCTTGCTTGAAGGACGTCCCAGGAGGTCTTCCTCACTAGGATTTTCGTCCTCCTCCTCCCTTGTGCATTCGGCCATATTGATCACATCAATGGCCTTGCACTCTCCTTTTGGATTCTCTTCTGTATTGCTTGGGAGAATATTGGGAGGAGTTTCAATGACTTTCTTACTCAGCTGGCCCACTTGTGCCTCCAGATTTCTGATGGAGGATCTCGTTTCATTCATGAAACTGAAAGTAGCCTTTGACAGATCAGAGACTAGATTGGCTAAATTAGAAGTGTTTTGCTCAGAATTCTCTGTCTGTTGCTGAGAAGATGATGGATAAGGCTTGCTATTGCTCAGCCTATTGCGTCCACCATTATTAAAGCCTTGTTGAGACTTTTGTTGATCCTTCCATGAGAAATTTGGATGATTTCTCCATGATGAGTTATAGGTGTTTCCATAAGGTTCACCCATGTAATTAACCTCTGCCATGGCAGGGTTCTCAGGATCATAAGCTTCTTCAGAAACTGCCTCTTTAGTACTGTTGGATGCATTTTGCCATCAATTCTGATTTTGAGAGATCATGTTGGCCTGTTGAGTCAAAACTTTGTTCTGAGCCAATATGGCATTCAGAACATCAATTTCAAGAACTCCCTTCCTCTGAGGCGTCCCATTATTCACGGAATTTCTCTCAGAAGTGTACATGAATTGGTTGTTTGCAACCATGTCAATGAGTTCTTGAGCCTCTTCAGGCATTTTCTTTAGGTGAATAGATCCACCTGCAGAATGGTCCAATGACATTTTCGAAAATTCAGATAGACCATAATAAAATATATCTAATATGGTCCATTCTAAAAACATGTCAGATGGACATCTTTTGGTCAGCTGCTTGTATCTTTCCCAAGCTTCATAGAAGGATTCACCATCTTTTTGTTTGAAGGTTTGAACATCCACTCTCAGCTTGCTTAGCTTTTGAGGAGGAAAGAATTTATCCAAGAAGGCAGTGACCAGCTTATCCCAGGAGTCCAGGCTATCCTTGGGTTGTAAATCCAACCATATTCTAGCTCTGTCTCTTACAGCAAAAGGGAAAAGCATGAATCTGTAGACTTCAGGATCAACTCCATTCGTCTTTACAGTCTCACAGATCTGCAAGAACTCAGTTAAAAACTGATAAGGATCTTCAGATGGAAGTCCATAAAACTTGCAGTTTTGTTGCATTAAGGCAACTAGCTGAGGTTTCAGCTCAAAATTATTGGCTCCAATGGCAGGAATGGAGATGCTTCTTCCATCAAATTTGGATGTTGGCTTTGTGAAGTCACCAAGCATTCTCCTTGCATTATTATTATTTTCGGCTGCCATCTCCTTCTCTTGTTCTAATGTTTCTGAAAGGTTACCTTTAGATTGTTGTAACTTAGCTTCTCTTAATTTTCTCTTCAAAGTCCTTTCAGGTTCTGGATCAATTTCAACAAGAGTGCCTTTATCCTTGTTCCTGCTCATATGAAAGAGAAGAAAACAAGAAAAGAAAGAGGAATCCTCTATGTCACAGTATAGAGATTCCTTTACGTTAGTAGAAAAAGAAAGGGGAGAAGAGTGAAGAAGAGTGGGTTCGGATATTTAGATGGAGAGAGGTAAAGAGAAGTGTTAGTAATTAAATAATTAAATAGAATAAGAAAAGAGATAGAGAATTTCGAAAATAATTTTGAAAAGGGGTTAGTAATTTTCGAAAATTAGAGATAAGATAAGATTAAAATTAAAATTTAAAACAAAAGAATTTTTGAAAAAGAGATGAGATATTTTCAAAAATTAGAGAGGGAAAAGTAGTTAGGTGGTTTGAAAAAGATATGAAACAAACAAAAAGTCAAAGAGTTAGTTGAAAAAGATATTAAAATCAAGTTTGAAAAGGTAAGAAGATAAGAGATTAGATAAGATATTTTGAAATCAAATTTTGAAAAAGATAAAATTTTGAAAAAGATAAGATTTAAAAAAAAAGATATTTTGAAAAAGATTTAATTTTAAAAATGACTTAACTAACAAGAAACTACAAGATAAGATTCTAGAACTTAAAGATTGAACCTTTCTTAACAAGAAAGTAACAAACTTCAAATTTTTGAACCTATCACATTAATTGTTAGCTAATTTTCAAAAATATGATATAAAGATAAGAAAAAGATTTTGAAAATATTTTGAAAAATATTTTTGAAATTTTCGAAAAATAGAAAAAAAATGAAAAAGATATAATTTTTGGAAAAGATTTTGAAAAGATAAGATTTTTAAAATTGAAATTTTGACTTGACTTGTAAGAAACAACTAATTTTTAAAAATTTTTGACCAAGTCAACCCAAAATTTCGAAAATTTGGAGGAAAATAAGGAAAAGATATTTATTTTTTTTTATTTTTGAATTTTTTAAAGAAAAACACAAAAATGACCCAAAACATGAAAATTTTGGATCAAAACACAAAGAAGACTTGTCAAGAACAACTTGAAGATCATGAAGAACACTATGAATGCATGGAATTTTCTTTCAAAAATAATGCATAAATTTTAAAAACATGCAATTGACACCAAACTTAAAAATTGACTCAAGACTCAAACAAGAAATACCAAATATTTTTGATTTTTATGATTTTATTAATTTTTTTGGATTTTTATTAATTTTTTCGAAAATACAGGTTGGAAAAACGAAAAAAGAAAAGAAAAATTTTGAAAAAGATTTTTGAAAAGAAAATTACCTAATCTGATCAACAAGATAAACCTTCAGTTGTCCATACTCGAACAATCCCAGGCAACGGCGCCAAAAACTTGGTGGACGAAATTGTGATCCTCAAAGTTGGTCTCTTTGTATTTGTATGAAATCAAAAATACCCCAAAGAGATCATGGTGTGATAAATTGGGATCTTAATAATCCCTGGTGTGATCATAACTCCGTTCAACTTAACCAGCAAGTGTACTGGGTGATCCAAGTAATACTTTACGTGAGTAAGGGTCAATCCCACAGAGATTGTTGGTATGAAGCAAGCTATGATCACCTTGTAAATCTCAGTTAGGTAGATTAAATTGGTTTATGATGAGTTCAAAAATTAATAATAAATAGAAAATAAATGGGATAGAAATACTTATGTAAATCAATAGTGGAAATTTCAGATAGTCGTATGGAGATGCTGTGCTCCTCTTGAATCTCTACTTTCTTATTACATTCATCCAATCCTTCTTACTCCTTTCCATGGCAAGCTGTATGTAGGGCATCACCGTTGTCAATAGCTACATCCCATCCTCTCAGTGAAAATGGTCCTATGCTCTGTCACAGCACGGCTAATCATCTGTCGGTTCTCAATCAGGTTGGAATAGAATCCCTTGATTCTTTTGCGTTTGTCATCATGCCCAGCCTTCAAGAGTTTGAAGCTCGTCACAGTCATTCAATCCCAGAATCCTACTCGGAATACCATAGACAAGGTTTAGACTTTCCGGATCCTCATGAATGCCGCCATCTATCTAGCTTATACCACGAAGATTCTGTTGGGGAATCTAAGAGATATGCGTCCTGCT
>NC_029776.3:69454513-69461482 GCF_000817695.3 Arachis duranensis | reverse complement strand
CAGAGCTCCACACCCTTAATCTATGGTGTGTAAAAACTCCACTGTTGAAAATACATAAGTGAAAGGTTCAGGCATGGCCGAATGGCCAGCCCCCTAAATGATCAAGAGACCGAATGATCAGAGACTAGAACAATCAAAGATTAAACTGTCAAAAGATGTCTAATACAATAGTAACTTATCCTAATTATACTAGACTAGCTACTAGGGTTTACATGAGTAAGTAATTGATGCATAAATCCACTTTTGGGGCCCACTTGGTGTATGCTTGGGCTGAGCTTGATCTATCCACGAGCTGAGGCTTTTCTTGGAGTTGAACTCCAAGTTATAACGTTTTTTGGACGTTCAACTCCGGATCATGACGTGTTTCTGGCGTTTAACTCCAGACAGCAGCATGTACTTGGCATTCAACGCCAAGTTACGTCGTCAATTTCTGAATAAAGTATGGACTATTATATATTGCTGGAAAGCTCTGGATGTCTACATTCCAACGCCGTTGAGAGCGCGCCAATTGGAGTTCTGTAGGTCCAGAAAATCCATTTCGAGTGCAGGGAGGTCAGACTCTAACAACATCAGCAGTCTTTTGTCAGCCTTTTTCAGAGTTTTGCTCAAGTCCCTCAATTTTAGCCAGAAATTACCTGAAATCACAGAAAAACACACAAACTCATAGTAAAGTCTAGAAATGTGAATTTAACATAAAAACTAATGAAAACATCCCTAAAAGTAGCTTGAACTTACTAAAAACTACCTAAAAACAATGCCAAAAAGCGTATAAATTATCCGCTCATCAAGCCCCCAAGCTAGGGGGTGGTTAGACTTTGTGAGAAGGTCTTTGATCCCTACATCAAACATATCTGAGGTGACCAAGGAGAGGGCTGTACTTATATACAATGAGGATGTGAATGTTGGGGAGTTGATTGCCAACAACATCAACAAGATACTGAAAAACACTAACGAGAGCACAAGATTGGCATTCCCCAGCATCATACAAGAGCTATGTGATGACGCTGAAGTTGAGAAGGTGATTGATGAGGTGTTGGTGAAGCAAGATAAGCCTATAACTGCCAAGAAGATGGCCAAGGTGTTGGCCGCCAATCCACTTCAAAGGGCTAGAGAGCATAGAGCTCACGCTCATGTGCCACCACCACAACAACAACAGGAAGAGGAGGCAGAGGAGCAACCACAATTTCTTGTGCTTTAACCATCACCATACCAACAATACCAATAATTTTCTGAAGGAATGACCTGGGAGCAGTTGCAAGGAGACGTGCTCCAAATGAAGGGAGATCTGCATCAATTGAGGCAAGATGTCAACCAATTTCAAAGTAGATAAAGGGAGCAATGGAACTAAGTGAATGAGAACATGAAAAACCTTCAAGAAAGCTCTGAACAACTAAAGGAGCAGCAAGGAAGGATCAATTGGGGAGAAATGCAAGGTAGCTTAGGGATGATGCTGGAACATCAATTACATCAAATGAATAGCCTTGCTGAATTCAGACACCTCTATGAAGCTAGAACTACAGCAAGAAGGGAATATGACTGCTATGAACAAACTAAGTTGACTTACTTGTGCAATGCAGTAGCCAACTTGAATCCCAGTTACCCCACCTATATGCAAAAATTGGAGGAACTCAGTGGACGGCAGGAGGAAATTGCGTATCAGCACAAGGAAAACGTGAAGTCCTACATGAGAAGGCGGGGTTTCTGGAAGCCCAAGGAAAAGAAATCACAAGAAGGATCCTCCAAAAAGGGTGGAGATGACTCCTCCCCCTCCAAGAAGAAGGACAAAGGCAAGGGGCCAATGAACTGAAGAAGCTGCATAAGGTTGTTGAGTTCCATGGTTGACATTTCTCAAATTTCTGAATTATGCTCAAGTTTTTTTTATCTATTTACTTTATGTTTGAGACTAATTGATAATGTTAGGATAGTTTATGTTTTATTCTGCTTGAAGTCTTTTGTGAGTCCTTTGATATGCAAGAAAGAAAATGCAATGATAACTGTAGTCTTCATTTTCATCAATAAAGTAGAGTTAGTTTCAATAAGAGTTGTTGTGAGTGTGAACAAGAGTAAATGAGACTAAGACCAAGAAAGCTTATTCAAAAGAACTAAGGAACAAAAGACTAAGTAAAGAACCTTGAATGAAGTGAAAAGAAAAAAAATGAGTCATGAAAAGTAACCAATCCCAGAAGGCATGACAAGTAGAAGTGGAGAGGTGTTCCTTGAATATCTATAGAACCAAGAAGTAGTAAGTAACAAAGACCCAAGGCTCTGAGCATCAACTACTAAAGAGGGAAGAGAAACATTGAAAAACTCAAAAAGAGTTAGAACCCCTAGCAGATGCTTATGGTGAAGATATGTCAAGAAGAGGCCTGGACAAGTAAATTCTCACGGGTGTTTCAACACCTAGCACCCTAAAGTCAACTAACTTAGTGATGCCAGGGCATCTAGGTCAGTTTCACAGACCTTTTATTTACTGATTTAGGGTAGTTACATACATTTTCTTAGTGAATAAGGCAAGTTTTGGATGAAAATACACTCACACCTTGATTCAAGCAACTATTGTGAACTTTGCATGATTTCATGAGAATTTTGCTAGAATTGCATGATAAATTGATGATGCCTAATCTCATGACTTTGGCTAGAGCTTTGATGCACTTTAATTGCTTGATTTTAGGGCAAAGGAAGCAAGGAACAACCACGTTAGTATTCACGTTAACCTAGTTAACGTGAACACTAATGTGGAATGGTAAAAAGCATGCAACGTTAATAAGAAAAGTGATCACCAATAATGCCTGCGAAGCCATCCATAGCTCACGTTACTTGCCACGTTAACTAAGTTAACGTGGTAGTTAACGTAGAAGCAAAATAGAACTCCAACGTTAAGAGAAAACGTGAACACCAATAATGTTTCTCTCCAACGTTAGTGGTAAAAGTGAACACCACTAACGTTGGAAAACTTGGCAATGATCCACGTTAAGAGTCACGTTAACTTAGTTAACATGAACTCTAATGTGGAAGAGGAAAACAAAAGCCAACGTTAGTGACACTCACTTTTGTCACTAACGTTGGACCAACTAGCATTGCCTACGTTAACTTTCACGTTAAGACTATTAACGTGAAAGTTAACCTGGAGTTGAGATCAAAGAGCCAACGTTAGTGACACTCACTTTTGTCACTAACGTTGGAAGATGGCATCACTACTACGTTAAGAGCCACGTTAACTTAGTTAACATGAGTTCTAACGTAGAGACTTTGGGCATTTGGAGCGTTAGTGACAAAGGTGAGTGTCACTAACACTCTCGAAGGTGAGACACACCCACGTTAAGAGTCACGTTAGCTACACTAATGTGAACTCTAACATAGGAACAAAAGGCATCAAGCAACGTTAATGGGAAAAGTGATTCTCAATAACGTTTGCGAAGGGGTATTAGTCAACGTTATTGGGAAAAGTAAGTCCCAATAACGTTGGCCAAAAATTGAGAAGGCAACGTTAGTGGTCATGTTAAGACCACTAATGTTGGAGTTAACGTGGGTACATAAGGGTGGAACGTTAGCGGAAAAAGTGAATTCCACTAACGTTCTCGAACCACATTTTTACTTAACGTTAACACCACTAACGTTCTAACTAACGTCCATCCATGCCTAACTCACACTTTCTCTGTAAGCAAGGCTGAGCCCACTGAGGATTGTAACTGCTTCAAATCAAGATCAAAGGCCCATATCCAACACTTGAAGAACTCACTAGAAGATCAAGAGGAGTAGTATATATAGGAGTAGTTTTGAACTATAGAGAAGCTTGGCACTTTTGGGAATTACTCTCTGTAGATTTACTTTTCTGCACTTTTAGCATGGATTCCTCTTTTCTGCCATTTTTCATTTCTATAACTATGAACAACTAAACCCCTTTCATTGGGTTAGGGAGCTCTGTTGTAATTTGATGGATCAATTATAGTTTTCATTCTTCTTCTTCTTTATTTTCTCTTGATCTTACTAGAAAGCTTTCGATCTTAATTCAACTGGTTAGTTGTCTTGGAAAAGAAACTCTCCATAATTGGATCTCCTTTGAGCCTTGGAAAAGGGATGAGGAGATCATGCTAGAAATGCTTTCTCATGTTGGACCAAATTGTGGTTTGGGCGGATATAGTGACATATAATCCTCCCAACACTTTGATTTGGAAATACATGTGGTATAATCAGTGAACACACTTCATCTCTTCCCATGAGCAATTAAATTAAGGAATTGGGCAATTGTTCAAGCTTAGAGAGGTTGGATTGCCAAGGAATTAGGATCCAATCACTTAAGATTACCAAGGAGATCAATGAATGCATTGATTGAGGAAGAGATGAGAATGAACTTGATTCGGAGAATGCAATATCTCCTGAACCCAATGATTACCCCATTTCTGATCTTACCCATTCTCTTTACTTTCTGCTATTTATTTTCATGCTCATTACCCCAAATCCCCATTTAAGATTCTGCACTTTAATTTCTGTTATTTACTTTCCAGTCATTTAAATTTCTGCAAGTCCCCAATCTAAATTCTGTTTAGCTCAACTAGCATATTCTTTTAACTAAAGTTGCTTGACCAATCAATCCTTGTGGGATTCGACCTCACTCTATTGTGAGTTTTACTTGACGACAATTCAATATACTTGCCGAAGGAAAATTTGTTGAGAGACAAGTTTTTGTGCATCAAGTTTATGGCGCCGTTACCAGGGATTGATTTTGAATCAACAATGATTAAGTTTGATTATCACTAGATTGAGCATTTTTCTATTTTTTTTATTTGATTCAGTCAATTTCTTTTAGTTTGTTTCAATTTCTTCCCCATCCCTTTCACCCTCTTTATTTTTCGTTCTTTCTTTCTTTGATAATTACAATTCTACTCACTAACCCACTAACTATTTGATAAATTGCATTACTCACACTAACAATTACTCTAACAAGAATAGTTTCATCATTTTATCTCCTGTTGTGCAATCTGTCTGTTGTATGACAGGGAGAAGAGAAGGAGTTTCAACATCCTTCGATTCAGAACCTGAAAGGACCCTTTGGAGACTAAAAAGGGAAGCAAGAGGGAAAAGAATTATTGGTGCTGAGGAAGAAGAGGAAGAGTACTTTGAACCCAACATGGAAGAGAATTTGGAGAACAATCATGAAGAAGAAGCTCACAACCATGCTAGAGAAGGTCATGCAAACCGTACTGGGCAAGAAAGGAAAGTTCTAGGCTCCTATATCAATCCTAATCCAGGAAACTGTGGAAGTAGCATTCAGAAGCCCACCATACATGCCAACAATTTCAAACTAAAACCCTAGCTTATCACTCTTGTTCAGAACAATTGTTCATTTGGAGGAAGTGCTCAAGAAGACCCCAATCAACATCTAACCACCTTCCTGAGAATTTGTGACACTGTGAAGTCCAATGAAGTCCATCCAGATGTCTATAGGTTGCTCTTGTTCCCTTTTTCACTCAGGGACAAGGCATCCAAATGGCTTGAATCCTTCCCAAAGGAGAGCTTAACAAATTGGGAAGATGTGGTGAACAATTTTTTGGCAAGATTCTACCCTCCTCAAAGGATCAACAGGCTGAGAGCTGAGGTGCAAACTTTCAGGCAACAAGATGGTGAGACTCTTTATGAAGCATGGGAGATGTTCAAAGACCTAACAAGAAGATGCCCACCAGATATGTTCAATGAATGGGTTCAACTTCACATCTTCTATGAAGGTCTTTCCTATGAGTCAAAAAAGGCTGTGGATCATTCATCAGGAGGCTCTCTACACAAGAAGAAAACCATTGAAGAAGCCATAGATGTCATTGAAATAGTTGCTGAAAATGACTACTTCTATGCCTCCGAAAGAAGTAACACCAGAGGAGTAATAAAGCTGAACCACATGGATGCATTGTTAGCCCAAAATATGATGATTACCAAGCAGCTAGCAGATCTTACCAAGAAGGTGGAGGAGAACCAAGTTGCAGCAGCCATCACTTCATCATCAGCTCAAGAAGGAGTAAACATAGGAGAAGAAGGTGACTGGGAGCAAGCCAACTATGTTGGAAACTCACCTAGACAAGTCCATGATCCATACTCCAAAACTTACAACTCGGGATGGAGAAATCACCCCAACTTTGGATGGGGAAACCAACAAGACCAAGGGCAAGATCAGAGATGTCACAACCTCAACTTCAACAACAATGTAACTCATCAACATACCTCACAGAGATCTTACCAACATCCATCTAACCAATCTTCTCAACCACCTAATCTCAACCCACCATTATTAATAGATGATAGGCTCTCAAAGATTGAGGCTCAACTTGAAAACTTATGCAGAGAAGTCCAAGACAACAAAGTGTTTAAGGAAAAAGTACGAGCCAATATCAAGAACCAAGGAGAAAACATCAAGAGATTGGAGTCTGGTGGACGAAATTATGATCAATACTTTTCACAAGTCAAATAATCCCCGGTGATGAACCCAAAGACTTGGTGTTCAATACCATGGCATAAACACAACTTCGCACAACTAACCAGCAAGTGTACTGGGTCGTCCAAGTAATAAACCTTACGCGAGTAAGGGTGGATCCCACAGAGATTGTTGGTATGAAGCAAGCTATGGTCACCTTGTAAATCTTAGTCAGGCAAACTCAAATGGTTATGGATGATGAATAAAACATAAAGATAAAGATAGAGATACTTATGTAATTCATTGGTAGGAATTTCAGATAAGCGTATGAAGATGCTTGGTCCCTTCCGTCTCTCTGCTTTCCTACTGTCTTCATCCAATCCTTCTTACTCCTTTCCATGGCAAGCTGTATGCAAGGATTTCACCGTTGTCAGTGGCTACCTCCCATCCTCTCAGTGGAAATGTTCAACGCACCCTGTCACGGCACGGCTATCCATCTGTCGGTTCTCAATCAGACCGGAATAGAATCCAGTGATTCTTTTACGTCTGTCACTAACGCCCCGCCCTCA
>NC_029776.3:69449939-69454191 GCF_000817695.3 Arachis duranensis | reverse complement strand
CGGGCCCACTTGGTGTGTGCTTGGGCTGAGCATTGAAGCATTTTCGTGTAGAGACTCTTCTTGGAGCTAAACGCCAGCTTTCATGCCAGTTTGGGCGTTTAACTCCCATCCTTGTGCCAGTTCCGGCGTTTAATGCTGGAATTCTGATGGTGACTTTGAACGCCGGTTTGGGCCATCAAATCTTGGCCAAAGTATGAACTATCATATATTGCTGGAAAGCCCAGAATGTCTACTTTCCAACGCCGTTGAGAGCGCGCCAATTGGGTCTCTGTAGCTCCAGAAAAATCCACTTTGAGTGCAGGGAGGTCAGAATCCAACAGCATCTGCACTCCTTTTTAGTCTCTGAATCAGATTTTTGCTCAGGTCCCTCAATTTCAGCCAGAAAATACCTGAAATCATAGAAAAACACACAAACTCATAGTAAAGTCCAAAAAAGTGAATTTTAACTAAAAACTAACTAAATCCTACTAGAAACATACTAAAAACAATGCCAAAAAGCGTACAAATTATCCGCTCATCAGAGTCCCAAGTAGGGTATCTATCTCAACAAATTCTCAAACCTACTGATGGACTCCCCAGTGATACAGAGAAGAATCCAAGAGGAAAAACAAAGAAACTCAGATGGGAAGAATGCAAAATGATAACCACAAGTGATGAGGGGAGTATGAATGGAGTAGAATACCTCCAAAATAATCAAAAGGGAAGCCAGGAGGAAGGAAGCTATACAACCCAACCTACATCCAAGGAAGAGCTAAAAAAGAAGGAGGTATTGAACCCATATGTACCTTTTCCCCACAGGCTTAAAGGTGATGTAGCAGGGAGAATGTATTCAAGGTTCCTTGATATGTTTGCATCTCTTGATGTAAATATACCATTCATTAAATCCCTCCAGCAAATGCCTTTCTACATCAAGTATATAAAGGAGCTACTAGCCAGAAAAAGTCCATTGAAGGGTGGACAAACAATAAAGATGAATAGGAATTGCAATGCTCTCATTCAACCAGGGCCACCCACAAAGAAGGAGGATCCAGGGAGTTTCCACATTCCTTGTGCCATAGGAGAAACAATGATTGACAAAGGGCTTTGTGACTTAGGAGCAAGCATCAACTTAATGCCTCACTCCCTCATGAAGAAGCTCCAAATCAATGAACTAACTCCTACTGATGTAATTATCAGATTGGCTGACAAAACTCAAAAACAAGCAATAGGAGTGGTTGAAAATGTGCCGGTGAAGGTTGGGAGCTACTATCTTTCCACAGATTTTGTTGTTCTAGAAATAGATGAGAATCCTATTTACCCCATCATTTTGTAAAGACCATTCCTAGCCACAGCCAGAGCACTCATAGATGTAGAGCGAGGAGAGCTAGTACTGAGAATACATGATGAGCAGCTCACTTTCAATGTTTTCAACCTCTCACAAGAAGCAAGTCAAGAAAAAAAAAATCAAGAGAAGAGCAAAATGAAGCACTGATGCAAGAAACAAGCAGTGAAGCTCAAACAACACAACTGGAAATCCCATGGGTTGGAAAGCCACATATTCAGGAAGAACCACATTCAAGGGTGATCCAAAGGGAACCAGAACCACCTGAGTCATGCAGAGTCAACAACAAGGATCTCTTAGAGAAAGAATCTATAGAAAGCAAGAGAGCATTAAGAGATACAAAGAAGAAAGTCCCAAGGGGATGGAGAAATAAGAAAATTTCTATAGAAAATTTCTCGTCAGGTGATGAAGTGATCTCTACATACTTTCCATCTATACCACCTCTCCTCCCCACTATTCCATCTCAGCTGCCTCCAGTGTACACCATTTACAAAATCTTGTCCTTAGAGCATATGGAGCTTGTCAACAAAGCCAATGGACATAGGTTCACTACAAGAGGAGAAGACTTCAAGCACTATCAGCCACCTTGACGAGGACCAACCGTCAAGCTAATGACGCTAAAGAAGCACTTCATGGGAGGCAACCCATGTTCTATACCCTCGCTCTTAAATCTCTAATAATAGTAATAAGGCAATTTTCATGGAATTTTAAATCAATTTTGACAACTAATATAAAGCCCCTCTACATGCAACATATAGTACATAATAAGTTTGGTGTTCAAAGCACACCAAGTGAGGTTTGGATACACCTTATGAGGAAAATTTATTCCCCAAACTTGTTGCACCATGTGATCACAAACAAGTTTGGTGTACCAACGTGCATGCATGGAAAGTATTTAGTCATGAAAAAAAACAAAAGAAAAAGAATTTATTTTTTTACTAGTTCACACTTTAAGGTTTCCCACCAAAAATTTCAAATAACCGATTGCACTTTTTCTTCGTATCTAAGGAATCAAGAAGGACATTGATGGTACTTGATAGGACAATTGAGGAAGGGAGATTCAGCCACTACACCAAGGGAATTTCACACTTGTCTTCATGGGGAATGTCCTTGGAAGTGTTGCCATGCAACATTAGGAGTGGATAATGTTGAGGACCGAACCAAGACCCCCAAACAGAAGTATAACCTTAACTAAGGAAAGAATCGTCGAGCTAGCGACACTAAAAAAGTGCTTTGTTGAGAGGCAACCCAACCTGAGGTAATTCTCTTTTCATAAGTCTTTCAATAAAAATTTTAAGTTGGATTCTCTATAGTGTGAGGAGCTAAGTTTGGTGTTACACACCAAAAATAATTCAAGGGTGAATATAGGGCTCTAAGTTTGGTGTTCCACTAAAACTCCAGCTGAAGAGTGCATTGCAACCCTTAGTGATGAAGCATTCCTCTAGCAATTAGAGAACTTACTTGACAGAGGCTTAACCTCTAAAATATAGATTATCTTTTTAGCTCATAGTTGTTTCTTAATAAAAAGCACACAAGGTTCTTACATGCATCCAATTTGTCAAGTAAGCAAAGAACTAAGTTAAGTTCTGAAGCTCACAAGCACACATGCATGCTAACCCTTTTTCCAAGTGCTTGGAGAACAAGCAACTTTCAATAGAGTTGCAGGAATTCAATCAATCTCAGGGAATGAGCATACCCCATCATCCAAGGAAACAGACAGGGATGCAAATACTAGGACGAGAATACCAAGAAAGATATCATGAGGTTGTTTCAACCCATCTCGAACTGCAGAACTCTAAGTGAAAAATGATTGAATAGAACCTATATCTTTTACTTGCTCCTCTTTATTCACATCTAAATGTGCTAGCTTAATGTCTTGAGTGTTCACTTTCATCTTTTTTACTTGTATGCTTGTCTCTTTAAGTTAATTAAAAAGAAATTGTTATGAAAAGAACAAGAGTGGAGTTATTTTATGAAGTGCATTCTGAATGTTTGTGGTAGGATGATTAGTAAGCTAAGTTGGTTCACCAAATAAGGAAAGAAAGAAACTATCTATCCTAAGTCCTATATTTGAGACACACTCTTTGAGACTAACTAAACAATAAGATCCCAATAAGAAAAGAGAAAGAGCAATAAAAGTGAAAAAGAAAGAAACACAATAAGAAACAATGCTAGGCACCAAGGGTTTCAACATTGAGGCATGTGTCTGTGGTGTTTATGTACAAGGGATATACTTGGATGAATAAGCTCTTAGGAGTGCCTTATCACTTGGTAACTTGGATTAACTAATCTGGGATTATCAGCTGAAAGTCCACTATCAAGAGTAACCTTTGCTACAGAACACTTAGTAACCCAAAGAGGTGCTGGACACCAAGGTCTCAAGAAAGGAAAAATAACAAACCATGTGCCTGTGGTGTGTATGTATGAGGGAAAGATACTTGAGGAAGTAAGTCCTTAGGGGTGTCTTAACACCTAGCACCTTAAAACCATCTGGTTTGGGAGTGTTGGCTGAAAGCTTATCATAAAGAGTCGCCCTCTTACAAAGCACTTAGAAAAAAGAAAAATAAACTTTGAAAAAGAAGGAAGGATCAATAAGAAAGAAGTCTCAAAGGATGCAATCAAGAAAGTAACCAAGGAGTTGATAAAGGCTTGAAACCTAAAGAGGAGGAACCTAAGTTGCTATGCATGAAACCCCATAAACCCGGAAGTCTACTTCTATTTTATCTTCTTGTTCTTTCATTGCATTCTTCTTATGCTTCAGTACATGCTTAGGGACAAGCAAGCTTTAAGGTTGGTGTTGTGATGCCAGGACATCTAGGCCAGTTTCACTGACCTTTTATTTACTGTTTTAGGGTAGTTTCATGCATTTTCTTAGTGAATAAGGCAAGTTTTGGATGAAAATACACTCACACCTTGATTCAAGCAACTATT
>NC_029776.3:69406449-69449914 GCF_000817695.3 Arachis duranensis | reverse complement strand
TGCATGATAAATTGATGATGCCTAATCTCATGACTTTGGCTAGAGCTTTGATGCACTTTAATTGCTTGATTTTAGGGCAAAAGAAGCAAGGAAGAACCACGTTAGTATTCACATTAACCTAGTTAACGTGAACACTAACGTGGAATGGTAAAAAGCTTGCAACGTTAATAAGAAAAGTGATCACCAATAACGCCTGCGAAGCCATCCATAGCTCATGTTACTTGCCACGTTAACTAAGTTAATGTGGTAGTTAACGTAGAAGCAAAAGAGAACTCCAACGTTAAGAGAAAACGTGAACACTAATAACGTTTCTCTCCAACGTTAGTGGTAAAAGTGAAGACCACTAACGTTGGAAAACTTGGCAATGATCCACGTTAAGAGTCACATTAACTTAGTTAACGTGAACTCTAACGTGGAAGAGGAAAACAAAAGCCAACGTTAGTGACACTCACTTTTGTCACTAACGTTGGACCAACTAGCATTGCCAACGTTAACTTTCACGTTAAGACTATTAACGTGAAAGTTAACGTGGAGTTGAGATCAAAGAGCCAACGTTAGTGACACTCACTTTTGTCACTAACGTTAGAAGATGGCATCACTACTACGTTAAGAGCCACATTAACTTAGTTAACGTGAGTTCTAACGTAGAGACTTTGGGCATTTGGAGCGTTAGTGACAAAGGTGAGTGTCACTAACGCTCTCGAAGGTGAGACACACCCACGTTAAGAGTCATGTTAGCTACACTAACGTGAACTCTAATGTAGGAAAAAAAAGGCATCAAGCAACGTTAATGGGAAAAGTAATTCCCAATAACGTTCGTGAATGGGTATAAGCCAACATTATTGGGAAAAGTGAGTCCCAATAATGTTGGCCAAAATTTGAGAAGGCAACGTTAGTGGTCACGTTAAGACCACTAACGTCGGAGTTAACGTGGGTACATAAGGGTGGAATGTTAGTGAAAAAAGTGAATGCCACTAACGTTCTCGAACCCACAATGGCACTCAACGTTAATCTCACTAAATACCCAAGCCTAATTCATATTTCTCTACAAGCTGGGCCCAATAAAGATGAGAATTACTTCAACTCAAGATCCAGAGCCCACATCCAAGACTTGAAGAACTCACTAGAAGATCAAGAGGAGTAGTATATATAGGAGTAGTTTTGAACTATAGAGAAGCTTGGCACTTTTGGGAATTACTCTCTGTAGATTTACTTTTCTGCAATTTTAGCATGGATTCCTCTTTTCTGTCATTTTTCATTTCTAGAGCTATGAACAACTAAACCCTTTTCTTAGGTTAGAGAGCTCTGTTGTAATTTGATGGATCAATTATAGTTTTCATTCTTCTTCTTCTTTATTTTCTCTTGATCTTACTATAAGGTTTTCGATCTTAATTCAATTGGTTAGTTGTCTTGAAAAAGAAACTCCCCATAATTGGATCTCCTTTGAGCCTTGGAAAAGGAATGAGGAGATCATGCTAGAAATGCTTTCTCATGTTGGACCAAATTGGGGTTTGGGCGGATATAGTGACATGTAATCCTCCCAACACTTTGATTTGGAAATACATGTGGTATAATCAGTGAACACACTTCATCTCTTCCCATGAGCAATTAAATCAAGGAATTGGGCAATTGTTCATGCTTAGAGAGATTGGATTGCCAAGGAATTGGGATCCAATCACTTAAGATTACCAAGGAGATCAATGAATGCATTGATTGAGGAAGAGATGAGAATGAACTTGATCCGAAGAATGCAACATCTCTTGAACACAATGATTACCCCATTTCTGATCTTACCCATTCTCTTTACCTTCTGCCATTTATTTTCATGCTCATTATCCCAAATCCCCATTTAAGATTCTGCACTTTAATTTCTGTTATTTACTTTCCAGTCATTTAAATTTCTGCAAGTCTCCAATCTAAATTCTGTTTAGCTCAACTAGCATATTCTTCTAACTAAAGTTGCTTGACCAATCAATCCTTGTGGGATTCGACCTCACTCTATTGTGAGTTTTACTTGACGACAATTCGGTATACTTGCCGAAGGGAAATTTGTTGAGAGACAAGTTTTCATGCATCACTTAGGAGTGTTGATTGAAAGCCTAACTAACGGGTTGTCTTGAGACAAAACACTTAGAGTCATGGTCAATAAACAGAAGGAAGCACAAAAGAGAAAGAAAGAAGTTAACCCTTACTACTTCAAGGTGACAATCAATGAAAAGGACCCCTAAGACACAAACTTAGAAAAACCCTTAAGGATCTAGGAGATCTTTGTGATATTCAAAGCACTGATGCATGTGTTGAGCACTTAGTCCAATTCCTAGTTATAGTGCATACATTCAAGGTCAAGTCTCAATTCACCGAAAAGACCACTCACATTGATTTGCTTGGGACAAGCAAAGCTTAAGCAGGCATGCCACTTGGAACAAACACCACAAAAATGTGTTGGCGTGGCACGCCAAAAGCTGGGCGTGGCACGCTGGTACAACATTCCAAAGAGCAAAATTGAAGACCATCAAAGGGGAGTGGCACACCAGGAGCAGGGCGTGGCACGCGAGCTCGTTACTAGAAGAGCCATCACTATGGCGTGCCACTTTGTGTCAAAGGCATGGCACGCCAGCCCTAGAGTTCACTTCGTCGTGCCACTTGAAGACCAAGGCATGGCACGCCAAGCTCATAAGACCCACAATTGAATGGGTGTGCCACATGAGCAACAAGGCATGGCACGCCAGTGAACAAGGAGACAATGCAAAAGCTGGGCGTGCCACTTGGTATCGAAGGCGTGGCACGCCAGCTCAAGAAGTCCCACTAAGGTGTGCCACATGAGCAATAAGGCGTGGCACGCCAACACCTAAGGAGGCCAAATAAAGCTGGGCGTCCCACTTGGTATCGAAGGTGTAACACCCTAACTTTTAGCACGTCATGATTGTACCAAAAGCAAGGCGTTACTGACCAGTTTTCCTTATTTACTATTTAATATTGAGCCTTTAGTTCGATTTCACGTTTCAATTTTTAGAAAAAAGCCGAAATCTTTTGTTTCTATTAATGAAAATCATATATCAAATATTTTCAAGAAATACTAGTCACAGAGTTATTAATAATAATAAATATCATACAAAATAATTCAAATAAAATTTCATTTACAACTCCTATCCCTCTGTATAAAATAAAGTCTTAAATAACAAGGGCGAGGGAATTCTATAAAAGCAACTCAACACACAAACTTAACTTAAATAAAACTCCTAATCGCTCGCGGCTTCAAACTGAGTCTCCGAACCTGTGTCACTGAAAGGGGTGGAAGATTTTGGGGTGAGAACAAACCACTAGTTCTCAGTAGGGAATGGGAATGCCGTAAAAGTAATGATTAACATGCAAATAATTAACTTTACTTAATAAAACTATTTTCTTCTTTCTAAACCCTTTGGAAATACTTCTTACTCTTACTTCATATACTTAATTACCTTCTTTAACTTTTCGAACTAAAAACAAATTTCAATTCTCAGTCACCTCAATACACCAACTAATAGCACAAGAGACAGATCAACACACAAACAAATTGCAATAAGAAAAACAAGTCAAGCAGCACAATCACAGAGAAAATATAAAAAGCAAAACAAGACCAAATGCAAATGTGCAATCCATATGATGCATGTCTCTCCTAAGCAGGCCATGAGCTCATGCGTCGGTTGTCTACCCGCAACCCGACGTTACTCAGAGCGAACCCCGAATATGGTTTCTTTACTGTGTCAATTAGACACCTTGGCATCACGGTTACCCGTGTCAATTAGGCCTTATCATAATAATGTGTATCACAGTAAGAAACAGTGCTATCAATTAGGCGAACATTCCCGCATTAGCAATCTCAGACTATCCGTTAGGCGGGCCCTTTCGCATTAGCAATTTGGCACAAAGGCCCATTCAAGATACAATATGCTATCAGTTAGACGAACATTCCCACATTAGTAATCTCAAGCTATCAGTTAGGCGGCCACTTCCGCATTAGCGCTTTGGCACAAAGGCCCATTCACATTTCATTTTCATAAATCATAATCTATTTCAGTTGTTTATTCCACTCATGACTTTTCATTATTCCTCCACATCACCAATTACATACTCATATCTCCGCATCACTGCTTAACTATACATACATCCGCATCACCTTATTATTATTTACACCTCCGCATCATCACATATTCCTTCACTTATCATACCCCAAAACATTAGTTCCTAGGCAGCCAAACTTTAACGTTGAATAAAAATTTCTTTCCTTAATAAATTGGATTCAAGTTATTATTTAAACAAGAAACTTTTCTCAATAGAATAAACTTAAAACATAACTTTTCCTGCTAAATTGAAAACCAAATAGAATGAGTTTTAAATCAAATTCTCTTTTGATTAACGCTTTAAGCAAAGCCTCAAAGTTTTATAAAAATTTCTGCAGCATTTCCTCTAAAATTTAGACTTTGCCACTCTTCAAGGGTCTCAACCAAATCATTTTCGATTCTCAATGACCATTCCTGATAAATCTGACAATCCAAATCCAATTCCAAATCATTTTATAAATTTGAAAGCTAACCAGGTTCAATTTCAAAATCATTTCCCACAATAAGCCTGTAAATCAGATTTTTAATATAAAGTTCGCTTCTTAATGTAAATACATATTTAAATCATGTTTTCAAAACAAAAACACTTTTTCCTTTAAAATTGGACTTTACTACCCATGTGGGCTCCCTTAGATTCCTAACTTCCCAAACTAATCTCAAATCCAACTCCATTCAACCATTATCAACATCACAATTTCTTTAATAACTAACTCATCATCTTTCAATTTAACAAGAACACTAATTTAATCACTTTTTCCAGTCACAACTCAACCAATTAATCAATTAATCACGCAAGAGATCTATAAATTATTTGCAATTATTTACTAAACTTCAATAGAATTCATAAATTTAAACGATTAATTTTAAAACAAATCCCCTACTTCCGTACGAAATTAAAGTCAATAAAATTTTTGTAGAAGCTTTTTGACCGAACTGCTGAAAAAGAAAATGTCAGAAATCGTCTGTGCCTCCTAGAACTCCAATTGGCCAAACTCAAGGAGAAGTGGAGTTATGTCACCGTCAACTTCTACCGAACAAAAATAACGCCAACGTGTAGAAGAGAAATATACGAACACTTTTATCGGATTAAAATTTTTATTGAAATTATGAATTTAAAGAAATTGAAGTAGAAAGGTATAAGGTTCCACGGCTTTCTCTCTCCCTCTCGGTCACTATCTTCTCACCGTGCAAAAACATGAAATCCAAAGAAGCTAGATGATGATGATTAATGTGATAAAAAAGGGTTAGGTGTCATGGTTATTGAATGGAAATGAAACATGTGTAATGATATATATATATGTATGTATGATTAGCAAGCCACGTTTGGCTTTAACTTCTTCCAACCCCTCTAAGCTTCGGTCATATATATATATAAAGCCTTATTTAGTTCTTTATTTCTTACTTTTTTGTTTTCTTAATGAAACCGTTGAAGGTAATAATAATAATAATAATACTAATAATAATAATAATAATAATTCTTAAATATATATATATTTTTGAAACATTTTATTATAATAATAAAAATAATTTAAAAATTTTAATAAATTTTAAATTCAAATTATCATAAAATTTAATTTAATTATTTTTAAAAAAATAATATTCTATAAATAAAATAATACATTATTTAATTTTTCAAAAATTTGGGGTGTTATATTTCACCCACCTTACAAAAATTTTCGTCCTAAAAAATTGATACAAAACAAAAGATATTTCATATCACTTCATTTTTTTAAACACATTTAATGAAAAAGCAAAAATATCTCAGCATATATACATATATACAACTTTCAAATACTTTGATAGTCATATATCATAAAGATACAAAGGTAAAAGTGTGGTTGCAAGCAAAAGTAACAAGGGAGGTTCGATGCAAAAGATAACATGGTTTAATCATGTGATGGTAAGGCAAGACAACGAAAGGTTATAAAATATGCATAGGGTTAAAACGACGTGCTTAACGTCCACACTCTAATCTAATCTCAAGTCACTCAAAAAGATACAATACCTCAGAGAAAGGACAAGCAACTCGGACGAGGTTCACAAAGATTTCAATGATTCACTTTGATGTATTGAACAAGTCCAAATTATATCAAAGAATATACGAGTCAAGAAGAGGAGTTTAAACAATACAAGGCAGATATCCAAGAAATTTAAGAAGACATATGCAGTCAGGATCAAATGAGAAAGCATATGAATAAGGAAATAGGGTTGGAGAATAATCAGTTAACTCTCATCAGGAAAGAAATCTCGAACTAGAACCTCAAGGCAAACCATGAAAGAACAGATTCGTAACCGAGTAGAATCAAGAAATTAACTCTTAACGTTCCCAAAACTCATGATTCACGTTACCTATTACTTCTATCTCGTCTATGATAATCCACTAGTGTTTCCATATACATGAATCATTAGTATTAAGTTGGCCAGACCTAATACCATGAGAGATGCAACGGTCGACTAACAGCATTAATCAATAGACAATCATGCAATTAAAACTCAAACTCTTGTCAGTGGGACAAGTCCTACTGCATGACAGACACTCAGAGTATGTAGTAAAGCATAGTCAGTCCATTCCCAAGGCTCTAATGGGAACAAACTGCTCTGATACCATAATGTAACACCCTAACTTTTAGCACGTCATGATCGTACCAAAAGCAAGGCGTTACTGACCCGTTTTCCTTATTTACTATTTAATATTAAGCCTTTAGTTCGATTTTGCGTTTCAATTTTTAGAAAAAAAGACGAAATCTTTTATTTCTATTAATGAAAATCATATATCAAAGATTTTCAAGAAATACTAGTCACATAGTTATTAATAATAATAAATATCATACAAAATAATTCAAATAAAATTTCAGTTATAACTCATATCCCTTTGTATAAAATAAAGTCTTAAATAACAAGGGCGAGGAAATTCTATAAAAGCAACTCAACACACAAACTTAACTTAAATAAAACTCCTAATCGCCTGCGGCTTCAAACTGAGTCTCCGAACCTGTGTCACTGAAAAGGGGTGGAAGATTTTGGGTTAGTTCTCAGTAGGGAATGGGAATGCCGTAAAAGTAATGATTAACATGCAAATAATTAACTTTACTTAATAAAACTATTTTCTTCTTTCTAAAACCTTTGGAAATACTTCTTACTCTTACTTCATATACTTAATTACCTTCTTTAACTTTTCGAACTAAAAACAAATTCCAATTCTCAGTCACCTCAATACACCAACTAATAGCGCATGAGACAGATAAACACACAAACAAATTGTAATAAGACAAACAAGTCAAGCAGCACAATCACAGAAAAAATATAACAAGAAAAACAAGACCAAATGCAAATGCGCAATCCATATGATGCATGTCTCTCCTAAGCAGGCCATGAGCTCATGCGTCGGTTGTCTACCCGCAACCCGACGTTACTCGGAATGAACCCCAAATATGATTTCTTTACAGTGTCAATTAGACACCTTGGCATCACGATTACCCGTGTCAATTAGGCCTTATCACAATAATGTGTATCACAGTAAGAAATAGTGCTATCAATTAGGCGAACATTCACACATTAGCAATCTCAGGCTATCCGTTAGGCGGGCCTTTTCGCATTAGTAATTTGGCACAAAGGCCCATTCAACATACAATATGCTATCAGTTAGACGAACATTCCCGCGTTAGCAATCTCAAGCTATCAGTTAGGCGGGCACTTCTGCATTAGCGCTTTGGCATAAAAGCCCATTCACATTTCATTTTCATAAATCATAATCTACTTCAGTTGTTTATTCCACTCATGACTTTTCATTATTCCTCCACATCACCAATTACATACTCATACCTCCGCATCACTGCTTAACTATACATACCTCTGCATCACCTTATTATTATTTACACCTCTGCATCACCTCATATTCCTTCACTTATCATACCCCAAAACATTAGTTCTTAGGCAGCCAAACTTCTTTAACGTTTAATAAAAATTTCTTTCCTTAATAAATTGGATTCAAGTTATTACTTAAACAAGAAACTTTTCTCAATAGAATAAACTTAAAACATAACTTTTCCTGATAAATTGAAAACCAAATAGAATGAGTTTTAAATCAAATTCTCTTTTGATTAACTCTTTAAGCAAAGCCTCAAAGTTTTATAAACATTTCTGTAGCATTTTCTCTAAAATTCAAACTTTGCCACCCTTCAAGAGTCCCAAGCAAATCATTTTCGATCCTCAAGGACCATTCCTGATAAATCTGACAATCCAAATCCAATGCCAAATTATTTTATAAATTTGAAAGCTAACTAGGTTCAACTTCAAAATCATTTCCCACAATAAGCCTGTAAATCAGATTTTTAATATAAAGTTCGCATCTTAATGTAAATACATATTTAAATCAGGTTTTCAAAATAAAAACACTTTTTCCCTTAAAATTGGACTTTACTACCCATGTGGGCTCCCTTAGATTCCTAACTTCCCAAACTAATCTCAAATCCAACTCCATTCAACCATTATCAACATAACAATTTCTTTAATAACTAACTCATCATCTTTCAATTTACCAAGGACACTAATTTAATCACTTTTCCCAGCCACAACTCAACCAATTCATCAATTAATCACGCAAGACATCTATAAATTATTTACAATTACTTACTAAACTTTAATGGCATTCATAAATTTAAATGATTAATTTTAAAATAAATCCCCTACCTCCGTACAAAATTAAAGTTAATAAAAATTTCGTAGAAGCTTTTTAATCAAGTTGTTGAAGAAGAAAATGTCAGAAATTGCCTGTGCCTCCTAGAATTCCAATTGGCCAAACTCAAAGAGAAGTGGAGCTACGTTACTGTCAATTTCTACCAAACAAAAATAATACCAATATATAAAAGAAGAAGATACGAACACTTTTATCGAATTAAATTTTTTATTAAAATTATGAATTTAAAGAAATTGAAGTAGAAAGGTATAAGGGTTCACGGCTTTCTCTCTCACTCTCGGTCACTATCTTCACACCGTGCAAGAACATGAAATCCAAAGAAGCTAGATGATGATGATTAATGTGATAAAAAAGGGTTAGGTGTCATGGTTATTGAATGGAAATGAAACATGTGTAATGATATATATATATGTATGTATGATTAGCAAGCCACGTTTGGCTTTAACTTCTTCCAACCCCTCTAAGCTTCGGTCATATATATATATAAAGCCTTATTTAGTTCTTTATTTCTTACTTTTTTGTTTTCTTAATGAAACCGTTGAAGGTAATAATAATAATAATAATACTAATAATAATAATAATAATAATTCTTAAATATATATATATTTTTGAAACATTTTATTATAATAATAAAAATAATTTAAAAATTTTAATAAATTTTAAACTCAAATTATCATAAAATTTAATTTAATTACTTTTAGAAAAATAATATTCTTTAAATAAAATAATACATTTTTTAATTTTTCAAAAACTCGGGGTGTTATAAAAGGCGTGGCACGCCAACATAATTATCTCACTTTGGCTTGTCACTTGAACATTCAGGCGTGGCACGCCAACCACTGGGACCATGGCAAATAACGGGCATGACACGCCAGTCTCATGGCATGACATGCTGGTAGTGTTTTTTAGAAAAGTAATTAAAGGGTCAATAAACTCAGGCATGCCACTTGGGAGATGAGGCGTGGCACGCCAGCAAGAAGAAGAAGCAAATGAAGGGCGTGACACGCCAGTCTCATGGCGTGGCACGCTGGTAGTATTTTCCAGAGAAGTAGAAGAGGAGCCAATGAACTCAGGCGTGCCACTTGGATGACGAGGCATGGCACGCCGGCAAGGGGCTGAAGCTTTAAGAAGGGCGTGGCACGCCAGACCTGGGCGTGCCACACTGGAACAAATCTCTAGAAGCACAGAGATAAGGGAAGTGACCTTGGGCATTCCACTTTGGTTCGAAGGCGTGGCACGCCAGGTTGCTTTGCCCTTTAAAATGCCTTGGGCGTGCCACTTTGGTTCGAAGGCATGGCATGCCAGGCTACTTTGCCTTTAAAAATTCTTGGGCGTGCCACTTAGGCTCGAAGGCGTGGCATGCCAAGGGCGAAATGTAACAACCCCAATTTTTGAGTACGTGAGATCTTTTCTGAAAGTACGGATTTCTCTAGAAGATCATTAAGGGGAGAACCTCTACTATATCATAAAGCATCTCAATCCTCATTGTCATTATATTATCTTTAATTTAGGACCTTAGTGGAGATAAGCCCGACAACGCAATTGCGAAGAACCTAGTTTTTGAACTGTATCTGTTAGGAGTTTTGATTCTATTTTTCGTAAATAGTCTCAGTTTGACGAACCGAACTCGATTCATGAGAGAAGAGAGATAATATGATAATATTATCATTATATTTGTATTATAAGCTTCTTGAATGATATTATAAGGTTACCTGGTCTGTTTTAGTTAAAAACAAGAAATCGGTTTAACCGGGTTCACAGTTTACTGGTGCAGCTTAGCACCAGCACTCTCTGATGACTTTAGCAATGCTAAGGCCTCATTATACATGTTTTATTCTCACAATAAATATGTTACTAGTGTATGCTAGTAGCTCAGAAAATAAATTTTAGAGATGTTTTTACAAGTGTTTCGATACATCTAGTTTTAGTAGTTATACACCTGAGATATTTTAATATTATTTTAATCCACCTCCAAGCCAACCAATCACAACTCACCTTACACCCCCAAGACACTCCAAGGCTGGTCATTTACTCCCTTTGGCCGAAAATAACAAGAGAGAAAAGAGAGAAACTTTCATGAACACTTAATCTTCAAAGCTTGATTTCTTCTAAACTAAAACTCAAATCAAAATTTTAATTTCACCAAAATGATCCTCTCTTCTTCCTCTACATAACCATGTAACTTATCAAGGCTAGAAATAAGGTGAGATGACTGTTCCTTTCCCCTTTCGATTCGGTTTTCAAGGAAACATGCTTAAACATGTGTTTTCTTGATATTCTTCCTTAGGAATCATGCTTAACTTGACTTGAGGGCCAAGAAATGTTAATTTCCAGCAAGTCTAAGGTAAGATATCCCTTCCTAACGTGCTGAGAGAAATTTGGTCAGTTGAGGGTTTGTGGATTTAAAGTTGTTCTTGATGTGATTTAGGAAGAAAAAGTGCTTTAAGAATACTTCAAAGAGTAACTAGATTTGGAGCAGCAAATCAAGGTAGGGTTTGACGAATTTAATCTTGATTGATTGTGTTTGAGTTGTGTAATTATGATATGATTTAGCTGTGCTTGAAATTGATAGTTTATATGAGTGATTCTTATTGAAAATTTGGTGAAATTTTGATAAAATTTGATGAAATTCAAGCTATGAATTTGTGTTCTTGTGGCTGCTGGAAAACAAAACCCTAAACCTTAAATTAGGGGTTCAATTTGTGTTAAAATCATGTAGAAAAGATGGAGTTTTAATGGCTGCTAATTTATTATGAATTATGGTAAAAATCGGTTGCTGAAAAGACTGAAAAATGGGTAAAAATAGAGAAAGGATCTAAAGAATTTACGAAAAACACTTTGAGTGTGGTGAAGAACAATGAAGAACAACTTTTTGATCCATAAAAGGGCAAGGAAGTAAATATTTTGGTGTTTGGGGGGTTATTTAGTAATTTCTGAAAGTTAGGGTGGTTAAAGTAGAAATATTAAAAGTTACCGGGATAGAAAGTTAATTTTGAAAGTGAAAAGGTAAAGGCAAGGTAATTTTTAAACATTTAATGATAAAATAATAAATAATAATAAAATATTAAATAATAATATTTAATTAAAAATAATATTTTAATAAAAATAATAAAATATGCAGAAATGGCAATTTTCTGTAAAAGCTTTAGAAAGACAACTTTAAGCGCAGAATCTCATAATTACCTTTATAAAACACCTAGGGAGTGGTAAAAACATATTAGTGAGGTAAAGATAAAGAAAAGATAAAAAGTTAAATAAAAAGATGAAAACCAAAGAAAAGTCTGTAAAGTTTTAATGACAGAAAACAGACAGAGATTAGTAAACGAATTAGGGCAACATAGTTAGTCCTTGAGTTGCGACTAGGGTTAGGTATTATATGAAAAGTTAAACTGTTTCAGTATAGACTTAATGAACCTATACTTGGGGCAGAATAACTATTCATACCAAAATTTACATAAGCTTTAAATACATACGTTAAGCAGAGAAATCAGAGTAAAGTAAAGAGATAAAGAGAAAAAGAGTGATATGGATACAGAAGAAAGAGTAATCAGAGAAAAGTAAAGAGATACAAAGCACAGAGTAACTAGAACAGAGTAAAGAGATACAAAGAGAAAAGAGTAATATGATAAAGAGAAATGATTTGAGCCAAGATATTGTAAAAGTGAAATATGTAAAGTTTGTATAGTATGATTGAACAGAGAAAGAAAGAGATATTGCATAAGACTGTGAATGTGATGACGTATAATGAGAATGATAATGAATGATGGTAATGAGAATGATTATGTGATGATCTGCTGCGTGAAGGCAGTCAGATAGATAGTGGTACGACCACCGAACGTTTTCTAGTACCACACAGCTATTAAGAGCTATACATGCAACTGATAACCTGGGATTACTTGCAGAGGATATTAATTCATACACGGCTAGAATGCCGCACCTGTAACGCAAGGATTGCTTACAGAGGATATGATTTCATACACGGCTGGAATGCTGTCACCTGTAAGGCAGAGTCTGCTTACAGAGGATATGACGCATACGTCAGTTAGTGAGAACTGTACCAATGCTGACTGGAAAACCATACCCGTTTCAGCTGCTTTGGGTTACGTCGGGAGTGGGTAAAAACCAACAAATGAGCTCATTACCTGCGCCAGGGCTAGACATGCATCATACTTGGTTGCGCATTTCCTTTGTTATGATTGTGGTATGAATGTATGCTTTCCTTGTTTGTATTCTATTCTCTGTGTTTGTGTTGTATTTTCTTGTATTCTTCTGTTTGTGTTCTGTTTTCTATTTTCTCTATTTCCTCTATTTATCTTCATCTACTATTTACTGCTTTTTGTATTTTGTTATTCGTTTGCAAAACAACATATAATTAATGAACTTAACTAATAACCCCGACCCTACTAAGAACTCCACAGTTCTTACCCCTTCTCTCTCCCTTCCCCCTTCAGATGGAAGCATGAGTACCCTTCCGTAGTTCGTTGATGATTGTTCCCAAAAAGGATTATGCCCTAGGTAGTCTTCTGAGTCTAGGGTGAATCTCGTTTTCTATTTATATGTATATACTGTGAGACCAGCCAATGTCTGCACCCCGTTTGTACATGAACTTTAACCTAAATCCTGTGTACGAGACTCCTGTTGTATGGCTACTTGATGAGGTACTAGAGAGACGTCATATGGCAATGTCTGATCGTGCAGAGGAGTAACAAATGATGTTCTACCTTTTGATGATGTTCCACCTGACTTGAGTTTTGAAGACTCAGAACGTACTTTCCCTCGCTTTAGTAGTTTAGAGGGACTAGGTGAGTATAGAGTCTAGACTAACCTGGGTGCCAGCTTAGGGACTTTTTGAACAGGTCAGGGCCTGGGACGTTGTATGTATATATATGTATATAGTTATTATCTAGCTATATCTAGGGGTGTTCTAACTAACAGTCTATACTCTAATAAAGGCTAAATCACTGAATGTTGTCTACTACTTGTGATGTATTTATGTGTAGTTGTATATAACTATTTTATCTGTTATTATTATTTGTGAATTGTTTATAAATGATTCTATTTATTAATAAACGTTTTCAAAAAAAAAGTACCTCGCAAACTAACTATGTTTTTTAACAACGAATCAGGCTCACATAATAAATAATAGATAATAAATAGGATGACAAATTGGTAGCACTCAGTTTCTGGTGTGTCCTAGGCGTACTGAAAATTGGGTCGTTACACGAAATAGAGGACAGCGTGCCACTTGAATGAAGAGGCGTGGCACACCAAATCAGAAACAGAAGGAGCGTGACATGCCAAAGAAGCGCTAATCACACGCCAGCTGAAAGATTACGTTTGTTGAGTTACTTTTCCCTCCAAATTGTAATTTTCTTTTCACTTTTGTAATTTTCTTTTATTTTCTAGATCTAGGAGTAGTATAAATACCCTTGAAAGTTTTGGAAAAGGGGATAGCAAGTAACAGAGTTTAGTTTTGGTGGATTTCACTTTTAGTTTTCACACTTCATCTCTTCCATCTTTTTGTACTTTCTTTCTGAGCTATGAGGAGCTAAATACCCTCTCATTGAGAGAGGGAGCTCTATTGTACTTGATGGATTAGTGATAGTGAATTTCTTCTTCTCTTCATATTTTCTTTGATTTGCTAGAAGGAATTTCGATTTTAATGCTTAGTGTTCAATTAACTTGGAAAAGAGATTGAATGCAAAATGGGTTTCATGGGAACCTTGGAAAAGGAAACATGAAACCATGCTAGAAATCCATTCTCACACTTTAGTAGAATCTGGGTTTTGGTATTTGGATATGGTGACATATAATCCTCCCTCTACCTGGACATATGATGATGTGTGGTATAATCAGGGACCAAGCATATCTCTCTTCATGAGCAATTAGACCAAGGAATTGGCTATTGATCAAGATCTGAGAGATTGAGTCACCAAGGGATTGGGGCTCAATCAATCATGATTGCCAAGAGGTCAATGAGTTGCATGATTGAAGAGGATATGAGCTGGAATTAATCCAAAGAGACAATATCTCCGGATCTCAATGAATTCCCCCATTCTTATCTTTCCCATTCATTTATAGCTTTACTTACATTCTGCAAAATCCCATTCCCCTTTACATTCTTGTTATTTTCATTTCTGCACTTTATTGCTTTCTTTTATTTCTTTTGCCATTTATGTCTCTGCCATTTATAATTCTGCACACACAACTTATTCTGTTGAGCTTGACTAATTCACCAATTGATTAAAATTGCTCAAATCTACCAATCTCTGTGGATACGATCCGACTCCACTGTGGGTTAATACTTGACGATAATTTTGGTGTGCTTGCCAAGAGCGAATTCATCAATATTATTAGGGAAGGGTAGTGAATTCAGCCCATCAGCTACCATCTGTCCTCTCAGTGAAAACATGTCCACTACGGTTTCCCGCATGGCTAATAATCTATTGGTTCTCACTTGTGTTGGAATAAGATCCATTGATCTTTTTGCATACTGTCACTGCGCCCAACGGTCACGAGTTTGAAGCTCGTCACAGTCATCCCTTCCTAGATCCTACTCGGAATACCATAGACAAGGTTTAGACTTTCTAGATCTCGGGAATGTCGCCAATTGATTCTAGCCTATACCACAAAGGTTCTGATCTCACGGATTTGAATGCTCTGTTGTCAAGAGAGACAATCAAACTCGTGAATCAGAAGCCCAAGAGATACACACTCAAGCTGTTACAGGTAGAACGGAAGTGGTTGTCAGGCATGTGTTCATAAGTTGAGAATGGTGATGAGTGTCACGGATCATCACATTCATCACGTTGAAGTACGAGTGAATATCTTAGAACAGAAGCAAGCGCGATTGAATAGAAAACAGTAGTAATTGCATTAATTCATCGAGACACAGCAGAGCTCCTCACCCCTAACCATGGGGTTTAGAGACTTATGCTGTCAAAGGAACAATAAGGAATGTAAAAATTTAATGAGGTACAAAATGAATCTCTAAAAGTAGTTTTTATACTAGACTAGTAACCTAGGTTTACAGAGAATGAGTAACTAGATGCAGAGAGTGCAGAATCCACTTCCGGAGCCCACTTGGTGAGGTTTTTTTGGGCTGAACTTCCTAGCTTTCACGTGCTTGTGCTATTCATGGAGTTAAATGCCATTTTTGGTGCCAGTTTGGGCATTTAACTCCAGCTTTGGTGCCAGTTCTGGCGTTTTACGCTAGAAAAGGGTCTCTGACCCGCGTTTTGATGCCAGTTTGGGCCATAAAATCTCGGGAAAAGTATGGCCTATTATACATTGCTGAAAAGCCCAAGATGTCTACTTTCTAACGCAATTGAGAGCGTGCCGATTGGGCTTTTGTAGCTCTAGAAAATCCATTTCGCGTGCAGAAGGATCAGAATCCAACATCATCTGCAGTCCTTTTTCAGTCTCTAAATCAGATTTTTGCTCAGGTCCCTCAATTTCAGCCAGAAAATACCTGAAATTATAGAAAAATACTCAAACTCATAGTAAAGTCCATTAATGTGATTTTTTCATAAAAAATAATAAAAATAAAAAAAAATGAGTAAAACATGCTAAAAACTATGTGAAAATACTACCAAAAAGTGTATAATTTATCCGCTCATCACAACACCGAACTTAAACTGTTTCTTGTCCCCAATCAACTAGACAAATAAAATATTATAAAAAGAAGAAGGCTATGGTGCAATAACATCTCAGAGTCTTTAATGAAGCTCAAATTCAAATTAGATGAGCGGGGCTTAGAGCTTTTTACTTTTGAATAGTTTTGGCATCTCAATTTATCCTTTGAAGTTCAGAATGATTGGCATCCATAAGACTCAGAATTCAGATAGTGTCATTGATCCTCCTAGTTAAGTATTTTTAATCTTGAACACAGCTACTTATGAGTCTTGGCTGTGACCCTAAGCATCTTGTTTTCCAGTATTATCACCTGATACATAAATGCCACAAACACATAACTGAGTGAACCTTTTTAGATTGTGACTCAGCTTTGCTAGAGTCCCTAGTTAGAGGTGTCCAGAATTCTTAAACACACTCTTTATGCCTTGGATCACGACTTTAACCACTCAGTCTCAAGCTTGTCACTTGGACCTTCATGCCACAAGTACATGGTTAGGGACAGCTTAATTTAGTCGCTTAGGCCAGGATTTTATTTCCTTGGGCCCTCCTATCCACTGATACTCAAAGCCTTGGATCCATTTCACCCTTGCCTTTTAGTTTTAAGGGTTACTGGCTTTTTCTTTTGCTTTATATTTTTTTCGCAAGCTTGTGTTTTTCACTGCTTTTTCTTGCTTCAAGAATCAATTTTATGATTTTTCATATTATCAATAACATTTCTCTTTGTTCATCATTCTTTCAAGAGCCAACAAATTTAACATTCATAAACTTCACTATAAAATATATGCACTGTTCAAGCATTCATTCAGAGAGCTAAAGTAATGCCACCACATATAAATAATTTGAATTTTTCATATTTTGTACTCGAAATATTTGCACGCTTGCTCTTCTAAAAAAAATCTGTTGTTTTATTCATGTTTGATGATGATAAGAAAATTAAATTATACCCAAATTGATAAAAATAATACTAATGCTCATGCAATTATAATACTAATAATCATGCAATCCTAATACTAATTCTTATGCAACTCTTAATATAGGTCTCTAATGACAGAAGTTATCACAGAGTTAGGACTCAACAACCTTGATTTTGAGAGATAGATGCTCCTTCAATTTGTGGGACACCTGGCACTTCAAGGGATAACCTTTGGCGCTCCAGCTCCTGTAGATCACGCCCTTGCAGCTCTTGTTCCTTAAGCAATTTGCAATGCATGCTGTTCTGATTCTGCTGCTCTTCTTTGAGTTAATCCATAGCTTCTTGCAGCTTGGTGACAGATACTTCCAAGCGGACCCAATAGTTAAATTGGGGGATTTCTGGGAGAAGCTTGATGAGCGAATAATTTATACGCTTTTCGGCACTGTTTTTAGTGTATTTTTAGTACATTTTAGTTAGTTTTTAGTATATTTTTATTAGTTTTTATTTAAAATTCACTTTTCTGGGCTTTACTATGAGTTTGTGTATTTTCCTGTGATTTCAGGTAATTTCTGGCTGAAATTGAGGGACCTGAGCAAAAATCTGATTCAGAGGCTGAAAAAGGACTGCAGATGCTGTTGGATTCTGACCTCCCTGCACTCGAAGTGAATTTTCTGGAGCTACAGAAGCCCAATTGGCGCGCTCTCAATTACGTTGGAAAGTAGACATCCTGGGCTTTCCAGCAATGTATAATAGTTTATACTTTTCATGAGATTTGATGGCCCAAATCTGAGTTGCAAATCAGCTTCAGAATTCCCGGCGTTTAACGCCGGAACTGGCACAAAAGTTGGAGTTAAACGTCCAAACTGGCACAAAAGCTGGCATTTAACTCCAGGAAAAGTCTCTACACATGAAAGCTTCAATGCTCAGCCCAAGCACACACCAAGTGGATCCCGGAAGTGGATTTTTATGTCATTTACTCATTTCTGTATATCCTAGGCTACTAGTTCACTATAAATAGGACCTTTTACCATTGTATCTGGATCTCATGACAGTTTACACGTTTTATACTGTACTTTCTACGGCATGAGTCTCTAAATCCCATGGTTGGGGGTGAGGAGCTCTGCTGTGTCTTGATGGATTAATGCAATTATTACTGTTTCTCATTCAATCACGCTTGCTTCCATTCTAAGATATCACTTGTTCCTCAACTTGATGAATGTGATGATTCGTGATACTCATCATCATTCTCACCTATGAACGTGTGCCTGACAACCACCTCCGTTATACTTTAGATTGAGTGGATATCTCTTGGATTCTTTAACCAGAATCTTCGTGGTATAAGCTAGAATATATTGGCGGCCATTCTTGAGAATCCGGAAGGTCTAAACCTTGTATGTGGTATTCTGAGTAGGATTCAGGGATTGAATGACTGTGACAAGCTTCAAACTCGCGATTGTGGGGCGTTAGTGACAAACACAAAAGAATCACTGGATTCTAATCCGACATGATCGAGAACCGACAGATGAATAGCCGTGCTGTGACAGAGCGCGTTGAACATTTTCACTGAGAGGATGGGAGGTAGCCATTGACAACGGTGAAACCCTACATACAGCTTGCCATGGAAGGAGTCTTGCGTGCATGAAGAAGAAGACAGTAGGAAAGCAGAGATTCAGAAGATAGAGCATCTCCGAAACCTCAACCTGTTCTCCATTACTGCAAAACAAGTATTTATTTCATGTTCTTTTACTTTTCACAATTAAACCTGAGAATTATTGACATCCTGACTAAGAGTTACAAGATAACCATAGCTTGCTTCAAGCCAACAATCTCCGTGGGATCGACCCTTACTCATGTAAGGTATTACTTGGACGACCCAGTGCACTTGCTGGTTAGTTGTGCGGTATTGCAAAAGTGTGATTGCAATTTCGTGCACCAAAGCTCATGCGCCCTCCTCTTGGTGGGGTTGTCTTGAGCTTGAGATCCATCCATTATCTTTTTAGTGATTGAGTGGTCAGTTGAGATGAACTCATCCACTCCCATCTGTACCCCTGCATCCTTACATAATAGATAGATCAAGCTTGGGTAAGCCAATTTAGACTCAGTAGATTCCTTTTTTGCAATTGTGTACATTTCACAAGGAATTAGCTGATGAACCTCCACCTCTCTTCCTAACATAATATAGTGAATCATTACTGCCCTTTTTATAGTAACTTCAGAACGGTTACTTGTGGGAAGTATAGAATGCCCAATGAAATCCAGCTAGCCCTTAGCAACTGGTTTGAGATCTCCCCTCTTTAGTTAGTTTGAGACACCTTTTGTGTTGGTTATCCACTTGGTTCCAGGGAGGCATATGTCCTCTAGAACTTGATGCAGCTTTTTATCTTTAGCCATTCTCCTATTAAAAGATTCTGGATCATCTTGCAGTTGAGGAAGTTTGAGGACTTCTCTTATTTTGTTCAGGTGAAAGTAAATAATCTTCCCCCTGACCATAGTCCGAAAGGTGTGGAAGGCAGCTCCCTCCATTCTTTGCTTATCTGTTAGCCACAGATTTGCATAGAATTTTTGGACCATGTTTCTTCCCACATTTATCTCTGGATTAGCTAGGATTTTCCAGCCTTTATTTCAAATCTGCTCTTTGATCTCCAGATATTCGTCTTCTTTCAGATCGAATTTAACTTTCGAGATCACTGATCTTCTGCATGTAATTTTGAAGTAATGGTCTGCATGTTCTTTGGTGCAGAACTTCTCATGCATCCAAGGTTTTGGATTGTTCTCTTTCTTGCCTCTTGGAGTGGTTTGTTTTCCTTTGAGGGCCATGATCTTGGTGAGTTTTAGCTCAGTGATCACGAAAAAACACACCAAACATAGAGGTTTGCTTGTCCTCAAGCAAAAGAAAGGAAAGAAGAGGGATAGAAGGAGAGAAGGACTCGAATGGGGAATGAATGGGGATGGCCGAATGGGATTTTAAAAGGGGGAGGGTGGGTTTCGAAATTTTTTTTTGAAAAAGATATAATAGAAAGATATGCTTCACCACGGCACTATTTCAATTAAAAAGCCATTTTGGATCCACTATTCTTCAAATCTAAAGCAAGCAAAGCCCAATTGACATCACTCAAAGGCACAAGGATCAATTAAATTAGGAATTTCATTTTAATTATAATTTGTTTTCAATTTCAATTTCATTTTGAATTTTGTAAAAAGCCTATATAAGGCATCATTTTCATTTTTGTGAGGAGGCTGGCTCCACTAGGGAGCATTAGGAGTAGAAAGCTCTCTCTTAGTTTTTCTTTCTGTTTTTTTTTTTTATTTTGGATTGAGATTGGAAGCAATTTTATTTTCATTCTCTATCTGCACTTCTCTTGTTCTTCTTCTGCAAACTCTCAAGTGAATTGTAATTTGAATCAAAGTTATCTTCATTACCTTCATCTTTAATTTTCCTGCATCTTGTTCTCTGTTGGATCAAGGAAGGGAGTGAGATCTAGACTTGTTTTCTAGTCTCATTGAGCTCCTGAGATCTTCAACCTCTCATTTAGATTTTGCAACTGAGTTGAATTTACTTTCTATTTGGTTCTTCAAGCAATTCTGCTTTCTGTTTAGATCTATGCAAGTTATTTCTCTGATTGATTGTTATTTACACTTACTTTGTTTGATCTTTTGAATTTCCAGCACCGCAATTCCTTTATTCTTCCTGCAATTTAATTTTATGCAATTAATCTGAGTTCTAAATTACTTCTTCTTTAATTTCCAGCACCCACTCTCCTTTACATTCCCTGCAATTTACATTTCTTGTCATTTAAGTTTCTGCAATTTACTTTGCT
This sequence comes from Arachis duranensis, assembly GCF_000817695.3. Taxonomy (NCBI): domain Eukaryota; kingdom Viridiplantae; phylum Streptophyta; class Magnoliopsida; order Fabales; family Fabaceae; genus Arachis; species Arachis duranensis. The sequence goes on along the minus strand of NC_029776.3, from coordinate 69,428,752 downwards.
TGTTCTTTAAGCTTCTGTTCCATTTACTTTCTGCAACTCTAAATTCCATGCAATTTACTTTCTGTTGGCTACATCTCGTTTAATTCACTAAATGTTTGCTTAACTAAACTAATCACCCACTAAAGTTGCTTGATCCATCAATTCCTGTGGGATGGACCTCACTCTAAGTGAGTTATTACTACTTGATGCGACCCGGTGCACTTGCCGGTTACATCTATGTGTTTGGAAATTTGTTTTTCCACAAAAACACAATCAAGTTTTTGGTGCCGTTGCTGGGGATTGATTTAGATCAACAATGATTAAGTGGGTGAGAAGTTTAGATCAAGCAATTTTTTGTTTTTGTTCTCTGTTCTAAAGTTGAAACCAAGGTGTTTGTGTTTTTTGCCTCACTAAGAAATTCTTTCTCTATGACATGAATTTCAATTTTCATTGATATTGCATTTTACAAAATACAAATGGAGTTCAACTCATCTTATGGTCAAGCAAAATTTTATGGGATATTACCCACCATCACCAATCTCTAAGGTGGCTGGGAATATCACCAAGAAATTTCAAATTCTAGGCACTCCAATTCATGGAGCTATGCTTCAGAACCACAAGATGATAAAGAAAATCATATGGGATATTTCCCTCCACCACAAAATGATTCAAGTCATTATTCCAATGGTGGCTGGGAGTATTACCTGTCAACTCATATGAGAGATTGTCCAACCTCACCTCCCACTTCTACATTTGAAAATTCTTCATCACCTAAATATGCCTCAACACAAACTTACACGAGCCAAAGACTCTCAAAGCTTGAGTCCATGTTCAGCAGAATTATGGAGGAACAACAACAATCCTGGAGAGAACAAGAAATCCTTTTTCAGAAGACGGATGGGGATTTGGAGAACATTAGGAGAAACTTAGAACAATCAAACAAAGAGGATGAAGACCAATTTATGGGAGAGGAAGTGGAAGAACAAGAAAGTGAGGAGGACAATCAAGGACGTCCAAACTCAAGTGAAGCATAAAATTACATGAAGGAAGGGCTCATGGAACCACCAACTCAGAAGGCTCTGGATGAAGATGAAACTCCAATAACCAAACAGCAACCAAATCTTGAATTCAAGGAAGTGAAGGCAATTAACAAAAGCACCAAGAAGAGGATTGTGACCAAGATACCAAGGACAACATTCAAGAGAAGGTGAACCACAAGCAATCCAACCCCTGGACCACTAGCAAGTAAGCTCAATCAAGCCATGTACAAAAGGAGGCTTGCTGAGAGGAAACCAGGAAAGGGGACAATAGCTAAAACTTCCTTCCCCTTGAGGTCATTCCTCTTAACAAATTGGAAGAAGAGGAAGAAACTGAAGAACAGGTAGACAGTAGGTACATTTCTTCTCCTTGCTTTGTTTAGATTTCAATAAATTGGCATATGATTACATTCTAAGTTTGGTGTTGCCATGCAACACTTTGTTTTCAATTCCTTTGAATGATTGCATGAATTTTACATGGAAGTAACACACTAAGATTCTATGTTTGGTGTGCCACTTATTTTTCTATGCAACTCATTCAGCAACACCACTTGTCTGGATAATCATAATGCCCTTTTTGCAGTGATATTTTCTCTTTTTTTTTTAGTTGGACAATATTAGTCTTCTCTTTGTTTTAGCCATTTCCTTGTTTTAATTCTTTCTGTTATTAATCATTTTATGAATACATCATCAACAGATCCTCGTTCATCACAGATTCTAGGCTTGGTGATTGTATTTAACATATAACAGTCTCTTTTGTTTAGTTTTAGTTCAAATAAAGTGACATATGGTTGCATTCTAAGTTTGGTGTTGCTATGCAACAAAATTTGGTTCCAATCTTTACTGGATACTTGCATTAATTCCAAGTGAAAGTGTCACACTAAGTTTGGTGTGCCACTTATATTTTATGCAATGTATCATGCACACCCTCTTATTTTTGCAACCACAATGTATTTGTTTCTTTGTGCCTTGATTGTTATCCTCAATTTTGCTTGCTTGAAACACATGTGCCACTAATATTTCATTGTGTAAGACACTCATGATCTATCTTAGCCCCATCACCACTGTTCTAATTGTTGCTTGAGGATGAGCAAGCATTCTGAGTTTGGTATGGGAAGGAGAAGAATGGGAGGAAAATGACAACAATAGAGAAGATAAATTACAAGGTTGTAAAGTTCCTTTTCCTCTCATCTGTTTTCAGTATTTTAATTTGCATGATTGTCTTTAACTTCTCTGTATGCATGTGTGGTATGAATAAGCATAGTTTGAATCTTGATTTGTAACATCTTGCTATGGCATCATGACTGCCAACTTGAGTTTTGTAAAGTCCAAAGCACTAAATTATCATGATCATAAACAAATAAGGAATTAAAGAAGAATTTAGCATGTGCATACAAGTATTGGAAGGCTAGTAGGATTAATTGTTGCTCAATTGCATTAGATTTTACTTAATTGAAGTTTTTCATCTAGAACATTTTGTGAAATCTTTTGAAATCATAAAAACCTTGAAAAAAGCATAAATGGGCAAGAAAAGAAAAAGGAAAAGAATGAGAAAGCTGAAGGCTCTGAGTACCAATGGCCATTTATTTGTTAAGTACTTGTGGTGTTTATGTATCAAGCCAAGTGCTTGAAAACAAAACACTTAGAAGTCAAGGCTAGGCTCAAGTGCAAATGCACACCCTCAAAGCTCAAGGTTCTGAGCATCAATGATTAGAGAGTCAAGAAAAGAAAAAAAATGAGCTTAATGAAGTCCTCTAATTCAAATGCTTGTGGTGCTTATGTATCAAGTGGTAATACTTGAATACAAAGCATTTAGAATCGTAGCTTTGTAATTAACTCATGGGGCAAAGCACCCAAAAGGAGAAGCTAATAAAAAAAAATCAAAAGCTTGTTTCAAGGAAGAAACATAAGGAAAAGATTTCATAATTTGAGCTAGATAGAAGCATCAATCATTTACATTTCTTTTGTTATTGAAGCATGCATAGAAAACTAGCTAACTATGAACATAGAGTTGCTATTCTTCATACCTTAGATTGCAATCTCTATTGCATGATTCCTTTCTTGCTTGGGGACAAGCAAGGTTTAAGTTTGGTATTTTTCTATGCTTTTTCATACAAGAAAATGATAATTAGTGCTTAAATATTGCATTCTTTCATGCTTAAATGTTATATTTCTTTGATCTTTTGATTTGATAAATTTTGTAGGAAATAAGAAGAAAACGAAGCAAAAAAGCACAAAATAAGCAAAAAGGGGAAAAAAAGAGTTTTGGGGCACACTTTGAAGGTAGAACACACCTTGGAGCCTTAGGCCACGCTTTTAAAAGCGTGGCCCATGACCAAGGAAGCACCAACAGCATGGAGTTAAGTTAAGTTTACTTAACTGAGCGCCCAAAGGGAGTGAAGAAGGCACTAGCGCTCAGTTAAAACATTTTAACATAACTTTTTCGAGCTTTTATAAAGCCTTGTGACAGCATGACCATGCCTTCTTCAAAGGGTCATAACTTGAGCTACAGATGTCCAATTGATGCGATTCCAGTTGCATTAGAAAGCTGACATTCAGAGCTTTCCAACAATATATAGCAATCCATATTTAGCATAAAATTGAAGCACAAGTAAAAGGCGTCTTTATGGCCCAAAAATCAACCACAAAATGCAACCAGCAAGGCTAGAAGTGGGAGCCCCTCTCCAAAGCAAAGTAGCGCTATTAGTGTGCAAGGAAATTCACCAAATTGGCTCCACTAGGATTTGAACCAGGGAGCTCCTCTCTTGCATGGAAGGAGTGCTCCACTTGGCCAAAGAAAATGGCACCAATTTGACTCACCCAAGGATCGAACTTGGAGCTCTCTCTCTACAAGGCAGGGGCCCTCAGTTAACTTAGTTAACTTAGCGCTATGAGGGCTGCCCAAGGAAGCTTTGTCACGCAAGGGTAATGGACCAAGGACAAGCACATGTAGTGCTCAGTTAGAAAATTCTAACTTAACGCTACCCTGGAGTAAGGCACGGACCAAAATGAGCCTGGGACCAAGACTTGGCCCTGGGAGCTGCACCACGGCACTATTTCAATTAAAAAGCCATTTTGGATCCACTATTCTTCAAATCTAAAGCAAGCAAAGCCCAATTGACATCACTAAAAGGCACAAGGGTCAATTAAATTAGGAATTTCATTTTAATTATAATTTGTTTTCAATTTCAATTTCATTTTGAATTTTGTAAAAAGCCTATATAAGGTATCATTTTCATTTTTGTGAGGAGGCTGGCTCCACTAGGGAGCATTAGGAGTAGAAAGCTCTCTCTTAGTTTTTCTTTTTGTTTTTTGTTTTATTTTGGATTGAGATTGGAAGGAATTCTATTTTCATTATCTATCTGCACTTCTCTTGTTCTTCTTCTGCAAACTCTCAAGTGAATTGTGATTTAAATCAAAGTTCTCTTCATTACCTTCATCTTTAATTTTCCTGCATCTTGTTCTCTGTTGGATCAAGGAAGGGAGTGAGATCTAGACTTGTTTTCTAGTCTCATTGAGCTCCTGAGATCTTCAACCTCTCATTTAGATTTTGCAACTGAGTTGAATTTACTTTCTATTTGGTTCTTCAAGCAATTCTGCTTTCTGTTTAGATCTATGCAAGTTATTTCTCTGATTGATTGTTATTTACACTTCTTTGTTTAATCTCTTGAATTTCCAGCACCCCAATTCCTTTATTCTTCCTACAATTTAATTTTATGCAATTAATCTGAGTTCTAAATTACTTCTTCTTTAATTTCCAGCACCCACTCTCCTTTACATTCCCTACAATTTACATTTCTTGTCGTTTAAGTTTTTGCAATTTACTTTGCTTGTTCTTTAAGCTTCTGTTCCATTTACTTTCTACAACTCTAAATTCAATGCAATTTACTTTCTGTTGGCTACATCTCATTTAATTCACTAAATGTTAGCTTAACTAAACTAATCACCCACTAAAGTTGCTTGATCCATTAATTCCTGTGGGATGGACCTCACTCTAAGTGAGTTATTACTACTTGATGCGACCCGGTGCACTTGCCGGTTACATCTATGTGTTTGGAAATTTGTTTTTCCACAAAAACACAATCAAGTTTTTGGCGCCGTTGCCGGGGATTGATTTAGATCAACAATGATTAAGTGGGTGAGAAGTCTAGATCAAGCAATTTTTTGTTTTTGTTCTTTGTTCTAAAGTTGAAACCAAGGTGTTTGTATTTTTGCCTCACTAAGAAATTCTTTCTCTATGACATGAATTTCAATTTTCATTGATATTGCATTTTATAAAATACAAATGGAGTTCAACTCATCTTATGGTCAAGCAAAATTTTATGGGATATTACCCACCATCACCAATCTCTAAGGTGGCTGGGAATATCACCAAGAAATTTCAAATTCTGGGCACTCCAATTCATGGAGCTATGCTTCAGAACCACAAGATGATAAAGAAAATCATATGGGATATTTCCCTCCACCACAAAATGATTCAAGTCATTATTCCAATGGTGGCTGGGAGTGTTACCAAGAAACTGCAAATTCTGAGCAGTCAACTCACATGAGAGATTGTCCAACCTCACTTCCCACTTCTACATTTGAAAATTCTTCATCACCTATATATGCCTCAACACAAACTTACACGAGCCAAAGACTCTCAAAGCTTGAGTCCATGTTCAACAAAATTGTGGAGGAACAAGAACAATCTTGGAGATAACTAGAAATCCTTTTCCAGAAGACGGATGAGGATTTGGTGAACGTTAGGAGGAACTTAGAACCATCAAACAAAGAGGATGAAGACCAATTTATGGGAGAGGAAGTGGAAGAACAAGAAAGTGAGGAGGACAATCAAGGACGTCCAAACTCAAGTGAAGTAGAAAATTACATGAAGGAAGGGCTCATGGAACCACCAACTCAGAAGGCTCTACATGAAGATAAAACTCCAATAACCAAACAGCAACCAAATCTTGAATTCAAGGAACTGAAGGCAATTAAAAAAAGCACCAAGAAGAGGATTGTGACCAAGATACCTAGGACAACATTCAAGAGAAGGTCAACCACAACTAATCCAACCCGTGGACCACTAGCAAGCAAGCTCAATCAAGCCATGTACAAAAGGAGGCTTGCTGAGAGGAAACCAGGAAAGGGGACAATAGCTGAAACTTCCTTCCCCTTGAGGTCATTCCTCTTAACAAATTGGAAGAAGAGGAAGAAAGTGAAGAACAGGTAGACAGTATGTACATTTCTTCTCCTTGCTTTGTTTAAATTTCAATAAATTGGCATATGATTACATTCTAAGTTTGGTGTTGCCATGCAACACTTTGTTTTCAATTTCTTTGAATGATTGCATCAATTTTACATGGAAGTAACACACTAAGATTCTAAGTTTGGTGTGCCACTTATTTTTCTATGCAACTCATTCAGCAACACCACTTGTCTGGATAATCATAATGCCCTTTTTGCAGTGATATTTTCTCTTTTTTTTAGTTGGACAATATTAGTCTTCTCTTTGTTTTAGCCATTTCCTTGTTTTAATGCTTTCTATTATTAATCATTTTTTTGTGAATACATCACCAAGAGATCCTCGTCATCACAGATTATTGGCTTGGTAATTGTATTTAACATATAACAGTCTCTTTTGTTTAGTTTTAGTTCAAATAAAGTGACATATGGATGCATTCTAAGTTTGGTGTTTCTATGCAACAAAATTTGGTTCCAATCTTTACTGGATACTTGCATTAATTCCAAGTGAAAATGTCACACTAAGTTTGGTGTGCCATTTATATTTTATGCAATGTATCATGCACACCCTCTTATTTTTGCAACCACAATACCTCTGTTTCTATGTGCCTTGATTGTTATCCTCAATTTTGCTTGCTTGAAACACATGTACCACTAACATTTCATTGTGTAAGACACTCATGATCTATCTTAGCCCCATCACCACTGTTCTAATTGTTGCTTAAGGATGAGCAAGCATTCTGAGTTTGGTATGGGAAGGAGAAGAATGGGAGGAAAATGACAACAACAGAGAAGATAAATTACAAGGTTGTAAAGTTTCTTTTCCTCTCATTTGTTTTCAGTATTTTAATTTGCATGATTGGTTTTAACTTCTCTGTATGCATGTGTGGTATAAACAAGCATAGTTTGAATATTGTTTTGTAACATCTTGCTATGGCATCATGACTGCCAACTTGAGTTTTGTAAAGTCCAAAGCACTAAATTATCATGATCATAAACAAACAAGGAATTAAAGAAGAATTTAGCATGTGCATATAAGTATTGGAAAGAAGAATTCACCAAATTGGCTCCACTAGGATTTGAACCAGGGATCTCCTCTCTTGCAAGGAAGGAGCGCTCCACTTGGCCAAAGAAAATGGCACCAATTTGACTCACCCAAGGATCGAACTTGGAGCTCTCTCTCTGCAAGGCAGGGGCGCTCAGTTAACTTAGTTAACTTAGCGCTATGAGGGCTGCCCAAGGAAGCTTTGTCACACAAGGGTAATGGACCAAGGACAAGCACATGTATTGCTCAGTTAGAAAATTCTAACTTAACGCTACCCTAGAGCAAGGCACAGACCAAAATGAGCCTGGGACCAAGACTTGTAGCGCTCAGTTAACTCAGTTAACTGAACGCTCCCCTGGGAGCTGTACCATGGCACTATTTCAATTAAAAAGCCATTTTGGATCCACTCTTCTTCAAATCCAAAGCAAGCAAAGCCCAATTGACATCACTCAAAGGCACAAGGATCAATTAGATTAGGAATTTCATTTTAATTGTAATTTGTTTTCAATTTCAATTTCATTTTGAATTTTGTAAAAAGCCTATATAAGGCATCATTTTCATTTTTGTGAGGAGGCTGGCTCCACTAGGGAGCATTAGGAGTAGAGAGCTCTCTCTTAGTTTTTTTTTTCTGTTTTTTTTTATTTTGGATTGAGATTGGAAGGAATTCTGTTTCATTCTCTATCTGCACTTCTCTTGTTCTTTTTCTGCAAACTCTCAAGTGAATTGTGATTTGAATCAAAGTTCTCTTCATTGCCTTCATCTTTAATTTTTCCTGGATCTTGTTCTCTGTTGGATCATGGAAGGGAGTGAGATCTAGACTTGTTTTCTAGTCTCATTGAGCTCCTGAGATCTTCAACCTCTCATTTAGATTTTGCAACTGAGTTGAATTTACTTTCTGTTTGCTTCTTCAAGCAATTCTACTTTCTATTTAGATCAGTGCAAGTTATTTCTCTTATTGATTATTATTTACACTTCTTTGTTTGATGTCTTGAATTTCCAGCACCCCAATTCCTTTATTCTTCCTGTAATTTAATTTTATGCAATTAATCTGAGTTCTAAATTATTGCTTCTTTAATTTCCAGCACCCACTCCCCTTTACATTCCTTGCAATTTACATTTCTTGTCATTTAAATTTCTGCAATTTACTTTGCTTGTTCTTTAAGCTTCTGTTCCATTTACTTTCTGCAACTCTAAATTCCATGCAATTTACTTTCTGTTGGCTATATCTCATTTAATTCACTAAATGTTAGCTTGACTAAACTAATCACCCACTAAAGTTGCTTGATCCATCAATCCCTGTAGGATCGACCTCACTCTAAGTGAGTTATTACTACTTGATGCGACCCGGTGCACTTGCCGGTTAGATCTATGTGTTTGGAAATTTGTTTTTCCACAAAAACACCATCACCTCAACTTCTTTTCCCAGCAAAATACAGTGAATCATCACTGCTCTTTTGATAGTGACTTCAGACCAGTTATTGGTGGGAAGTATAGAATGCCCAATAAAATCCAACCAGCCCCTAGCGACAGGTTTGAGATTTCCTCTCTTCAGTTGGTTTGGGACACCTTTTGAGTTGGTTATCCACTTGGTTCCAGGGAGGCATATATCCTCTAGAACTTGATACATCTTTTTATCTTTAGCCATTCTCCTATTAAAGGATTCTAGATCATCTTGTAGCTGAGGATGTTTGAGGACTTCTCTCACTTTATCAAGATGGAAGTAAATAACCTTTCCTCTGACCACAGTCTAAAAGGTGTAGAAGGCAGTTCCCTCTATTCTTTGCTTATCTGCATCAACAGATTTGCATAGAATTCATGGATCATGTTTCTTCCAACATGTATCTCAAGATTAGCCAGGATTTCCCAGCCCCTGTTTCGAATATACTCTTGGATCTCCAGATATTCATCTTCTTTCACATCAAATTTAACTTCTGGGATCACTGATTTTTTTGGCACACAATTTTGAAGTAATGATCTGCATGTTCTTTGGTGCAGAATCTCTCAAGTATCTAAGATTTTGGATTATTTTCTTTCTTGCCTCTTGGGGTGGTTTATTTTCCTTTAGAAGCCATGATCTTGGTCTGTTTTGACTCAGTGATCACGGAAAAACACACCAAACTTAGAGGTTTGCTTGTCCTCAAGCAAAATAAAGAAATAAGAGGAAGAGAGGGAGAAATAGATTCGAATTATGGGTCTAGGAAGGTGGCCGAATGTGTTTTAAAAAGGGAGTGGGGAATGGGTTTCGAATTTTTTTTTTTGAAAAAGAAAAGATAGAAAGATATGATTTGATAAAAGATAAACATGATGTGAAAAAGATAGGATTTGAAAATTTAAAAGATATGAAAAAGATATGAGGAAGTAAACTCTGAATTTTAAAAAAAATAAAAGATAATATGGATGAATGAAAAAGATTTGGGAAGAAATTGTAGAGATAAATAAGTTTTAAAAGATGTTTTGAAAAAGAATTGAAAAGGAATTGCAAAGATTTTATAAGATTATTAATTATTTTTTGAAATGGGGATTGAAAGATGAAGATTTGTAATATTTTTATGCAGAAAATTATGAACTAAAACAAGAAAATTTGAAAAAAATTGAATTAGAAACGAAATTCCATCCCCTTTGCTGTTCTGGCATTAAACGCCCAGAATGATAGCCATTCTGGCGTTTAACGCCCATCTGGTGGCCATTTTGGGCGTTTAACGCCCAACTAAGTACCCTGGACGGCGTTAAACGCCAGAAAGCCTTTGTCATTGGGCATTTTTCTAAACGCCCAGGAGGCTGCTGTTTCTGGCGTTAAACACCTAGAATGCTACCCATTTTGGCGTTTAACGCCCAGAATGGTACCTTTACTAGCCTTAAACGCCCAGAATGATAGCCATTCTAGCGTTTAACGCCCAGTTTGCTACCTTTACCGGTGTTTAAATGCCAATAAGCTTCTTTTCTATTGGCTTCTCCATTTTTCTGTTCTAGACTCTTCTATAACTCTGTAAACCTCTGCAATTAACCATATACCTTAAAAATAAACTATATTAAACTCTTATAATTATTATTTGAATAGCAACACCTTTACTAATGGCTGGGTTGCCTCCCAGCAAGCGCTTCTTTACTGTCTTTAGCTGGACTTTACTGAGCTTTAATCCAGTCTCAGTCTTGAGCATTCTTGCTCAACATTGCCTTCAAGATAATGCTTAACTCTCTATCCATTAACAATGAACTTTTTGTTAGAGTCAATATCCTGAAGCTCTACAGATCCATATGGTGACACACTTGTAATCACATATGGTCCCTTCCACCACAATTTTAGTTTCTGAGAGAATAATCTGAGCCTAGAGTTAAATAACAGAAACTTCTGTCCTGGCTCAAAGACTCTAGATGATAGCTTTCTGTTATGCCACCTTTTTGCTTTCTCTTTGTAAATTTTAGCATTTTTGAAAGCATTGATTCTGAACTCCTCTAGCTCATTCAACTAGAGTAATCTCTTCTCTCCAGCTACCTTAGCATCAAGGTTTAGGAACCTGGTTGCCCAGTAGGCCTTGTGTTCCAGTTCCACTGGCAGATGACAGGCTTTTCCATACACAAGCTGGTATGGAGAGGTTCCTATAGGAGTCTTGAATGTGGTTCTGTATGCCCACAGAGCATCATCCAGACTTCTTGCCCAATCCCTTCTATGGGTATTTACAGTCCATTCTAGGATTCGTTTAAGTTCTCTATTTGAGACTTTAGCCTGCCCATTTGTATGTGGATGATATGAAGTTGCCACTTTGTGGTTAATTCCATATTGGATCAAAGCAGAGTCAAGCTGTTTATTGTAGAAATGAGTGCCTCCATCACTGATCAGTACTCTAGGGACACCAAACCTACTGAAGATATGCTTTTGGAGGAATTTTAGCATTGTCTTAGTATTATTAGTGGGTGTTACAATTGCCTCTACCCATTTAGATACATAGTCTACTGCCACCAGAATATAAGTGTTTGAATATGATGGTGGAAAAGGTCCCATGAAGTCAATACCCCATACATCAAACAACTCAATCTCTAAGATCCCTTAGCTTGCTGAGGCATGGCATAACCGTAAGGAAGATTATGAGCTCTCTGACAACTGTCACAGTTACGTACAAACTCTCAGGAGTCTCTATAGAGAGTAGGCCAATAGAAGCCACATTGGAGAACCCTTGTCGCTGTTCGCTCACCTCCAAAATATCCTCCATATTATAATCCATGGCAGTGCCATAGGATCTTCTGCGCTTCTTCTCTAGGTACACATCTATGGATTATTCCGTCTGCACACCTCTTAAAAGGATATGGTTCATCCCACAAGTAGTACTTTGCATCAGAAACCAATTTTTTCGCTTGCTACCTACCGTACTCTTTGGGTATGAATCTCACAGCTTTATAGTTTACAATGTCTGCAAACCATGGTGCTTCCTGAATGGCAAACAATTTATCATCTGGAAAGGTTTCAGAGATCTCAGTAGGAAGGAGGGACGCTCTTGCTACTGGTTCTATCCGGGACAGATGATCAGCTACTTGGTTCTCTGTCCCTTTTCTATCTCTTATTTCCATATCAAACTCTTGCAGAAGCAATACTGGTATGCGAAATCGTAAATCACACTTTTCAAAACTCCGCATAGCTGACCAGCAAGTGCACTGGGTCGTCCATGTAATACCTTACGTGAGTAAGGGTCGATCCCACGGAGATTGATGACTTGAAGCAAGCTATGGTCATCTTGTAAATCTCAGTTAGGCGGATTCAAATGGTTATGAGGTGTTGATAATTAAAAGAACAATAAAACATAAAATAAAATGAAGTCACTTATGTAGTTCCTTGGTGAGAATTTCAGATATACGTTTGGAGATGCTTTGTTGCCTCTAAACCTCTGCTTTCCTACTATCCTCATCCAATCATGCGTACTCCTTTCCATGGCAAGCTGTATCTTGGTGGATCACCGTTGTTAATGGCAACCATACGTCCTCTCAGTGAAAACATGTCCTCTACAGTTCCCGCATGGCTAATCAGCTGTCAGTTCTCGATCATGTCAGAATAGAATACATTTATTCTTTTGCACTCTGTCACTGCGCCCAACAGTCACGAGTTTGAAGCTCGTCATAGTCATCCCATCCCAGATTCTACTCGGAATACCATAGACAAGGTTTAGACTTTTTGGATCTCAAGAATGCAACCAATTGGTTCTAGCTTATACCACGAACGTTCTAACGTCACGGATTCAAATGCTCTGTTGTCAGGAGAGGTGATTCAGATCCGTGGGTCAGAGACCAAAGAGAATATACTCCAGCTGTCGTTCAATGACTACGTTGAACATCATGTAGACCACTTTGAGGTTGTCAGGCACGCGGATCTTGGCTAAGCGAGGAACAAAGATTGAGTGATTGCCACGGGTCACCCCTTCACTCTAACTTAAATAAATTAAGTACAAGAGTATATCTTGGAGGAGAAATAGGCGTGAATTGAATAGAACAACAATAATACTTGCATTAATACTCGAGGAATAGCAGAGCTCCTCCCCTTAATCTTTGAGGTGTAGAAACTCCACCGTTGAAAATACATAAGAACAAAAGGTCTAGGTATGGCCGAATGGCCAGCCTCTAAAAAGGGTTCGAAGAACTCCCAAAAGGTCAAAAACTTTGAATATAATAGTAAAAAGTGCTATTTATACTGAAATAATAAACTAGGTTTACAGAAAATGAGTAGATATTGCAGAAATCCACTTTCGGGGCCCACATGGTGTGTGTTTGGGCTGAGCCTTGAAGCTTTCACGTGCATAGGCCATCCTTGGAGTTTAACTCCAACTTTGGTGCCAGTTCCGGCGTTTTACTCCAGAAAAGGGTCTCTGGTGGGCGTTTAGACGCCAGTTTAGGCCATCAAATCTTAGCAAAGTATAGACTATTATATATTTTTGGAAAGCCCAAGATGTCTACTTTTCCAACGCAATTAAGAGCGCACCAACTGGGCTTCTGTAGCTCCTAAAAATCCACTTTGAGTGCAGGGAGGTCAGAATCCAACAGCATTTGTAGTCCTTTATCAGCCTCTGAATCAGATTTTTGCTCAGGTCCCTCAATTTTAGCCAGAAAATACCTGAAATCACAGAAAAACACACAAACTCATAGTATAGTCCAGAAATGTGAATTTTGCATAAAAACTAAAAAAATATATTAAAAAGTAACTAAAACATACTAGAAACTGCCTAAAAACAATGCCAAAAAGCATATAAATTATCCGCTCATCACACACCAAACTTAAATTGTTGCTTGTCCCCAAGCAATTGAAAACAAAATAGGATAAAAAGAAGAGAATATACAATAAATCCCAAAATATCAATGAAACTTAGTTCTAATTAGATGACCAGGACTTGTAGCTTTTTGCTTCTGAATAGTTTTGGCATCTCACTTTATCCTTTGAAATTCAGAATTATTGGAATCTATAGGAATTCAGAATTACGATAGTGTTATTGATTCTCCTAGTTCAGTATGTTGATTCTTGATCACAGCTACTTATGAGTCTTGGCCGTAACCCTAAGCATCTTGTTTTCCAGTATTACCACCGGATACATAAATGCCACAGACACATAACTGGGTGAACTTTTACTATTGTATTTTCATCTTTGGATCATCTTTTGATCTTTTGATCACTTTTGGGAGGCTGGCAATTCGGCCATGCCTAGACTTTGTTCTTATGTATTTTCAACAGTGGAGTTTCTACACACCATAAATTAAGGTTTGGAGCTCTGCTGTTCCTTATGAATCAATGCAATTACTACTGTTTTTCTATTCAATTCAAGCTTATTCTTATTCTAAGAATTCACTCGTACTTCAACCTGATGGATGTGATGATCCGTGACACTCATCATTATCCCCCTTATGAATGCGTGCCTGACAACCACCTCCGTTCTATTTGCGAGAGCTTGAGTGTGTATCTCTTGGCCACCTGGTTCACGATGCATGGTTGCCTCTCCTGAAATTAGAGCTTCCATTCCGTGCAATCAGAGTCTTCGTGGTATAAGCTAGAATCACATGGGCAGCATTCTTAAGATCCGGAATGTCTAAACCTTGTCTGTGGTATTCTGAGTAGGATCTGGGATGGGATGATTATGACGAGCTTCAAACTTGCGAGTGTTGGGCGCAGTGACAGTGTGCAAAAGGATCAATGGATCTTATTCTGACACGATCGAGAATCGACATCTGATTAGCCATGCGGGAAACCGTAGAGGACCTTTTTCACTGAGAGGATGGATGGTAGTCATTGACAACGGTGATCCACCTACATACAGCTTGCCATGGAAAGGAGTATGAAAGATTGGATGAAGGCAATAGGAAAGCATAGGCTCAGAGGGAACAAAGCATCTTCATACGCTTATCTAAAATTCCCACCAATGAATTGCATAAGTATCTCTATCCTATTTTATGTTCTATTTCATTCTTTTATTTATCAAAACCCCATAACCATTTGAATCCGCCTGACTAAGATTTACAAGATGACCATAGCTTGCTTCAAGCCGACAATCTCCGTGGGATCAACCTTTACTCACGTAAGGTATTAGTTGGACGACCCAGTGCACTTGCTGGTCAGCTGCACGAAGTTGTGTATCACGATTTTGTGTACCAAATTTTTGGCGTCGTTGCCGGGGATTGTTCGAGTTTGAACAACTGACAGTTTATCTTGTAGCTTAGATTAGATATTTTTCTTTTTATTTTCTTCTTCACAATTTTTAAGAATGAATTCTAGAGTTTCAGATGATGCTTTTATCATCACAGGAGCTTGTTGATTCCCATCAACTTGGCTGTTTTATGCAGTGTCTTGCTAAAGCTTGGCTGACCTTGTCTAATCTTTTTAGACTGAAGCTTTAGACTAACATTGCATGATTCCTGGAATTCGTATTAAAAATTTTTGAGTTTCTTATTTTCTTTTTTCAAAATAATTTTTGAAAAAAAAACAAAAAATTATAAAATCATAAAATCAAACATATTTTGTGTTTGAATCTAGTGTCAATTTTTAAGTTTGGTGTCAATTGCATGCATTTTTCAAAAACTCATACATTGTGTTCTTCATTGATCTTCAAGTTGTTCTTGATGATCTTCCTTGTTCTGATCTTTAAATTCTCCTGTTTTGTGTCTTTTGTAGTTTTTCATATGCATTCTCAAATTATTAGTTTCCCTAGTATGAAAATTTCTAAGATTGGTGTCTTGCATGTTTTTCTTTTCTTAAAAATTTTCAAAAAAAAAATTATGTCTTTTCAAGTCAATAATACAGAGAATTAAAGATTCAGAACATACAGCAGAGGAATCACAGAGAAAAAGTTGGCCGTTCAAAACGCCCAGTGAAAATGGAATTCTGGCATTTAAACGCCACCCAGGTACCCTGGCTGGGCGTTTAACGCCCAAGGAGGTAGCCAACTGGGCGTTAAACGCCAGAATGGATATACCATTTTGGGCGTTTAACGCCAGGATAGCACCAAGGAGGTTGCTTTGTTTTCAATTCTAATCTTTTTCAACTTTTTAAATTTTAAAACTAATTTTTCAAAATTTTATCTTTTTTATTTTTCTTTTAATATTTTTGAAAATCCTTGCTAACAGTTAATGTTGTGATTCGAAAATTTCAAGTTTGTTACTTTCTTGTTAAGAAAGGTTCCATATTTAAATTTTAGAATCATATCTTTTAATTTCTTGTTATTCAAGTCATCAATTTTAAAAA
The DNA here is from genome assembly GCF_000817695.3 of Arachis duranensis. NCBI lineage: Eukaryota > Viridiplantae > Streptophyta > Magnoliopsida > Fabales > Fabaceae > Arachis > Arachis duranensis. Next base: position 69,412,758 of record NC_029776.3, on the reverse strand, counting down.
TCAAATCTTTTTCAACCGTATGTTTTCAATCATATCTTTTTAAAAAAAATCAAATTTTCTTCAGTCATATCTTTTCAAACATATCTTTTTGAATCAAATCTTTTTCTAATCATATCTTTTTCAAATTTTGATTTAAAAAATCTTTTCTAACTTCTTATCTTTTAAAAAATTGATTTTTAAATCTTTTCACTATTTCTCATCTTTTTCAAAACCACCTAACTATCTTTCTCTCTCTAATTTTTGAAAATCACTAACCACTTTTTCAAAAATCTTTTTAATTTTCGAAAACTCCCTCTCTCATCTCTTTCTATTTAAAGACTAACACTTCTCCTCTATTAGCAATTCGGACTCTCTCCCTCTTAATAAGTTCGAATTCTCTACCTCATCCTTCTATTCTTCTTTTCCTCTGATACTGTGACATAGAGGATTCCATACTTTCTTGTTTTCTTCTCTTTAATATGAGTAGGAACAAAGATAAAGGCATTCTTGTTGAAGCTGATCCTGAACCTGAAAAGACTCTGAAGAAGAAGCGAATAGAAGCTAAAGCACAACTCTCTGACAGAAATTTTTGAAAAAGAAGAATACATGGCAGCCGAAAATAACAACAATGCCAATAATGCAAGGAAGGTGCTTGGTGACTTTACTGCACCAACTCCCGACTTCTATGGAAGAAGCATATCTATTCCTGCCATTGGAGCAAACAACTTTGAGGTTAAGCCTCAATTAGTTTCTCTGATGCAACAGAATTACAAGTTTCATTTACTTCCATTGGAAGATCCTCATCAGTTCTTGGCTGAATTTTTGCAAATCTATGACACTGTTAAGACTAATGGAGTTGATCCCAAGGTCTACAGACTTATGCTTTTCCCTTTTGCTGTGAGAGACAGAGCTAGTATATGGTTGAACTCACAACCTAAAGACAGCCTGCACTCTTGGGAAAAGATGGTCAATGCCTTCTTAGCTAAATTCTTTCCACCTCAGAAGATGAGTAAGTTTAGAGTGGAAGTTCAAACCTTCAAACAAAAGGAAGGTGAATCCCTCTATGAAGCTTGGGAAAGATACAAGCAAATGATCAGAAGGTGTCCTTCTGACATGCTTTCAGAATGGAGCATTATAGGTATCTTCTATGATGGTCTGTCTGAGTTATCCAAGATGTCATTGGACCATTCTACAGGTGGATCTATTCATCTGAAGAAAACTCCTGCAGAAGCTCAGGAACTCATTGAAATGGTTGCAAATAACCAGTTCATGTACACTTCTGAAAGAAATCCTGTGAACAATGGGACAACCCAGAAGAAAGGAGTTCTTAAGATTGAAACTCTGAATGCCATATTGTCTTAGAACAAATTATTGACTCAGAAAGTCAATGTAATTTCTCAGAATCTGACTGGATTGCAAGCTGTATCTGGCAGTGCTAAAGAAGCCTCCTCTGAAGGAGAAGCTTATGACCCTGAGAATCCTACAATGGAAGAGGTGAATTACATGGGATAACCCTATGGAAACACCTACAATTCTTCATGGAGAAATCACCCAAATTTCTCATGGAAGGATCAACAGAAGCCTCAACAAGGCTTCAATAACAATAATGGTGGGAGAAACAGGTTTGGCAATAGCAAACCTTTCCCATCATCTTCTCAGCAACAGACAGAGAACTATGAGCATAATCGCTCTGGCTTAGCAACCATAGTCTCTGATCTATCTAAGACCACACTAAGTTTCATGAATGAAACAGGATCCTTCATTAGAAATTTGGAGGCACAAATGGGTCAGCTGAGTAAGAAGGTTACTGAAACACCTCCTAGCACTTTCCCAAGCAATACAGAAGAAAATCCCAAGAGAGAGTGCAAGGCCATAACCATGACCAACATGGCCGAACTTGGAGAGAGTGAGGAGGACGTGATTCCCAGTGAGAAAAACCTCATGGGATGTCCTCTGAATGAAAAGGAGTTCCCCTTTGAGGAACCAAGGGAATCTGAGGCTCATACATAGACCATAGAGATTCCATTGAACCTACTTCTACCATTCGTGAGCTCTGATGAGTATTCTTCTTCTGAAGAGGATGAAATTACTACTGAAGAGCAAGTTGCTCAGTATTTGGAGTAATCATGAAGCTGAATGCCAAATTATTTGGTAATGAGACTTGGGAAGATGAACCTCCATTGCTCATTAAAGAACTAAATGCCTTGGCTCAGCTAAAGATACCTCAAAAGAAATCGAACCCTGGAAGGTTCTTAATACCATGCACCATTGGCACCATGACCTTTGAGAAGGCTCTATATGACCTGGGGTCAAGTGTAAACCTTATGCCACTTTTTGTAATGGAGAAACTAGGGATCTTTGAGGTACAAGCTACAAGAACCTCACTGGAGATGGCAGACGATTCAAGGAAACAGGCTTATGGACTTGTAGAGGATGTCTTAGTGAAGGTTGAAGGCCTTTACATCCCTGCTGACTTCACAATCCTGGACACTGGGAAGAATAAGGACGAATCCATCATCCTTGGCAGACCCTTCCTAGCCACAGCAAAAGCTTTGATTGATGTTAACAGAGGAGAGTTGGTCCTTCTTCTGTACACATAGAGAAGAAGCATGAAAAGCTTCTCTCAATACAGAGTCAAACAGAACCCCCACATTCAAACTCTAAGTTTGATATTGGCAGGCCCCAACCATGCTCTGAACATCTGTGAAGCTCCATGAGAGCTTACTATAAAGCTATTGACATTAAAGAAGTGTTTGTTGGGAGGCAACCCAATCTTTATTTATCTAAGTCAAATTTCCATTGTTATTTTATGTTTTCTTTAGGTTGATGATCATGTCGAGTCACCAAAAATAACTACAAAAATCAAAGCAAAACTCAAAAACATCATTAAAAACAGCACAACATGGATGAGGAGTTTACTGGCATTTAACGCAAGAAAAGAGCACCAAGTTGGCGTTCAACGCCGGAAAGGGAAGAAAAGCTGGCGTTAAACGCCAGAAATGGGCAGCAACCTGGCGTTTAATGCCAGGATTGGCACTAGTAGGGCGTTTACACGCCAAAATGGTGCAGGGATGAGAAATCCTTGACACCTCAAGATATGTGGACCCCACAGGATCCCCACCTACCTCAACTCACTCTCTCTCGTCTTCACACCTCCCCATACCCACTCTTCCCCAAAAAACCCCACCTACCTCACCATCCAAATTCAAATCTTTTCCCTCCCAAACCCAACCCTAATACACGAACCCTACCCCTCTCTCCACCTCTATATAAACCCCTCATCCCTCCTTTATTTTTACACATCATAAAAACTTCTTTTCCCCCTTGGCTGAACCACTCATACCTCTCCATCTCCTCCATTTTCTTTTTCTTCTCCTCCTTTCTTTCTTCTTTTGCTCGAGGACGAGCAAAAGTTTTAAGTTTGGTGTGGAAAAAGCGTTTGCTTTTTGTTTTTCCATAAGCATTTATGGCACCTAAGGCCGGAGAAACCTCTAGAAAGAGAAAAGGGAAGGCAAAAGCTTCCACCTTCGAGTAATAGGAAATGGAGAGATTCATCTCAAAGGTCCATCAAGACCACTTCTATAAAGTTGTGGCAAAGAAGAAAGTGATCCCTGAGGTTCCTTTTATGCTCAAAATGAATGAGTATCCGGAGATCCAACATGAGATTCGAAGAAGAGGTTGGGAAGTTCTCACCAACCCTATTCAACAAGTCAGAATCCTAATGGTTCAAGAGTTCTATACTAACGCATGGATCACGAAGAACCATGATCAAAGTGTGAACCCGAACCCAAAGAATTCGTTCACAATGGTTCGGGGGACATACTTAGATTTCAATCTGGAAAATGTAAGGTTGGCATTCAACTTGCCTATAATGCAAGGAGATGCACGCCCCTACACTAGAAGGGTCAACTTTGATCAAAGGTTGGACCAAGTCCTCATGGACATATGTGTGGAAGGAGCTCAGTAGAAAAGAGACTCCAAAGGCAAGCCGGTTTAATTGAAAAGGCATGACCTTAAACCCGTGGCTAGAGGATAGTTGGAATTCATCCAACGCTCCATCATTCCTACTAGCAACAGATCCGAAGTGACTATAGATCGGGCTATCATGATCCATAGCATCATGATTGGAGAGGAAGTGGAAGTTTATGAGATCATACCTCTAGAACTGTACAAAGTGGCTGACAAGCCCTCCACTTTGGCACGGTTAAACTTTCCTCATCTCATCTATCACATATGCAGTTTAGCCAGAATTGTCATAGATGAAGACATCCTCATTGAAGAGTGATGAGCGGATAATTTATACGCTTTTTGGCATTGTTTTTAGGTAGCTTTTAGTAGGATCTAGCTACTTTTAGGGATGTTTTTTTTAGTTTTTATGCAAAATTCACATTTCTAGACTTTACTATGAGTTTGTGTACTTTTCTGTGATTTCAGGTATTTTCTAGTTGAAATTGAGGGACCTGAGCAAAAATCTGATAGGAGGCTGAAAAAGGACTACAGATGTTGTTGGATTCTGACCTCCCTGTACTCGAAAAAGATTTTCTGGTGCGCTATCAATTGTGTTGGAAAGTGGACATCCAGGGCTTTCCAGTAATATATAATAGTCTACACTTTATTCGAGTTTAGACGATGCAAACTGGCGTTCAACGCCAGCTCCATGCTATATTCTGGAGTAAAACGCCAAAAACACGTCACAAACCAGAGTTAAACACCAAAAACACGTTACAACTTGGCGTTTAACTCCAAGGAAAGCCTCTACACGTGAAAGCTTCAATGCTCAGCCCAAGCACACATCAAGTGGCCGTAAGTGGATTTTTGCATAATTTACTTATATCTGTAACCCTAGTTACTAGTTTAGTATAAATAGGACTTTTCACTATTGTACTAGAGAGTTTTGGGGTTTAGTTTTATGCTATCTTAGACTCTTATGGGGGCTGGCCATTCGGCCATGCCTGGACCAGTATCACTTATGTATTTTCAACGGTGGAATTTCTACACACCATAGATTAAGGTGTGGAGCTCTGCTGTTCCTCGAGTATTAATGCAATTACTACTGTTTTCTATTCAATTCATGCTTATTCTTATTCTAAGATATTCATTCGCACTTCAACCTGAAGAATGTGATGATCCGTGACACTCATCACCATTCTCACTTACGAACGCGTGCCTGACAAAAACTTCCGTTCTACATGCGAAAGCTAGAGTGTGTATCTCTTGGATTCCTGGTCCACGACGCATGGTTGCCTCTCCTGACAACAGATCCTTCCATTCCGTGAGATCAGAATCTTTGTGGTATAAGCTAGAATCCATTGGCAACATTCTTGAGAATCTGGAAAGTCTAAACCTTGTCTGTGGTATTGCGAGTAGGATTCAGGGATTGAATGACTGTGACGAGTGGTTCACGAAATTGTGATCATCAATGGCGCCATCAACATGGTACGCTCAATTGCAATCTCAACTCTTTATCACAACTTCGCACAACTAACCAGCAAGTGCACTGGGTCATCCAAGTAATAAACCTTACGCGAGTAAGGGTCGATCCCACAGAGATTGTTGGTATGAAGCAAGCTATGGTCACCTTGTAAATCTTAGTCAGGCAAATTCAAATGGTTATGGATGATATACGAATAAGGCATAAAGATAGAGATACTTATGTAATTCATTGGTGAGAACTTCAGATAAGAGAATGGAGATGCTTTGTCCCTTCCGTCTCTCTGCTTTCCTACTGTCTTCATCCAATCCTTCTTACTCCTTTCCATGGCAAGCTGTATGTTGGGCATCACCGTTGTCAGTGGCTACAATCCCGTCCTCTCAGTGAAAATGTTCAACGCACCCTATCACGGCACGGCTATTCAGCTGTCGGTTCTCGATCATGTCGGAATAGAATCCAGTGATTCTTTTGCGTCTGTCACTAACGCCCCACAATTGTGAGTTTGAAGCTCGTCACAGTCATTCAATCCTTGAATCCTACTCAGAATACCACAGACAAGGTTTAGACCTTCCGGATTCTCTTGAATGCCGCCATTAATTCTAGCTTATACCACGAAGATTCCGATCAAGGGATCCAAGAGATAAACATTCAAGTCTTGTTTGCTTGTAGAACAGAAGTGGTTGTTAGGCACTCGTTTATAAGTGAGAATGATGATGAGTGTCACATAATCATCACATTCATCATGTTCTTGGGTGCAAATGAATATCTTAGAACAAGAATAAGCAGAATTGAATAGAAGAACAATAGTAATTGCATTAATACTCGAGGTACAGTAGAGCTCCACACCTTAATCTATGGTGTGTAGAAACTCCACCGTTGAAAATACATAAGTGATAATA
>NC_029776.3:69405838-69406444 GCF_000817695.3 Arachis duranensis | reverse complement strand
AAATACATAAGAACAAGGTCTAGGCATGGCTGAATGGCCAGCCTCCCAAAATAGCATATGAATTTGAAAATAGGGAAAAAGACCCCTAGTACAATAGTAAAAAGTTCTATTTATGCTAAACTAGTTACTAGGGTTACAGAAATAAGTAAATGATGCAAAAATCCACTTCCGGGCACACTTGGTGTGTGCTTGGGCTGATCATTGAAGCTTTCATGTGTAGAGACTTTTCTTGGAGTTAAACGCCAGCTTTTGCGCCAGTTTGGGCGTTTAACTCCCATTCTTGTGCCAGTTCTGGCGTTTAACGCCGGGCAGTTTTGAGCTTATTTGGAACGTCAGTTTGGGCCATCAAATCTCGGGCAAAGTATGGACTATTATACATTGCTAGAAATCCCAGGATGTCTACTTTCCAGCGACGTTAAGAGTGCGCCAATTGGGCTTCTGTATCTCCAGAAAATCCACTTCGAGTGCAGGGAGGTCAGAATCCAACAGCATCTACAGTCCTTTTCAGTCTCTGAATCAGATTTTTGCTCAGGTTCCACAATTTCAGCCAGAAAATACCTGAAATCACAAAAAAATACACAAACTCATAGTAAAGTCCAGAAAAGT
>NC_029776.3:69404286-69405572 GCF_000817695.3 Arachis duranensis | reverse complement strand
TCTTCCAGTATTACCACCGGATACATACATGCCATAGACACATAACTGGGTGAACTTTTTCAGATTGTGACTCAGCTTTGCTAGAGTCCCCAATTAGAGGTGTCCAGGGCTCTTAAGCACACTCTTTTTGCCTTGGATCACAACTTTATTCTTTTTCTCTCTTTTTTCTTTTTTTTTCGTTTTTCTCCCCTTTTTTTCTCTCTCTTTTTTTTGTATTCACTACTTTTTCTTGCTTCAAGAATCATTTTTATGATTTTTCAGATCCTCAGTAACATGTCTCCTTTTTCATCATTCTTTCAAGAGCCAACATTCATGAACAACAAATTCAAAAGACATATGCACTGTTTAAGCATACATTCAGAAAACAAAAGTATTGCCACCACATCAGAATAATTAATCTGTTATAAAATTCAAAATTCATGCAATTCTTCTCTTTTTCAATTAAGAACATTTTTCATTCAAGAAAGGTGATGGATTCATAGGACATTCATAACTTTAAGGCATAGAAACTAAGACACTAATGATCATAAGACACAGACATAGATAACATACGCATGGAAATTCGAAAAACAGGAAATAAAGAACAAGAAAATTAAAGAACGGGTCCACCTTAGTGATGGCGGCTTGTTCTTCCTCTTGAAGATCTTATGGAGTGCTTGAGCTCCTCAATATCTCTTCCTTGCCTTTGTTGCTCCTCTCTCATGATTCTTTGATCTTCTCTAATTTCATGAAGGAGGATAGAATGTTCTTGGTGCTCCACCCTTAATTGTCCCATGTTGGAACTCAATTCTCCTAGGGAGGTGTTGATTTGCTCCCAATAGTTTTGTAGAGGGAAGTGTGATAGCTACGATTTTAGGAAATTGCACAATCGGCAAAAATTCCTTCCGGCAAGTGCACCGGTTATCGTCAAGTAAAAACTCACAATAGAGTGAGGTCGAATCCCACAAGGATTGGTTGAGTGAGCAATTCGGATTAGAAGTGTGTTCTAGTTGAGCAGAATCAAGATTTAGATGAGAATTGCGGAATGTAAAATTGCATGAATTAAAGAGCAAGAAGCTAAATTGCTGAAATTAAAAAGGGATCGGGGTGATTGCATGAATTTAATTGCAGAATGTAAAGAGAAAGTGTAGATCAGAAATGGGGAATTCATTGGGTTTCAGGAGATATTGAGATCTCCGAATCAAAACATTTTTATCCCTTCCTCAACCAATGCATTCATTAAATTTTGCTTGGCAATCTTATATGATTAGATCCCAATCCCTTGGCTCACCAATTCTCTCTAAAAA
>NC_029776.3:69401516-69404212 GCF_000817695.3 Arachis duranensis | reverse complement strand
AAGGATTCCAATTATGGATAGTTTCTTTCCCAAGACAACTAACCAATGGAATTAGATCGAGAAGCTTTCTAACAAAATTCAAGAGAAAAGATTGAAGAAGAAGATAAAAACTATTATTGATTCATTGAATTACAATAGAGCTCACTAACCCAATGAAAGGGGGTTTAGTGAGTCATAGCTCTGAATTCAATTACAAAAGCTTGAAAACTCGCAAAATGATCCAAAAGTTCTTTACTAACTTAAATTCTATCCTATTTATACACTTTCTAAATTGAGCTTCTGTTGTGTTTCTTGGGCTTTGAGGCCTTTCCCTGATTTCCTTTTGCTTTGGGTTTATGATCCATAATCCTGATGAGGCTGCTGATCCAATTCTATAACATTCATTGAGCCAACTTAGTGATAATCAAGTAATGACACATGACTCAACAAATTGAAATTCCAGACTCATCAATTCTTCAGGCCCAATCCCATAAACCATGATATTCAATTGGGTTTCATACCAGAGTACGTTTAAGTTAATGTTTGTGCTCAAATGCTAACTTAAACTGCAAAATTCTTTGGCCCAGAAACCTTTTCAATAGTGGCGTTTAAGTTGTAGTTTAAGCTTCAGTTTAAGGTTAAACTGAAGCTTAAACATGGAAATGGAAGAAAGCAACCCAGGAGTGTGAAATGTCGAACACGTTTAAGCTTCAGTTTAAGGTTAAACTGAAGCTTAAACGTGGAATTGAAGAAAGCAACCCTGGAGGAGAATTTGGTCGAACACGTTTAAGCTTCAGTTTAAGGTTAAACTGAAGCTTAAACGTGGAAATGAAGAAAGCAACCCTGGAGGAGAAATTGGGTCGAACACGTTTAAGCTCCAGTTTAAGGTTAAACTGGAGCTTAAACGTGGGAATGCTCCCTGGTGCATTTCTCAATTCTGGCGTTTAACTTCCAGTTTAAGGTTAAACTGGAGGTTAAACGTCACTTTCAGCTTTTCCTGATTTTGGCGTTTAAGCTCCAGTTTAAGCTTAAACTGCTTAAACTGGGCCACTTTCAGCTTTATATGGCTTGGCAGTTTAAGTTCCAGTTTAAGCTTAAACTGGAACATAAACGTTGGACACTCCTGGAGGTGGTATAACTCAAGCACGTTTAAGCTTCAGTTTAAGGTTAAACTGAAGCTTAAACGTGGAAATGGAAGAAAGCAACTATGAAGTATGGGATGGTCGAACACGTTTAAGGTTAAACTGAAGCTTAAACGTGGAAATGAAGAAAGCAACCCAGTTTAAGCTTAAAATGGAACTTAAACTCCACATGTGATGTTCAAGCTTCCTTTATTGATTTTGTTGCTTCCTTGCCTAGCCTCTTCTTCCCTGAAATCATCCAAACAACTGCATCAAAGTCTTGCAAAATTTCATGAGAAATCTTCCATTCATAGCATTCAAGTAATATAACTAAAAACTTATGGAATTTGCATCAAAATCATACTGTTTGGATGATTCATTGCTTTGTTGTTCATTTAACCATTCTTGGTTACTTTAAGCTCAAGAAAATGCATAAAACAACTAAAACTAACAGAAAAATGCTAGTGAAACTAGCCTAAGATGCCTTGGCATCACAACACCAAACTTAATACTTGCTTGTCCCTAAGCAAGTCCTGAGTTATTTGAGAGGAAAGTATGAAACAGAAAGCAATTACATTGGCTGTATTAGCAAGCATTTGAAGTTCATCAGAAGGGTTTTATGCAGAAAGTTGCAGCATCACTTTTTCATTCTTATCAGGTAAGATTATCACTTTTTCATTGCATCCATTAAACACTGCTATGGCCTCTTGTTATTCTTATGTCCTTGGCACTTTTCCTTTCTTTGTTTTTCTTTTTCTTAGAGCTCCTTTGCTCCTTGTTTGCTCAGTGTCATGTGTTGCACAAGCCTTTGGCATTTTCTTTTTCTTATCAGTGCATTACACATATCCACTACAGGCATTTTAGTTTACATTTCTTCTTGAGACATTGGTGCCCAGCACCTCTTTGTGTGACTAAATGTTTTGTATTTAGGTTGCTCTTGATAATGGATTTTTGGTTGATAATCCCGGGTTAGTTAACCTAAGTTACCAAGTGTTGAAACACTCCTCAGAACCTATTCATCCAAGCATATCCTTAATACATAAACACCACAAGCATTTGTCTCAGAAGTTCAAACCATTGGTGCCTAGCTTATTTTCTCAATTTTCTTTTGCTTTTTGGTTGCCCTTTTTTAGTGGCTTTTTCTTCTTCTTTTTCTTTCTTTTTCATGGCCAAAGACAGTTATTCATCAAGATCCATAGACAGTATTCAAACTTCTACACAAAAATGATAATTCTACACTCAATTTCCAGTGATCTGACTAAACAATCAAGCATGCATACCACCACTTGATTCTACTTGATTTGTCACTAATTGAGCCAAGTTACTTTTGTTCAAACTTTTCTTTTATTTTTGGAACAGAACAAGCATGGCAAGCATTTGTTTAAGAAGGTGAAGTTATATCCAAACATCTAGGCATTCACTTTATTCAATGCAATAAACCAACACTCATACTAAAAACTTCACATTCCAGAAAGATTCAACAATTACAGTTTAAACCAGAACAACCATGCTTTTGTTTGCCTTTTAAAGAATAGTCAAGGAACAACACCACCTTGTGAAATTTCTTGTTTTCTCTTTGTTGCCAGGAAACAATTT
>NC_029776.3:69390776-69397699 GCF_000817695.3 Arachis duranensis | reverse complement strand
ATGAATCCTCCATTCCTTTCCCAAGGGTCCGAAGGATTCCAATTATGGATAGTCTCTTTCCCAAGACAACTAACCCATGGAATTTAGATCGAGAAGCTTTCTAACAAAATTCAAGAGAAAAGATTGAAGAAGAAGATAAAAACTATTATTGATTCATTGAATTACAATAGTGCTCCCTAACCCAATGAAAGGGGGTTTAGTGAGTCATAGCTCTGAATTCAATTACAAAAGTTTGAAAACTCGCAAAATGATCCAAAAGTTCTTTACTAACTTAAATTCTATCCTATTTATACACTTTCTAAATTGAGCTTCTGTTGTGTTTCTTGGGCTTTGAGGCCTTTCCCTGATTTCCTTTTGCTTTGGGTTTATGATCCATAATCCTGATGAGGCTGCTGATCCAATTCTGTAACATTTATTGAGCCAACTTAGTGATAATCAAGTAATGACACATGACTCAACAAATTGAAATTCCAGACTCATCAATTCTTCAGGCCCAATCCCATAAACCATGATATTCAATTGGGTTTCATACCAGAGTACGTTTAAGTTAATGTTTGTGCTCAAATGCTAACTTAAACTGCAATATCTTTGGCCCAGAAACCTTTTCAATAGTGGCGTTTAAGTTGTAGTTTAAGCTTCAGTTTAAGGTTAAACTGAAGCTTAAACGTGGAAATGAAAAAGCAACCCTGGAGGAGAAAAAATAGTCGAACACGTTTGAGCTCCAGTTTAAGGTTAAACTGGAGCTTAAACGTGGGAATGCTCCCTGGTGCATTTCTCAATTCTGGCGTTTAACTTCCAGTTTAAGGTTAAACTGGAGGTTAAACGTCACTTTTAGCTTTTCCTGATTTTGGCGTTTAAGCTCCAGTTTAAGCTTAAACTGCTTAAACTGGAGCTTAAACTGGAGCTTAAACTCCACATGTGATATTCAAGCTTCCTTTATTGATTTTGTTGCTTCCTTGCCTAACCTCTTCTTCCCTGAAATCATCCAAACAACTGCATCAAAGTCTTGCAAAATTTCATGAGAAATCTTCCATTCATAGCATTCAAGTAATATAACTAAAAACTCATGAAATTTGCATCAAAATCATACTGTTTGGATGGTTCATTGCTTTGTTATTCATTTAACCATTCTTGGTTACTTTAAGCTCAAGAAAATGCATAAAACAACTAAAACTAACAGAAAAATGCTAGTGAAACTAGCCTAAGATGCCTTGGCATCAAAGTGCATCCCTTGATGCATCTCAGGGATTTCATGATGAGTGGGATCTCTTGTTTGCTCCATCTTTTTCTTAGTGATGGGCTTGTCCTCATCAATGAGGATGTCTCCCTCTATGTCAACTCCAACTGAATAACAGAGGGGACAAATGAGATGAGGAAAGGCAAACCTCGCCAAGGTAGAGGACTTGTTCGCCACCTTATAAAGTTCTTAGGCTATAACCTCATGAACTTCTACTTCTTCTCCAATCATGATGCTATGAATCATGATGGCCCGATCTATAGTAACTTCGGACCGGTTGCTAGTGGGAATGATTGAGCGTTGGATAAACTCCAACCATCCCCTAGCCACGGGCTTGAGGTCATGCCTTCTTAGTTGAACCGGCTTCCCTCTTGAATCTCTCTTCTATTGAGCGCCCTCTTTACAAATGTCTATGAGGACTCGGTCCAACCTTTGATCAGAGTTGACCCTTCTAGTGTAAGGGTGTTCATCTCCTTGCATCATGGGCAAGTTGAATGCCAACCGTACATTTTCCAGACTAAAATCTAAGCATTTCCCCCGAACCATTGTAAGCCAATTCTTTGTGTTTGGTTTTACACTTTGATCATGGCTCTTGGTGATCTATGCGTTGGCATAGAACTCTTGAACCATTAAGATTCCGACTTGTTGAATAGGGTTGGTAAGAACTTCCCAACCTCTTCTTCGAATCTCATGTCAGATCTCCGGGTACTCAATCCTTTTGAGCATGAAAGGGACCTCAGGGATCACCTTCTTCTTGGCCACAACTTCATAGAAGTGATCTTGAAGTAGAAGAAGAAGAAATAGAGGAGATGGAGATGGCTTTGTGGTTTGGCCAAAGGGAGAGAAGTAGTGTTTAGGTTGTGTGAAAATGAGGTGGTAAAGATGGGTTTATATAGGAGTGGAGAGAGGGGTAAGGTTCGGCTATGTGAGGGTGGGTTTGGGAGGGAAAGTGATTTGAATTTGAATGGTGAGGTAGGTGGGGTTTTATGAAGGATGGATGTGAATGGTGAAGAGAAAGATGGGATTTGATAAGTGAGGGGTTTTTGGGGAAGAGGTGTTGAGGTGATTGGTGAATAGGTGAAGAAGAGAGAGAGTGGTGGGGTAGGTGGGGATCCTGTGGGGTCCACAGATCCTGAGGTGTCAATGAAAAGTCATCCCTGCACCAAGTGGCGAGCAAAAATGCTCTCTATGCCAATTCTGGCATTAAACGCCGGGCTGGTGCCCATTTATGGCGTTTAACGCCAGCTTCTTGCCCTTTCCTGGTGTTTAACGCCAGTCTGGTGCCCCTTTCTGGCGTTAAACGCCCAGAATGATGCCAGACTGGGCGTTTACTGGCGTTTAAACGCCAGCAAGGTCTTCCTCCAAGGTGTGCTATTTTTCTTTCTATTTTTCATTCTATTTTTGCTTTTTCAATTGATTTTGTGACTTCCCATGATCATCAACCTACAGAAAACATAAAATAACAAGGGAAAATAGATAATTATAATAAGATTGGGTTGCCTCCCAACAAGCACTTCTTTAATGTCATTAGCTTGACAGTGGGCTCTCATGGAGCCTCACAGATACTCAGAGCAATGTTGGAACCTCCCAACACCAAACTTAGAGTTTGAATGTGGGGGTTCAACACCAAACTTAGAATGTGGTTGTGGCCTCCCAACACCAAACTTAGAGTTTGACTGTGGGGGCTCTGTTTGACTCTGATTTGAGAGAAGCTCTTCATGCTTCCTCTCCATGGTGACAGAGGGATATCCTTGAGCCTTAAACACAAAGGATTCTTCATTCACTTGAATGATCAATTCTCCTCTGTCCACATCAATCACAGCCTTTGCTCTGGCTAGGAAGGGTCTGCCAAGGATGATGGAGTCATCCATGCACTTCCCAGTTTCTAGGACTATAAAATCAGCAGGGATGTAATGGTCTTCAATCTTTACCAGAACATTCTCTACAAGCCCATAAGCTTGTTTTCTTGAATTGTCTGCCATCTCTAGTGAGATTCTTGCAGCTTATACCTCAAAGATCCCTAGCTTCTCCATTACAGAGAGAGGCATGAGGTTTATACTTGACCCTATGTCACACAGAGCCTTCTTAAAGGTCATGGTGCCTATGGTACAAGGTATTGAAAACTTCCCAGGATCTTGTCTCTTTTGAGGTAATTTCTGCCTAGACAAGTTATCCAATTCTTTGGTGAGCAAAGGGGGTTCATCCTCCCAAGTCTCATTACCAAATAACTTGTCATTTAGCTTCATGATTGCTCCAAGGTATTTAGCAACTTGCTCTTCATTGACATACTCATCCTCTTCAGAGGAAGAATACTCATCAGAGCTCATGAATGGCAGAAGTAAATCCAATGAAATCTCTATGGTCTCTGTGTGAGCCTCAGATTCCCATTGTTCCTCATTATGGAACTCATTGGAGGCCAGTGGACGTCCATTGAGGTCTCCCTCAGTGGCGATCTCTGCCTCTTCCTCCTCTCCAGGTTCGGCCATGTGGGTTATGTTAATGGCCTTGCATTCTCCTTTTGGATTCTCTTCTGTATTGCTTGGAGGAGTACTAGGAGGGAGTTTAGTAATTTTCTTGCTCAGCTGTCCCACTTGTGCCTCCAAGTTTCTAATGGAGAACCTTGTTTCATTCATGAGACTTTGAGGGATTTTGATTAGATCAGGGATCATGGTTGCTAAGTCAGAGTAGCTCTGCTTAGAATTCTCTGTCTGTTGCTGAGAAGATGATGGAAAAGGCTTGCCATTGCTAAACCTGCTTCTTCCACCATTATTGTTGTTGAAACCTTGTTGAGGTCTCTGTTGATCCTTCCATGAGAGATTTGGATGATTCCTCCATGAAGAATTATAGGTGTTTCCATAGGGTTCTCCCATGTAATTCACCTCTTCCATTGAAGGGTTCTCAGGATCATAAGCATCTTTTTCAGATGAAGCGTCCTTAGTACTGCCTGGTGTAGCTTGAATTCTAGACAGACATTGAGAACTCATATTGACTTGTTGAGTCAATATTTTGTTCTGAGCTAATATGGCATTCAGAGTATCAATCTCAAGAACTCCCTTCTTCTGATTTGTCCCATTGTTCACAGGATTCCTTTCAGAAGTGTACATGAATTGGTTATTTGCAACCATTTCAATTAGTTCTTGAGCTTCTGCAGGCGTCTTCTTCAGATGAAGAGATCCTCCAGCAGAGCTATCCAAAGACATCATGGACAGTTCAGACAGACCATCATAGAAGATACCTATGATGCTCCATTCAGAAAGCATGTCAGAAGGGCACTTTCTGACCAATTGTTTGTATCTTTCCCAAGCTTCATTGAGGGATTCACCTTCCTTCTGTCTGAAGGTTTGGACTTCCACTCTAAGCTTACTCAATTTTTGAGGTGGAAAGAACTTTGCCAAGAAGGCATTGACTAGCTTTTCCCAAGAGTTTAGGCTTTCTTTAGGTTGTGAGTCAAACCATATCCTAGCTCTGTCTCTTACAGCAAAAGGGAATAGCATAAGTCTGTAGACCTCAGGGTCAACCCCATTAGTCTTGACAGTGTCACAGATTTGCAAGAATTCAGCTAAAAACTGATGAGGATCTTCTAATGAAAGTCCATGGAACTTGCAATTCTGTTGCATCAGAGAAACTAATTGTGGCTTAAGCTCAAAGTTGTTTGCTCCAATGGCAGGGATAGAGATGCTTCTCCCATAGAAGTCAGGAGTAGGTGCAGTAAAGTCACCCAGAACCTTCCTTGCATTGTTGGCATTGTTGTTGTTTTCGGCTGCCATGTCTTTTTCTTGTTTGAAGATTTCTGTTAGGTCCTCTACAGAGAGTTGTGCCTTAGCTTCTCTTAGCTTTCGCTTCAAGGTCCTTTCAGGTTCAGGGTCAGCCTCAACAAGAATGCTTTTGTCTTTGCTCTTGCTCATAAGAAAGAGAAGAGAACAAGAAAGTATGGAATCCTCTATGTCACAGTATAGAGATTCCTTGAAGTGTCAGAGGAAAAGAAAAATAGAAGGAAGAGGTAGAAGAATTCGAACTTATCAAGAAAGATGGAGTTCGAATTGTGTATTAAGGAGGAGTGTTAGTCCATAAATAGAAGGATGTGAGAAGTGGGGAAGAAATTTTAAAAAATTAAGTAAAAGATTTTAAAAACATTTTGGAAAACACTAATTGATTTTTGAAAACCAAGAGTAGAAAAGAAATCAAATGATTTTTGAAAAAGATTTTGAAATTAGAAAATAAAAAAAGATATGATTGAAAACTATTTTGAAAAAGATGTGAGAAAAATATATGATTGAAAAGATATAGTTTTAAAAAGATATGATTGAGAAGATATGATTTGAAAAACAATTTAAAAAGATTTGATTTTGAAAATTAATGACTTGGCTAACAAGAAAAGATATGATTCAAACATTAAACCTTTCTCAACAGAAAAGGCAACATACTTGAAATGTTGAATCAAACCATTAATTGATAGCAAGTATTTTTGAAAATAGAAAGAAATTGATTTTGAAAACATATGATTGAAAAGATATGATTTGAAAAAGATTTGATTTTGAAAAATTTTGAAAACCTGAAAAAAAAATTTGAATTAAAAACAGAATCTTCCCTCTTGTGCCATCCTGGCGTTAAACGCCAGAATACCATTCTGGGCGTTTAACGCCCAAAACACTACCCTTTTGGGCGTTAAACGCCCAGCCAGGCACCCTGGCTGGCGTTTAAACGCCAGTTTTCCTTCTTCACTGGGCGTTTTGAATGCCCAGCCTTTTTCTGTGTAATTCCTCTACTATATATTCTGAATCTTCAATTCTCTGTATTTTTGACTTGAAAAGACACAAATTAAAAAAATTTTTTTTGGATTTTTAATAATCAAAATGTAACTAAAATCAAATAAAAATGCATGCAAGACACCAAACTTAGCAATTTGTATACCATTGACACTAACAAAATGAGAATGCATATGAGACACACAAAACACTCAAGTCAAGAGAATTTAAAAATCAGAGCAATGAAACCATCAAGAACAACTTGAAGATTAATCAGAACAAGGAAATCATCAAGAACAACTTGAAGATTAATGAAGACACATGCATGAATGCAAGAAGAATAGAAACATGCAATTGACACCAAACTTAAAATGAGACACTAGACTCAACAAGAAACATAAAATATTTTTTTATTTTTATGATTTTGTAATTTTTTTGGATTTTTTGAAAATTAAGTGGAAAAGAAAATAAAGAGATTCAAAATTTTTAATAAGAATTCCAGGAATCATGCAATGTTAGTCTAAAGCTTCAGTCTAAAGGAATTAGACTGATGGTGTTTTTGTGGAAAAATAAATTTCCAACACACAAATCCAACCGGCAAGTATACCGGGTCGCATCAAGTAGTAATAACTCACAAGAGTGAGGTCGATCCCACAGGGATTGATGGATCAAGCAATTTTAGTGGGTGATTAGTTTAGTCAAGCTAACATTTAAGTGAGAATTGTGGCAACATAATGTAAATAGCAGTGAACTTAAATTGCAGAATGTAAATAGGCAGGAAGCTTAAAGAACAAGAAAAGTAAATTGACAAAATCTTAAATGACAAGAAATGTAAATTGCATTAAATGTAAAGGGGAATGGGTGCAGAAAATTTAAAGGAAAGCAATAAGCAACACTTAGAATAATTGCAGAATAATTAAATTGCATGAAAAGTAAAAGGA
>NC_029776.3:69386238-69388397 GCF_000817695.3 Arachis duranensis | reverse complement strand
AATAAGTGGCACACCAAACTTAGTGTGACACTTTCACTTGGAATTGATGCAAGTATCTTGTAAGGATTGGAATCAAATTTTGTTGCATAGCAACACCAAACTTAGAATACGACCATGTGTCAATTTATTTGAATTAAAACTAAACAAAAGAAACTGTTATATGTTAAATACAATCACCAAGCCAAGAATATGTCATGAATAAGGATCTCTTGGTGATATATTAACAAAAACAGTTAAGAAGCAAAATAAGTGGAAGTATTAAAAATAAAGAAATAACTAAAGTAAACAGAATAATAAAGTGCCAAACCAAGAGAAAAACAATACTGCAAAGGCCTTATGATTATGCAGACAAGTGGTGTTGCTTAATGAATTGCATAGAGAATTAAGTGGCACTCCAAACTTAGAATCTTAGTGTGTCACTTCCATTTTTGATTTGATGCAATCATCCAAAAAGATTGAAAACAATTTGTTGCACGGCAACACCAAACTTAGAATGTAACCATATGCCAATTTATTGAATTTAAACAAAGCATAGAAAGAAAACAAAGCAGAAAAGAAATGTTACCTACGGTTGGGTTACCTCCAAACAAGTGCTCTTTTAGTGTCATTAGCTTGACATGTTGTTCTTCACTTTCTTCCTCTTTTTCCAGTTTGTTAAGAGGAATGACCTCAAAGGAGGAAAAGATTCAGCTAGTGTCCCTTGTCTTGGCCTTTCCTCAGCAAGCTTCCTTTTGCAAATGGCTTGATTGATCTTGCTTGCTGGATTAGGGACAGAATTGGTGTTCTTGCTAGTTGCCTTCACTTCTTTGGATTCAAGACTTGGTTGCTGTGTGATTATTGGAGTGATTTCTTCATTAAGAGCCTCTTGCATTTGTGGTTCCATGAGCTTTTCCTCTTTGCACTTCTCTGCTTCACTTGAGTGTGACTCCTCTTGAATGTCTTTCTCAGTTTCTTGCTCTTCCACTTCCTCCCTTGCACTCAACATTTGACTTGATAGCTTTTTTATTGAGGAGGTTTGTTGATCTTCCCAACATTTCTTCATCTCCTCTTCATATTTCTCAATCACAGATTTAATTGTTGAGAGTTGTTGGGTCAGAAAAGTTTGTGAGAGTTGTGAGTCTTCATGTTCCCTTGTCATCTCAAGTGCAATTTCATTTTCAACCACCTTGTTCTTCATTGAAAGTTCACTTGATACAGTAGCCTCATCATCTTGCTCTTCCTCCATTGAAATTTCAATTGATATAGGAACCTCTTCTTCCTCTTCTTCACTCACAGATTATTCTGTCCAGCGTTGTTTTTGTTCTTCCATAATTTGTTCTTGTCTTTCCAATAATTCTCTGGACTTTTGAAGGGGATCCTCAGCCACTAGCTCAAAGGATAAAGGTTGAGAGTAATTTTAAGTTTGTGTTGGTTGTGAGTCATGGGATGGATTTTGTGTTGAGGCATAGTTAATTGATGAAGAATTTTCAAATGAGAAACTGGGAAGTGAGGGTGGATAATTTTTCATGTGATTTGATTGCTCAGAATTTGCAGTTTCTTGGTGATACTCCCATCCACCATGAGGATAATGATATGAATCATTTTGTGGTGGTGGTTGGTATCCCTCAAAATTCTCTTGCTCATCTTGGGGTTCTGAAGCAAACCTCCATGGATTGGAGTGCTCAGAATTTGTGTCTTCCTGGTGATATTCCCAACCATAATTAGGATACTGATTTGAATCATATTGTGATGGCGGGCAATATCCCATGAAGTTTGTTTGACTAAAAGATGAGGTGAACTCCATTTGAATTTTGCAAAACACAACACCATTGAAAATTGAAAGTCATGTCACAGAGACAAGAATTTCTTAGTGAGGCAAAAACACAAACACCTTGGTTTCAACTTAGAACAGAGAACAAAAACAAAGAAAATGCTTGATCTAGACTTCTCACCCACTTAATCATTGTTGATCTAATCAATCCCCGGCAACGGCGCCAAAAACTTGATGATGTTTTTGCGGAAAAACGAATTTCCAACACACATATCCAACCGGCAAGTATACCGGGTCGCATCAAGTAATAATAACTCACAAGAGTGAGGTCGATCCCACAGGGATTGATGGATCAAGCAATTTTAGTGGGTGATTAGTTTAGTCAAGCTAACATTGAAGTGAATTGTGT
>NC_029776.3:69373835-69384756 GCF_000817695.3 Arachis duranensis | reverse complement strand
CAAGCTTCAGCAAGACATTGCATTCAAGAGCTAAATTGATGAAGATCAATCAGCTTTGGTGATGATAAGAACATCACCTTGAAACGCTAGAATTCATTCTTAAAAATTTTGAAAAATACCTAATCTAAGCAACAAGATGAACCGTCAGTTGTCCAAACTCAAACAATCCTTGGCAACGGCGCCAAAAACTTGGTGCACAAAATTGTGATCATCAATGGCGCCATCAACATGGCACGCTCAATTGCAATATCAAATCTTCATCACAACTTCGCACAACTAACCAGCAAGTGCACTGGGTCGTCCAAGTAATAAACCTTACGCGAGTAAGGGTCGATCCCACGAAGATTGTTGGTATGAAGCAAGCTATGGTCACCTTGTAAATCTTAGTCAGGCAGATTCAAACGGTTATGGATGATATACGAATAAGGCATAAAGATAGAGATACTTATGTAATTCATTTGTGAGAACTTCAGATAAGCGAATGGAGATGCTTTGTCCCTTCCGTCTCTCTGCTTTCCTACTATCTTCATCCAATCCTTCTTACTCCTTTCCATGGCAAGCTGTATGTTGGGCATCACTATTGCCAGTGGCTACAATCCCGTCCTCTCAGTGAAAATGTTCAACACACCCTGTCACGGCACGGCTATTCAGCTGTCGGTTCTCGATCATGTCGGAATAGAATCCAGTGATTCTTTTGCGTCTGTCACTAACGCCCCATAATCACGAGTTTGAAGCTCGTCACACTCATTCAATCCTTGAATCCTACTCAGAATACCAGAGACAAGGTTTAGACTTTCCGGATTCTCTTGAATGCCGCCATCAATTCTAGCTTATACCACGAAGATTCCGATCAAGGGATCCAAGAGATAAACATTCAAGCCTTGTTTGCTTGTAGAACAGAAGTGGTTGTCAGGCACTCGTTCATAAGTGAGAATGATGATGAGTGTCACATAATCATCACATTCATCATGTTCTTGGGTGCAAATGAATATCTTAGAACAAGAATAAGCTGAATTGAATAGAAGAACAATAGTAATTGCATTAATACTCGAGGTACAGCAGAGCTCCACACCTTAATCTATGGTGTGTAGAAACTCCACCATTAAAAATACAAAAGTGATAATAGTGACCATTGGCTTCGGCCCCAGAGAGGGAACCAGAAGAACCAAGATGAAAATACAATAGTAAAAGGTCCTATTTGTAGAGAACTAGAAGCCTAGGGTTTACAGAGATGAGTAAATGACATAAAAATCCAGTTCCGGGCCCACTTGGTGTGTGCTTGGCTGAGCATTGAAGCTTCCATGTGTAGAGACTTTTCTTGGAGTTAAACGCCAGCTTTTGTGCCAGTTTGGGTGTTTAACTCCCATTCTTGTGCCAGTTTCGGCGTTTAACGCCGGGCAGTTTTGAGCTGATTTGGAACGCCAGTTTGGGCATCAAATATCAGGTAAAGTATGGACTATTATCCATTGTTGGAAAGCCCAGGATGTCTACTTTCCAACGCCGTTGAGAGCGTGCCAATTGGGCTTCTGTAGCTCCAGAAAATCCACTTTGAGTGCACGGAGGTCAGAATCCAACAGCATCTACAGTCCTTTTCAGCCTCTGAATCAGATTTTTGCTCAGGTCCCTCAATTTCAGCCAGAAAATACCTGAAATCACAGAAAAACACACAAACTCATAGTAAAGTCTAGAAAAGTGAATTTTAACTAAAAACTAATAAAAATATAATAAAACTAACTAAAACATACTAAAAACATACTAAAAACAATGCCAAAAAGCGTATAAATTATCCGCTCATCAAGACACTTATGTAATTCATTGGTGAGAATTTCAGATAAGCATATGGAGATGCTCTGCCCCTTTCGTCTCTCTGCTTTCCTACTGTCTTCATCCAATCCTTCTTACTCCTTTCCATGGCAAGCTGTATGTTGGGCATCACCGTTGTCAGTGGCAACAATCCCGTCCTCTCGGTGAAAATGTTCAACGCGCTCTGTCACAGCACGGCTAATCATCTGTCGGTTCTCAATCAGGTTGGAATAAAATCCAGTGATTTTTTTGCGTCTGTCACTAACGCCAGCCTTCAGAAGATTGAAGCTCGTCATAGTCATTCAATCCTTGAATCCTAGTCAGCATACCACAGACAAGGTTTAGACATTCCGAATTCTCTTGAATACCGCCATCAATTCTAGCTTATACCATGAAGATTCTGATTAAGAAATCCAAGAGATAAACATTTGAGCCTTGTTTGCTTGTAGAACGGAAGTGGTTGTCAGGCACGCGTTCATAAGTGAGAATGATGATGAGTGTCACATAATTATCACATTCATCATGTTCTTGGGTGCGAATGAATATCTTAGAACAAGAATAAGCTGAATTGAATAGAAAAACAATAGTAATTGCATTAATAGTCGAGGTACAGCAGAGCTCCACACCTTAATCTATGGTGTGTAGAAACTCCACCGTTGAAAATACATAAGAACAAGGTCTAGGCAAGGCCGAATGGCCTGCCTCCCAAAGAGGGTTCAATCATAAAAACATGATCGAAAGATCTCCCAAATACAATAGAAAAAGGTCCTATTTGTAGAGAACTAGTAGCTTAAGGTTTATAAAGATGAGTAAATGACATAAAAAATCCACTTCCGGGCCCACTTGGTATGTGCTTGGGCTGAGCATTGAAGCTTTCATGTCTAGAGACTCTTCTTGGAGTTCAACGCCAGCTTTTGTGCCAGTTTGGGCGTTTAACTCCCATTCTTATACCAGTTCCGGTGTTTTACGCCAGAATTCTTGAGCTGACTTGGAACGCCTATTTGGGCCATAAAATCTCGAGCAAAGTATAAACTATTATATATTTCTGGAAAGCGCAGGATGTCTACTTTCCAACGCAATTGAGATCGCGCCAATTGGGTTTCTGTAGCTCCAGAAAATCCACTTCGAGTGCAGGGACGTCAGAATCCAACAGCATCTGCAGTCCTTTTCAGCCTCTGAATCAGATTTTTGCTCAAGTCCCTCAATTTCAGCCAGAAAATACCTGAAATTACAGAAAAACACACAAACTCATATTAAAGTCAAGAAAAGTGAATTTTAAATAAAAACTAATAAAAATATAATAAAAACTAACTAAAACACACTAAAAACATACTAAAAACAATGCCAAAAAGCGTACAAATTATCCGCTCATCACAACACCAAACTTAAATTGTTGCTTGTCCCCAAGCAACTGAAAATCAAATAAGATAAAAAGAAGAGAATATGCAATGAATTCCAAAAACATCTATGAAGATCAGTATCAATTAGATGTGTGGGACTTTTAGCTTTTTGCCTCTAAATAGTTTTGGCATCTCACTCTATCCTTTGAAATTCAGAATGATTGGCTTCTATAGGAACTCAGAATCCAGATAGTGTTATTGATTCTCCTAGTTAAGTATGATGATTCTTGAACATACCTACTTTATGAGTCTTGACCGTGGCCCAAAGCACTCTGTCGTCCAGTATTACCACCGGATACATACAGGCCGCAGACGCATAACTGGGTAAACCTTTTCAGATTGTGACTCAGCTTTGCTAGAGTCCCCAATTAGAGGTGTCCATGGTTCTTAAGCACACTCTTTTTGCCTTGGATCATGACTTTATTTTTTTTCTTTCTCTCTCACTTTTTTTTTTGTATTCACTGCTTTTTCTTGCTTCAAGAATCATTTTTATGATTTTTCAGATCCTCAGTAACATGTCTCCTTTTTCATCATTCTTTCAAGAGCCAACATTCATGAACAATAAATTCAAAAGACATATGCACTGTTCAAGAATACATTCAGATGTCAAAGTATTGCCACCACATCAAAATAATTAATCTGTTATAAAATTCAAAATTCATGCAGTTCTTCTCTTTTTCAATTAAGAACATTTTTCATTCAAGAAAGATGATGGATTCATAGGACATTCATAACTTTAAGGCATAGACACTAAGACACTAATGATCATGTAACAAAACATAAAGCATAAAAATAAAAAAACAGAAAAATAAGAACAAGAAAATTAAAGAACGGGTCCACTTTAGTGATGGCGGCTAGTTCTTCCTCTTAAAGATTTTATGGAGTGCTTGAGCTCCTTAATGTCTCTTCCTTGCCTTTGTTGCTCCTCTCTCATGATTCTTTGATCTTCTCTAATTTCATAGAGGAGGATGGAATGTTCTTGGTGTTCCACCCTTAGTTGTCCCATGTTGGAACTCAATTCTCCTAGGGAGGTGTTGATTTGATCCCAATAGTTTTGTGGAGGAATGTGTATCCCTTGAGACATCTCAGGGATTTCATGATGAGTGGGATCTCTTGTTTGCTCCATCCTTTTCTTAGTGATGGGCTTGTCCTCATAAATGAGGGTATCTCCCTCTATGTCAATTCCGACTGAATAACAGATGTGACAAATGAGATGAGGGAAGGCTAACCTTGCCAAGGTAGAGGACTTGTCCGCCACCTTATAAAGTTCTTGGGATATAACCTCATGAACTTCTACTTCCTCTCCAATCATGATGCTATGAATCATGATAGCCCGGTCTATAGGAACTTCGGACCGGTTGCTAGTGGGAATGATTGAGCGTTGGATAAACTCCAACCATCCCCTAGCCACGGGCTTGAGGTCATGCCTTCTCAGTTGAACCGGCTTCCCTCTTGAATCTCTCATCCATTGAGCGCCCTCTTCACAAATGTCTATGAGGACTTGGTCCAACCTTTGATCAAGGTTGACCCTTCTAGTGTAAGGGTGTTCATCTCCTTACATCATAGGCAAGTTGAATGCCAACCTTACATTTTTCGAACTAAAATCTAAGCATTTCCCCCGAACCATTGTAAGCCAATTCTTTGGGTCCGGGTTCACACTTTGATCATGGTTCTTGGTGATCCATGCATTGGCATAGAACTCTTGAACCATTAAGATTCCGACTTGTTGAATGGGGTTGGTAAGAACTTCCCAACCTCTTCCTCGGATCTCATATCGGATCTTCGGATATTCACTCTTTTTGAGTTTGAAAGGGACCTCGGGGATCACCTTCTTTTTGGCCACAACTTCATAGAAGTGGTCTTGATGCACCCTTGAAATGAATCTCTCCATCTCCCATGACTCGGAGGTGGAAGCTTTTGCCTTCCCTTTCCTCTTTCTAGAGGTTTTTCCGGCCTTAGATGCCATAAATGGTTATGGAAAAACAAAAAGAAATACTTTTACCACACCAAACTTAGAAGTTTTGCTCATCCTCGAGCAAAAGAAGAAAGAAGAGAGTAGAAGAAAAAGAAACAGAGGAGATGGAAGTGGCTCTTGTGTTTCGGCCAAAGGGGAGAAGTAGTGTATAGGTTGTGTGAAACTAAAGGAGTGAAGATGGGTTTATATAGGAGTGGGGAGGGGTGTATGGTTCAGCCATTATGGGTGGGTTTGGGAGGGAAATTGGTTTGAATTTGAATGGTGAGGTAGGTGGGGTTTTAGGAAGGATGGATGTGAGTGGTAAAGAGAATAATGGGATTTGATATGTGAAGGGTTTTTGGGGAAGAGGTGTTGAGGTGATTGGTGAATGGGTGAAGAAGAGAGAGAGTGGTGGGGTAGGTGGGGATCCTGTGGTGTCCACAGATCCTGAGGTGTCAAGGAAAATTCATCCCTTCACCAAGTGGCGAGCAAAAAATGCTCCTTCTGCCAATTCTGGCATTAAACGCCGGGCTGGGGCCCATTTCTGGCGTTTAACGCCAGCTTCTTACCCCTTTCTGGCGTTTAACGCCAGTCTGGTGCCCCTTTTTGGCATTAAACGCCCAAAATGGTGCCAGACTGGGCGTTAGACGCCCATTTGCTGCTTTTACTGGCGTTTAAATGCCAGCAATGTTTCCTCCAGGGTGTGCTATTTTTCTTTCTGTTTTTCATGCTGTTTTTACTTTTTCAATTAATTTTGTGACTTCCCATGATCATCAACCTATAGAAAACATAAAATAACAATGGAAAAATAGATAAATATAACATTGGGTTGCCTCCCAACAAGTGCTTCTTTAATGTCAGTAACTTGACAGTGGGCTCTCATGGAGCCTCACAGATACTCAGAGCAATGTTGGAACCTCCCAACACCAAACTTAGAGTTTGAATGTGGGGGTTCAACACCAAACTTAGAAGTTGGTTGTGGCCTCCCAACACCCAACTTAGAGTTTGACTGTGGGGGCTCTGTTTGACTCTGTTTTGAGGGAAGCTCTTCATGCTTCCTCTCCATGGTTACAGAGGGGTATCCTTGAGCCTTAAACAAAAAGGATTCTTCATTCACTTGAATGATCAATTCTCCTCTGTCAACATCAATTACATCCTTTGCTGTGGCTAGGAAGGGTCTGCCAAGGATGATGGATTCACCCATGCACTTCCCAGTCTCTAGGACTATGAAATCAGCAGGGATGTAATAGTTTTCAACTTTTACCAGAACATCCTCTACAAGTCCATAAGCTTATTTTCTTGAGTTGTCTGCCATCTCTAGTGAGATTCTTGTAGCTTGCACCTCAAAGATCCCTAGCTTCTCTATTACAGAGAGAGGCATGAGGTTTATGCTTGACCCTAGGTCACACAGAGCCTTCTTGAAGGTCATGGTGCCTAATGTACAAGGTATTGAGAACTTCCCAGGGTCTTGTCTCTTTTAAGGTAATCTTTGCCTATTTAAGTCATCCAGTTCTTTGGTGAGCAAAGGAGGTTCATCCTCCCAAGTCTCATTTCCAAATAACTTGTCATTTAGCTTCATGATTGCTCCAAGGTATTTAGCAACTTGCTCTTCAGTGACATACTCATCCTCTTCAGAGGAAGAATACTCATCAGAGCTCATGAATGGCAGAAGTAAGTCCAAAGGGACCTCTATGGTCTCATTTTGAGCCTCAGATTCCCATGGTTCCTCATTGGGGAACTCATTGGAGGTCAGTGGACGTCTATTGAGGTCTTCCTCAGTGGCGTTCACTGCCTCTTCCTCCTCTCCTAATTCGGCCATGTTGATGGCCTTGCACTCTCCTTTTGGATTTTCTTTTGTATTACTTGGAAGAGTACTAGGAGGGAGTTCAGTAATTTTCTTGTAAGTGATATATGTTTATTTTAATTTATACTTTTCATATTATCATTAACTACTCTATATTATTATTTTTATATTATTCACATTTAAAATTTCAAAAATTATTAAATTAATTAACTTTAAATCCAATAAAAATAAACTATGTAATATCCAAATACCAAATTTTACCAAACATCAAAATCTTCATTCTCAACCTCACTATCATCTTAATCGTCACTTTGATCAATACAATAATCAAGGTCACTTGATTCACTTCCATCACCTATATCAATTTGCAAGTGTGAAAAAGTTTTACTACAAGAAAAACGCTGAGTACCGTCAAATTTATCGTTGGATTTAGCATCTCAAGTTACTGTCGATTTTACCTACGGATTTATGCAGGGTTTTGTTGTGAAATTTGTTACGTCAAATTGTTACCGAAGGATTCACTTATCCGACAATAAATTCATGGGTATTTGGAGGGATAAAATATGGAATAGGTGCGAACTTTTGTTGGATTTACTGTCAGATTGTTCCGACGGTAACACATTTTAGTTAAACGTTGGGTTTTGGCGACACGCAGTAGGTTACCGTCAAATTTATCTGACGATAATCAGCTCTAAAATTGAGAGCACGAACTCTCTCCCCCTTCATTTTGAACAGCCCATCTCTCTCAAACCGTCTCTCTCTCAAACCCTCTTTTCTGTTTCTCTCTCTACCCAGCCCAGCCCCCTTCGCCGCCATTCCAGCACCACCACCACTCGAGACATCGCCGTCGCTCCGACCCCACTCTCTCGCCGCTTCTCCATTTCTCTCTCTACCCATCCTTCGCCGCCACTCCAGATTCAAGTACATCATCACTCTCCATCTCCATGACATCTATTTCAAAATTAGAAACAGAATTTTTTAATTGTTAGTGTGTTACCAGTTAGTTTGTTATTCTATTAGTGCTAGGAATTTGATTAGTTAGGATTGTGACTATTGAATGATTCTGACTTAATTGGAGTATTATACATTTTTTTAGGAATCAAGATGTCTGAGAATGTTAGTTCAGGAATTATATTTGATTTGTATGTTTGTGTGTGTTAATTGTTATATTAGAATATCAGAACATACAATGCTTAATTATAATTTATGATATGGGGTCTTGTTAATTTTTGGTCATGTTAATTTATGATTAAATTAATTTAGGATTTGTGCCTTGATTATTATATAATAATTTAGGATTTATTCTTACTTGTTTGATTATTATTTGTGTTTTGATTTACTTGTTTTTGTTAGATTGAAAAATCATGGGCTATGAAAAAAACTTTTATTTAATTTTTTACGTAAATTTTATTGGTTTGAATAATTGGTTTGTTTAGTGGGTTTGTTTCAATAAGTTAGGGTTTAGGGGTTTTATTCTACTCTTATATATTGATTTGGATGGATATTTGGTTTGGATGGAACCCATGATGGGTGGAGAAATCCAAATTTTAGGGGAGACTATCAAAATTTTTATAAGATTTTGAGTGAAATTGAAAAATTAAAATTATGTTTTCAAAAGTCTTAAAATTATGTTTAGGTTTGATAGATATTTGTTTTAATTGTGACATGAATTGGTTCCTCCTTAAAATTCTTATTTTAAGTGTTTTGGGTTATTTGTTATAATTATTTAGAGTTAATAGTCAAAATCGTCCCTGAAAGATACCCCGATCTCTATTTTGGTCATCGAAAGATAAAGATAATCAAAATCATCCCTGAAAGATACACAATTGATCACGTTAGTCCTTCCGTCAGTTGGATGATGACGTGTCACGTTAAGTGCCACGTGGCATATGATGACGTGGATGGCTAATGCCACGTGTCAAAAGATAATTGGTTGACATATCAGATCAGTGACACCTAGCATGCCATGTGTCAGGTAAGTGACACGTGGCATGCCACATGGCATTTGACATGTAAAAAAGTTATTTATAATCAAAATAGTCCTTGAAAGATACCCCGTAAGTCATTTTCATCCCTGAAATTTTAAAAATTAATCAAATTAGTCCTTATATAAGTTTTTTTTTTATTTTTTCTTGATAATATTAAATTTAAAATATTTTTTGATACTACTAATTTTAATAGAAATGTAATTGACAATTAAAAAATTAGTTATTGTATCTTTTCTTCTTAAAAAAATTTTCAATAAAATTACTCTCTCCTTTAATTCTTCTCAAAATCTCTGTTATTCTTTTCTATTCTAAAACTTTTTTTTACATTATTATTACATTTTGCTGGAATATATATATACTCAAAAGTCAAAATATTGAAAGTCAAAATTCAAGAAAATCCACAAATTTTGCTTCAATTTCAAACTTTACAAAATATTGAAAATTTGTTGCTTAATTATTATTATTATTATTATTATATATGCTAAACAAATTGCTTCTTAAGCGTATTACATGCAACGATCATAATAAATTTTTGTGTGTTTCATATATTTGAGATAGATTATATAATTTTTTTTAATATCACTACCATTACATCCTATATGTAAGTAATACCGTAATGGAAACAAAATATGTAGTAAAAAAAAATAGTGGTATAACTTTGTTTAGGTTAACATATATAAATTTTGATTTTAAGCATATAACTTTGTGTAGGTTAACAAATACATTCATTTCAATTTTGAGTATATATATTCCAGCAAAATGTAATAATAATGTAAAAAAAGATTTTAGAATAGAAAAGAATAAGAAAGATTTTGAGAAGAATTAAAGAAGAGAGATAATTTTATTGAAAATTTTTTTAAGAAGAAAAGATATAATTACTAATTTTTTTTATTGTCAATTACATTTCTATTAAAATTAGTAGTATCAAAAAATATTTTAAATTTAATATTATTAAGAAAAAATAAAAAAACTTATATAAGGACTAATTTGATTAATTTTAAAAATTTTAAGGTTGAAAATGACTTATGTCTGAACTTTGAAGGACTATTTTGATTATAAATAACTTTTTTACATGTCAAGTGCCACGTGGCATGCCACGTGTCACTGACCTGATACGTGGCATGACAGGTGTCATTGATTTGACATGTCAACCAATCATCTTGTGACACGTGGCATTAGCCCTCCACGTCATCATATGCCACGTGGCACTTAACGTGACATGTCATCATCCAACTGACGGAAGGACTAATGTGACGAATCGTGTATCTTTTGGGAACAATTTCGATTAACTTTATCTTTCGAGGGGATGATTTTGATTAACTTTATCTTTCAAAGACCAAAATAGAGATCCAGCTATCTTTTAGGGACGATTTTCGATATTTACTCTTCAAACATTAAAGATTTGAAAAATGGAAAGAAATTGATTTTGAAAAGATATGATTTGAAAAAGATTTGATTTTGAAAAATTTTGAAAACTTGATAAAAATTTGCATTAAAAATCAAAATCTTCCCTCTTGTGACATCCTGGCATTAAACGCCCAGAATGGTATACATTCTGGCGTTTAACGCCCAAGATGCTACCCTTTTGGGTGTTAAACGCCCAGCTAGGTGCCCTGGCTGGCATTTAAACGCCAGTTTTCCTTCTTCACTGGGCGTTGTGAACGCCCAGCTTTTTCTGTGTAGTTCCTCTGCTGAATGTTCTGAATCTTCAATTCTCTGTATTATTGACTTGAAAAGACACATGAACAATGCATGAAGAACAGAAACATGCAATTGACACCAAACTTAAAATGAGACACTAGACTCAAACATAAAATATTTTTGGTTTTTATGATTTTGTAATTTTTTTGGATTTTTTTTGAAAATTATGTCGAAAAAGAAAATTAGGATATCAAAATTCTTAATGAGAATTCCAGGAATCATGCAATGTTAGTCTAAAGCTTCAGTCTAAAAAGATTAGACATGGCTAGCT
>NC_029776.3:69365349-69373681 GCF_000817695.3 Arachis duranensis | reverse complement strand
GTATGAAGCAAGCTATGGTCATCTTGTAAATCTCAGTCAGGCAGATTCAAATGGTTATAGATGATTTATGAATAAAGCATAAAATAAAGATAGAGACACTTATGTAATTCATTGGTGAGAATTTCAGATAAGCGTATGGAGATGCTCTGTCCCTTTCGTCTCTCTGCTTTCCTACGGTCTTCATCCAATCCTTCTTACTCCTTTCCATGGCAAGCTGTATGTTGGGCATCACCGATGTCAGTGGCTACAATCCCGTCCTCTTAGTAAAAATGTTCAACGCGCTCTGTCATAGCACGGCTAATCATCTGTCGGTTCTCAATCAGGTTGGAATAGAATCCAGTGGAGTTTGAAGCTCGTCACAGTCATTCAATCCTTGAATCCTACTCAGAATACCACAGACAAGGTTTAGATCTTCCGGATTCTCTTGAATGCCGCCATCAATTCTAGCTTATACCACGAAGATTCCGATTAAGAAATCCAAGAGATAAACATTTGAGCCTTATTTGCTTGTAGAACAGAAGTGGTTGTCAGGCACGCATTCATAAGTGAGAATGATGATGAGCGTCACATAATCTTGACATTCATCATGTTCTTGGGTGCGAATGAATATCTTAAAACAAGAATAAGTTGAATTGAATAGAAGAACAATAGTAATTGCATTAATACTCGAGGTACAGCAAAACTCCACACCTTAATCTATGGTGTGTAGAAACTCCACCGTTGAAAATACATAAGAACAAAGTCTAGGCATGGCCGAATGGCCAGCCTCCCAAAGAGGGTTCAATCATAAAAACATGATCGAAAGATCTCCCAAATACAATAGCAAAAGGTCCTATTTGTAAAGAACTAGTAGCTTAGGGTTTACAAAGATGAGTAAATGACATAAAAATCCACTTCCGGGCCCACTTGGTGTGTGCTTGGGCTAAGCATTGAAGCTTTTATGTGTAGAGGCTCTTCTTGGAGTTAAACGCCAGCTTTTGTGCCAGTTTGGGCGTTTAACTCCCATTCTTGTGCCAGTTCCGGCGTTTTACGCTAGAATTCTTGAGCTGACTTGGAACGCCTGTTTGGGCCATCAAATCTCAGGCAAAGTATGAACTATCATACATTTCTGGAAAGCCCAGGATGTCTACTTTCCAACGCAATTGAGAGCGCACCAATTGGGCTTCTGTAGCTACAGAAAATTTACTTCGAGTGCAGGGAGGTCAGAATCCAACAGCATCTGCAGTCCTTTTCAGCCTCTGAATCAGATTTTTGCTCAGGTCTCTCAATTTCAGTCAGAAAGTACCTAAAATCACAGAAAAACACACAAACTTATAGTAAAGTCCAGAAAAGTGAATTTTAAATAAAAACTAATAAAAATATAATAAAAACTAACTAAAACATACTAAAAACAATGCCAAAAAGCGTACAAATTATCCGCTCATCAACGAGCTTCAAATTCGTGACTGTAGGGCGTGGTGACAGACGCAAAAGGATAGTAAATCCTATTCCTGCATGATCGAGAACCGACAGATGATTAGCCGTGCGGTGACAGCGCACCTAGATCATTTTCGCTTAGAGGACGGACGGTAGCCATTGACAACGGTGATCCCCCAACATACAGCTTGCCAATGAAAGGAGTAAGAATGATTGGATGAAAGTAGTAGGAAAGCAGAGATTCAGAAGGAACACAGTATCTTCATGCGCTTATCTGAAATTCCCACCAATGAATTACATAAGTATCTCTATCTTTATTTTATTCTTTATTTATCTTTATATTCGAAAACCATTATAACTATTAGAATCCACCTGACTGAGATTTACAAGATGACCATAGCTTGCTTCATACCAACAATCTCCGTGGTACCGACCCTTACTCTCGTAAGGTTTATTACTTGGACGACCCAGCGCAATTGCTGGTTAATTGTGCGAAGTTGTGAAAAAGAGTGATATTACAATTCTGCGTACCAAGTTGTTGGCGCCATTGAGATCACAATTTCGTGCACCAAGTTTTTGGTGCCGTTGCCGGGGATTGTTCGAGTTTGGACAACTGATGGTTCATCTTGTTGCTCAGATTAGGTACTTTTCTTCTTGTTTTATTTTCAAAAAGTTTTCAAAAAAATCTTTCAAAAAAATTTTTCTTCTTTTTCGTTTTTCCAAAAAAACATTTTCGAAAAAAATACAAAAAAATTTATAAAATCATAAAATCAAAAATATTTTTGTGTTTCTTGTTTGAGTCTAGAGTCAATTTTTAAGTTTGGTGTCAATTGCATATTTTTAATTTACTAAAAATTTTCGAAAAATTCATGCATAGCATTCTTCATGATCTTCAAGTTGTTCTTGACAAGTCTTCTTGTTTGATCTTTAATTTTTCTTATTTTGTTTCTTTTGTTGTTTTTCATATGCATTTTTGTATTCATAGTGTCTAAGCATTAAAAATTTTTTTAAGTTTGGTGTCTTGCATGTTTTTCTTTTCTTGAAACTTTTTTAAAAATAAGTTCTTGATGTTCATCAAGATCTTCAAAGTGTTCTTGGTGTTCGTCTTGACATTCATAGTGTTCTTGCATGCATCATTGGGTTTGATCCAAAATTTTCATGTTGTGAGTCATTTTTGTGTTTTTCTCTCTCTTCATTAAAAATTCAAAAAAAATAAAAAAATATATTTTCCTTATTTCTCTCATAAATTTCGAAATATTTGGGTTGACTTAGTCAAAAATTTTTAAATAAGTTGTTTCTTGTTAGTCAAGTCAATATTTCATTTTTTAAAATCTTATCTTTTCAAATCTTTTTCAAAAATCAAATCTTTTTCATTTATCTTTTATATTTTCAAAAATTTTTTAAATTGATTTTCAAAATCTTTTTCTTATCTTTATGTCATAATTTTCGAAATTAACACTAACAATTAATGTTTTGATTCAAAAATTTCAAGTTTGTTACTTTCTTGTTAAGAAAGATTCAAACTTTAAATTTTAGACTCATATCTTTAGTTTTTTGTGAGTCAACTCATTAATTCTAATTTTAAAAAAATCAAATCTTTTTCAAAATAAATTTCAATCATATCTTTTCAATCATATCTTTTCAAACATATCTTTTTCAAATCATATCTTTTTAAAAATCAATTTCAAAAACCTTTTCTAACTTCTTATCTTTTCAAAAATTGATTTTCAAATCTCTTTCAATTAACTAATTGATTTTTTGTTTGTTTTACTATTTCTTATCTATTTCAAAACCACCTAACTACTTTTCTCTCTCTAATTTTCGAAAATTACCTTCCTCTTTTTCAAAAATCTTTTTATTTAACTAATTGTTTGAACTTTTAATTTTTTTTCCTTTTTTTAATTTTTGAATTCTAACTAATAATTAAAATAAAAAAATATTTTTCTTTTCTTTTCTTCTAATTTTCGAATTTCCCCTCTCTCCTTTTATTTATTTATTTATTTACTAACACTTCTCTTCATATAAAAATTTGAACCTTCTCTTCTCCTCTGTGTTCGAACTTTTCTCTTCTCCTTCTTCTATTCTTTTCTTCTTCTACTCACATAAAGGAATCTTTATACTGTGACATAGAGGATTCCTCTTCTTTTCTATTCTCTTCTTTTTCATATGAGCAGGAGCAAGGACAAGGACATTCTTGTTGAAGCAGATCCTGAACCTGAAAGGACTCTGAAGAATAAGCTAAGAAAAGCTAAAGCACAATAATCCAGAGAAAACCATACAGAGAATTGATGCCAGGGCATCTAGGCCAGTTTCACTGACCTTTTATTTACTGTTTTAGGGTAGTTTCATGCATTTTCTTAGTGAATAAGGCAAGTTTTGGATGAAAATACACTCACACCTTGATTCAAGCAACTATTTTGAACTTTGCATGATTTCATGAGAAATTTGCTAGAATTGCGTGATAAATTGATGATGCCTAATCTCATGACTTTGGCTAGAGCTTTGATGCACTTTAATTGCTTGATTTCAGGGCAAAGGAAGCAAGGAAGAACCACGTTAGTATTCACGTTAACCTAGTTAACGTGAACACTAACGTGGAATGGTAAAAAGCTTGCAACGTTAATAAGAAAAGTGATCACCAATAACGCCTGCGAAGCCATCCATAGCTCACGTTACTTGCCACATTAACTAAGTTAGCGTGGTAGTTAACGTAGAAGCAAAAGAGAACTCCAACGTTAGGAGAAAACGTGAACACCAATAACATTTCTCTCCAACGTTAGTGGTAAAAGTGAACACCACTAACGTTGGAAAACATGGCAATGATCCACGTTAAGAGTCACGTTAACTTAGTTAACATGAACTCTAACGTGGAAGAGGAAAACAAAAGCCAACGTTAGTGACACTCACTTTTGTCACTAACGTTGGACCAACTAGCATTGCCTACGTTAACTTTCACGTTAAGACTATTAACGTGAAAGTTAACGTGGAGTTGAGATCAAAGAGCCAACGTTAGTAACACTCACTTTTGTCACTAACGCTGGAAGATGGCATCACTACTACGTTAAGAGCCACGTTAACTATGAGTTCTAACGTAGAGACTTTGGGCATTTGGAGCGTTAGTGACAAAGGTGAGTGTCACTAACGCTTTCGAAGGTGAGACATATCCACGTTAAGAGTCACGTTAGCTACACTAAAGTGAACTCTAACGTAGGTACAAAAGGCATCAAGCAATATTAATGGGAAAAGTGATTCCCAATAACGTTCGCGAAGGGGTATAAGCCAACGTTATTGGGAAAAGTGAGTCCCAATAACATTGGCCAAAAATTGAGAAGGCAACATTAGTGGTCACGTTAAGACCACTAACGTTGGAGTTAACGTGGGTACATAAGGGTGGAACGTTAGCGGAAAAAGTGAATGCCACTAACGTTCTCAAACCCACAATGGCACTCAACATTAATCTCACTAAATACCCAAGCCTAATTCATATTTCTCTGCAAGCTGGGGCCACTAAAGATGAGAACTGCTTCAACTCAAGATCCAGAGCCCACATCCAAGACTTGAAGAACTCACTAGAAGATCAAGAGGAGTAGTATATATAGGAGTAGTTTTGAACTATAGAGAAGCTTGGCACTTTTGGGAATTACTCTCTGTAGATTTACTTTTCTGCACTTTTAGCATGGATTTCTCTTTTCTGCCATTTTTCTTTTCTAGAGCTATGAACAACTAAACCCTTTCATTGGGTAAGGGAGCTCTGTTGTAATTTGATGGATCAATTATAGTTTTCATTCTTCTTCTTCTTTCTTTTCTCTTGATCTTACTAGAAAGCTTTCGATCTTAATTCAATTGGTTAGTTGTCTTGGAAAAGAAACTCTCCATAATTGGATCTTCTTTGAGCCTTGGAAAAGGGATGAGCAGATCATGCTAGAAATGCTTTCTCATGTTGGACGAAATTGGGGTTTTGGCGGATATAGTGACATGTAATCCTCCCAATACTTTGATTTGGAAATACATGTGGTATAATCAGTGAACACACTTCATCTCTTCTTATGAGCAATTAAATCAAGGAATTGGGCAATTGTTCAAGCTTAGAGAGATTGGATTGCCAAGGAATTGGGATCCAATCACTTAAGATTGCCAAGGAGACCAATGAATGCATTAATTGATGAAGAGATGAGAATGAACTTGATCCGGAGAATGCAACATCTCCTAAATCCAATGATTACCCCATTTCTGATCTTACCCATTCTCTTTACTTTCTGCCATTTATTTTCATGCTCATTACCCCAAATCCCCATTTAAGATTCTGCACTTTAATTTCTGTTATTTACTTTCCAGTCATTTAAATTTCTACAAGTCCCCAATCTAAATTCTGTTTAGCTCAACTAGCATATTCTTCTAACTAAAGTTGCTTGACCAATTAATCCTTGTGGGATTCGACCTCACTCTATTGTGAGTTTTACTTGACGACAATTCGGTATACATGCCGAAGGGAAATTTGTTGAGAGATAAGTTTTCATGCATCAAGTTTATGGCGCCGTTGCTGGGTATTGATTTTGAATCAACAATGATTAAGTTTGAAGATCACTAGCTTGAGCATTTTTCTTTTTTGTTTATTTGATTCAGTCAATTTCTTTTAGTTTGTTTTAATTTCTTCCTCACCCCTTTCACCCTCTTTATTTTTCGTTCTTTCTTTCTTTGATAATTACAATTCTGCTTACTAACCCACTAACTATTTGATAAATTGCATTACTCACACTAACAATTACTCTAACAAGAATAGTTTCTTAATTTTATCTCCTGTTGTGCAATCTGTCTGTTGTATGACAGGGAGAAGAGAAGGAGTTTCAACATCCTTCGATTCAGAACCTAAAAGGACCCTTTGGAGACTAAGAAGGGAAGCAAGAGGGAAAAGAATTATTGGTGCTGAGGAAGAAGAGGAAGAGTACTTTGAACCCAACATGGAAGAGAATTTGGAGAACAATCATGAAGAAGAAGCTCACAACCATGCTAGAGAAGGCCATGCAAACCGTGCTGGGAAAGAATGGAGAGTTCTAGGCTCCTATATCAATCCTAATCCAGGAAACTGTGGAAGTAGCATTCAGAAGCCCACCATACATGCCAACAATTTCGAACTAAAACCCCAGCTCATCACTCTTTTTCAGAACAATTGTTCATTTGGAGGACAAGTTTTTGGCAAGATTCTACCCTCCTCAAAGGATCAACAGGCTGAGAGCTGAGGTGCAAACTTTCAGGCAACAAGATGGTGAGACTCTTTATGAAGCACGGGAGAGGTTCAAAGACCTAACAAGAAGATGCCCACCAGATATGTTCAATGAATGAGTTCAACTTCACATCTTCTATGAAGGTCTTTCCTATGAGTCAAAAAAGGTTGTGGATCATTCATCAGGAGGCTCTCTAAACAAGAAGAAAACCATTGAAGAAGCCATAGATGTCATTGAAACAGTTGCTGAAAATGACTACTTCTATGCCTCCGAAAGAAGTAACACCAGAGGAGTAATGGAGCTGAATTACATGGATGCATTGTTAGCTCAAAATAAGACAATCACCAAGCAGCTAGCAGATCTTACCAAGAAGGTGGAGGAGAACCAAGTTGCAGCAACCATCATTTCATCATCAGCTCAAGAAGGAGTAAACATAGGAGAAGAAGGTGACTGGGAGCAAGCCAACTATGTTGGAAACTCACCTAGACAAGTCCATGATCCATACTCCAAAACTTACAACTCGGGATGGAGAAATCACCCCAACTTTGGATGGGGAAACCAACAAGACCAAGGGCAAGATCAGAGACGTCACAACCTCAACTCCAACAACAATTCAACTCATCAACACACCTCACAGAGATCTTACCAACATCCATCTAACCAATCTTCTCAACCACCTAATCTCAACCCACCATCATTAACAGATGATAGGCTCTCAAAGATTGAGGCTCTACTTGAAAACTTATGCAGAGAAGTCCAAGACAACAAAGTGTTTAAGGAAGAAGTGCGAGCCAATATCAAGAACCAAGGAGAAAATATCAAGAGATTGGAGTCCCAAGTAGGGTATCTATCTCAACAAATTCCTAAACCCACTGATGGATTTTCCAGTGATACAGAGAAGAATCCAAGAGGAGAAACAAAGAAAGTGAGATGGGAAGAATGCAAAATGATAACCACAAGTGATGAGGGGAGTATGAATGGAGTAGAATACCTCCAAAATAATCAAAAGGGAAGCGAGGAGGAAGGAAGCTATACAACCCAACCTACATCCAAGGAAGAGCTAAAAAAGAAGGAGGTATTGAACCCATATGCACCTTTTCCCCACAGGCATAAAGGTGGTGAAGTTCCTTCTTAGTTTACCTGTTTTCAAAGCTTTAAATAAGGAAAATCATGTATGAAATAGAACATGCTTCCATGAGTAGTTTAGGATTTTCAATTCTGCATTTAAGTTTTGTTGCTTAGGTTAAATGTGCTAGCTTAATGTCTTGAGTGTTCACTTTCATCTTTCTTACTGGTATGCTTGTCTCTTTAAGTTAATCAAAAAGAAAATATTGTGAAAAGAACAAGAGTGGAGTTATTTTATGAAGTGCATTCTGAATGTTTGTGGTAGGATGATTAGTAAGCTAAGTTGGTTCACCAAATAAGGAAAGAAAGCAACTATCTATCCTGAGTCCTATGTTTGAGACACACCCTTTGAGACTAACTAAATAATAAGATCCCAATAAGAAAAGAGAAAGAGCAATAAAAGTGAAAAAGAAAGAAACACAATAAGAAACAATGCTAGGCACCAAGGGTTTCAACATTGAGGCATGTGTCTGTGGTGTTTATGTACAAGGGATATACTTGGATGAATAAGCTCTTAGGGGTACCTTATCACTTGGTAACTTGGATTAACTAATCCGGGATTATCAGCT
>NC_029776.3:69364824-69365177 GCF_000817695.3 Arachis duranensis | reverse complement strand
TAAACTTTGAAAAAGAAGGAAGGATCAATAAGAAAGAAGTCTCAAAGGATGCAATCAAGAAAGTGACCAAGGAGTTGATAATGGCTTGAAACCTAATGGAGAGGAACCTAAGTTGCTATGCATGAAACCCCATAAACCAGCAAGTCTACCTCTATTTTATCTTCTTGTTCTTTTATTGCATTCTTCTTATGCTTCAGTACTTGCTTAGGGATAAGCAAGCTTTAAGTTTGGTGTTGTGATGTGGTGCACGAAATTGCAATCACACTTTTACAATTCCGCACAACTAACCAGCAAGTGCACTGGGTCGTCCAAGTAATACCTTATGTGAGTAAGGGTCGATCCCACGGAGATTG
>NC_029776.3:69364386-69364597 GCF_000817695.3 Arachis duranensis | reverse complement strand
AAGGCTCCTTCCATGGCAAGCTGTATGTAGGGTTTCACCATTGTCAATGGCTACCTCCCATCCTCTCAGTGAAAATGTTCAGCGCACCCTGTCACGGCACGGCTAATCATCTGTCGGTTCTCAATCAGGTTGGAATAAAATCCAGTGATTCTTTTGCGTCTGTCACTAACGCCTAGCCTTCAGGAGTTTGAAGCTCGTCACAGTCATTCAG
>NC_029776.3:69361429-69364106 GCF_000817695.3 Arachis duranensis | reverse complement strand
TGATTGAATGAAAAACAGTAGTAATTGCATTAATCCATCAAGACACAGCAGAGCTCCTCACCCCCAACCATGGGGTTTAGAGACTCATGCCGTAGAAGATACAATGAGAAACGTGTAAAGTGTCATGAGGTACAGATACAATATCCAAGGGTCCTATTAATAGTGAACTAGTAACCTAGGGTATACAGAATTGAGTAAATGACGTAAAAATCCACTTCCGGGGTCCACTTGGTGTGTACTTGGGCTGAGCATTGAAGCTTTCATGTGTAGAGACTTTTTCTGGAGTTAAACGCCAGCTTTTATGCCAGTTTGGGCGTTTAACTCCAATTTTTGTGCCAGTTCCGGCGTTAAACGGCGGGAATTCTGAAGCTGATTTGCAATGCTGGTTTGGGCCATCAAATCTCAAACAAAGTATGGACTATTATACATTGATGGAAAGCCCAGGATGTCTACTTTCCAAAGCTGTTGAGAACGCGCCAATTGGGCTTCTGTAGCTCCAGAAACTCCACTTCGAGTGCAGGGAGGTCAGAATCCAACAGCATCTGCAGTCCTTTTCAGCCTCTAAATCAGATTTTTGCTCAGGTCCCTCAATTTCAGCCAGAAAATACCTGAAATCACAGAAAAACACACAAACTCATAGTAAAGCCCAGAAAAGTGAATTTTAACTAAAAACTAATGAAAATATAATAAAAACTAACTAAGATATACTAAAAACATGCTAAAAACAATGCCAAAAAGCGTATAAATTATCCGCTCATCACAACACCAAACTTAAATTGTTGCTTGTCTCCAAGCAACTGAAAATCAAGATAGAATAAAAAGAAGAGAATATACTATAGACTCCAAAATATCAAAGAAATTTAGCTCCAATTAGATGAGCGGGACTAGTAGCTTTTTGCTTCTGAACAGTTTTGGCATCTCACTTTATCCTTTGAAGTCTAGAATGATTGGCATCCATAGGAACTCAGAACTTAGATAGTGTTATTGATTCTCCTAGTTAAGTATGATGATTCTTGAACATAGCTACTTTATGAGTCTTGGCTGTGGCCCAAAGCACTCTGTCTTCCAGTATTACCACCGGATACATACATGCCAAAGACACATAATTGGGTGAACCTTTTCAGATTGTGACTCAGCTTTGCTAGAGTCCCCAATTAGAGGTGTCCAGGGTTCTTAAGCACACTCTTTTTGCCTTGGATCACAACTTTATTTCTTTCTCTTTTTCTCTTTTTTTTTTCTTTTCTTTTTTTTGTATTCACTGCTTTTTCTTGTTTCAAGAATCATTTTTATGATTTTTCAGATCCTCAATAACATTTCTCCTTTTCCATCATTCTTTCAAGAGCCAACAATTTTAACATTCTTAAAACAACAAATTCAAAAGACATATGCACTGTTCAAGCATTCATTCAGAAAACAAAAAGTATTGTCACCACATCAAACTAATTCAAATAGTTTCAGAGATAAATTCGAAATCCTGTACTTCTTGTTCTTTTGTAATAAAAACATTTTTCATTTTAAGAAAGGTGATGGATTAATAAGACATCCATAGCTTTAAGGCATAGACACTAAGATACTAATGATCATGTAATAAGACTGGTGCACGAATTTGTAATCCGCACAACTAACCAGCAAGTGCACTGGGTCGTCCAAGTAATACCTTACGTGAGTAAGGGTCGATCCCACGGAGATTATTGGTTTGAAGCAATCAATGTTTATTTTATTAATCTTAGTCAGGAGGCCAGCAGGATTATTTGGTTTTAATTGTAAGAAGTCAAAGTATTTAAAATTATTAGAAAAATAAAAGAGAATCAAATCGTTACTTGTTGTGCAGTAATGGGAAATATGTTGGAGTTTTGGAGATGCTTTGTCCTCTGAATTTCTGCAATGTAATATTCAACTCAATTGTTTGTAAAGCACGTCTACGGCAAGCTGTATGTAGGGTGTCACCATTGTCAGTGGCTACTTCCCATCCTCTCAGTGAAAACGTTCCAGATGCTCTGTCACAGCACGGCTAATCAGCTGTTGGTTCTCGATCATGCTGGAATAGGATCCATTGATCCTTTTGCGTTTGTCATCACGCCCAGCAATCGCGAGTTTGAAGTGCGTCACAGCCATTCAATCCTTGAATCCTACTCGGAATATCACAGACAAGGTTTAGACCTTCCAGATCCTCAAGAGTGGCCGCCATCAATTCTAGCTTATACCGCATAGTAACCTAGGTTTACAGAATATGAGTAAACTAAGATAATTGGTGCAGAAATCCACTTCTGGGGCCCACTTGGTGTGTGCTGGGGCTGAGACTAAAGCTATCCACGAGTTGAGGCCTTTCTTGGAGTTGAACTCCAAGTTATAACGTGTTTTGGGCGTTCAACACCGGATCATGACGTTTTTCTGGCGTTTAACTCCAGACAGCAGCATGTACTTGGCGTTCAACGCCAAGTTACGTCATCTATCTTCGCACAAAATATGGACTATTATATATTGCTGGAAAGCCCTGGATGTCTACTTTCCAACGCCGTTGAGAGCGCGCCAATTGGACTCCTGTAGCTCCAAAAAATCCATTTCGAGTGCAGAGAGGTCAGAATCCAACAGCATCAGCAGTCCTTTTTCAGCCTAACTCAAATTTTTGCTCAGCTCCCGCAATTTCAGCCAGAAAATACCTGAAATCACAGAAAAA
>NC_029776.3:69356748-69357501 GCF_000817695.3 Arachis duranensis | reverse complement strand
TCCCAGTTTAAAACCAGGTTAGTCTCTTGGCACCTCTTTAGAACAAGTGCTAAGTGGTTAAGGCAGGAGCTGAATGAGTCTCCAAATACTGAAAAGTCATCCATGAAGACTTCCAGGAATTTTTCCACCATATCAGAGAAAATTGAGAGCATGCACCTCTGAAAGGTTGCAGGTGCATTACACAGGCCAAATGGCATCCTTCTGTATGCAAATACTCCAAATGGGCATGTAAATGCCGTTTTCTCCTGATCCTGGGGATCTACTGCAATTTGATTATAACCTGAATATCCATCTAGGAAGCAGTAGTATTCATGACCTGCTAGTCTTTCTAGCTTCTGGTCTATGAATGGTAAAGGAAAATGATCCTTTATGGTGGCTGTATTGAGCCTTCTATAATCAATACACATACGCCACCCTGTAACTGTTCTTGTAGGAACTAGTTCATTTTTTTCATTGTGAACTACTCTTGTAGGAACCAGTTCATTTTTTTCATTATGAACCACTGTCATGCCTCCTTTCTTAGGGACAACTTGGACAGGGCTCACCAAGGGGCTGTCAGAAATAGGATAAATAATCCCAGCCTCTAGTAATTTAGTGACCTCTTTCTGCACCACTTCTTTCATAGCTGGATTCAACCGCCTTTGTGGTTGAACCACTGGCTTGGCGTCATCCTCCAGCAAGATTTTGTGCATGCATCTGGCTGGGCTAATGCCCTTAAGATCACTAATGGACCACCCAAGAGCTGTCTTATGC
>NC_029776.3:69354840-69355394 GCF_000817695.3 Arachis duranensis | reverse complement strand
CCGGATTCATGCTTGTTTCTGGCGTTGAACGCCAGGAATGAGCATGGTCTGGGCGTTCAGCGCCAGCATCATTCCTCTCTGGGCTTTGATAGTCCTCAGAAGGATTTTGAGTAGACATCTGTTCATTTCTTGGCTTCCTGCTGCTTTGAAGTGAGGTATTTAATGTTTTCCCACTTCTTAATTGAACTGCTTGGCATTCTTCTGCTATTTGTTTTGACAGTTGCTTTTCTGTCTGCTTTAATTGCACTTCCATATTCCTGTTAGCCGTTCTTGTTTCCTGTAATATTTCCTTGAATTTGGCTAGCTGCTGAGTTAGAAAGTCCAATTGCTGATTAATTTCATTAGCCTGATCCACCGGACTGAGTTCTGCAGTTACTGTTTTAGCTTCTTCTTTCATGGAAGATTCACTGCTTAGGTACAGATGCTGATTTCTGGCAACTGTATCAATGAGCTCTTGAGCTTCTTCAATTGCTTTTCTCATATGTATAGATCCACCAGCTGAGTGGTCTAGAGAAATCTGAGCTTT
Source organism: Arachis duranensis (assembly GCF_000817695.3). Classification (NCBI taxonomy): domain Eukaryota; kingdom Viridiplantae; phylum Streptophyta; class Magnoliopsida; order Fabales; family Fabaceae; genus Arachis; species Arachis duranensis. The sequence continues at coordinate 69,354,868 of NC_029776.3, read as the reverse complement.
TTCTGTAAGCCCATAATAGAAGATGTGC
>NC_029776.3:69353704-69354737 GCF_000817695.3 Arachis duranensis | reverse complement strand
GCATCATAAAGGGATTCATTATCTCCTTGTTTGAAGCCTTGGATGCTTAGCCTTAGCTGTGTCATCCGTTTTGGAGGGAAATAGTGATTCAGGAATTTTTTTGACAGCTGTTTCCATGTTTTTATGCTGTTCTTAGGCTGGTTATTTAACCACCTCTTAGCTTGATCTTTTACAGCAAATGGAAACAGTAATAATCTGTAGACATCCTGATCTACTTCCTTATCATGCACTGTATCAGCAATTTGCAGAAATTGTGCCAGAAACTCTGTAGGTTCTTCATGTGGAAGACCAGAATACTGGCAGTTTTGCTGCACCATGATAATGAACTGAGGATTCAGCTCAAAGCTACTAACTCCAATGGAGGGTATATGGTAGCGCGAAATTGTGAACAATACTTTTCACAACTCTCATAATCCCCGGTCATGAACCCCAAAAACTTGGTGTTCAATACCATGGCATTACACAACTTCGCACAACTAACCAGCAAGTGCACTGGGTCGTCCAAGTAATAAACCTTACGCGAATAAGGGTCGATCCCACGGAGATTGTTAGTATGAAGCAAGCTATGGTCATCTTGTAAATCTTAGTCAGGAAAACTCGAATGGATGTAGGTGATAAACGCATAAAAACATAAAGATAAAGATAGAGGTACTTATGTAATTCATTGGTAAGAACTTCAGATAAGTGCATGAAGATGCCTTCCCTTCCGTCTCTCTGCTTTCCTACTGTCTTCATCCAATCCTTCTTACTCCTTTCCATGGCAAGCTCATGTAGGGTTTCACCGTTGTCAATGGCTACCTCCCATCCTCTCAGTGAAAACGTTTGCCTATGCTCTGTCACAGCATGGGGGTAATCAGCTGTCGGTTCTCGGTCAGGCCGGAAAAGAATCCATCGATTCTTTTGCGTCTGTCACTAACGCCCCGCCTGCTAGGAGTTTGAAGCACGTCACAGTCATTCAATCATTGAATCCTACTCAGAATACCACAGACAAGGTTAAACCTTCCGGATTCTCTTGAATGCCGCCATCAGTTCT
>NC_029776.3:69351622-69353028 GCF_000817695.3 Arachis duranensis | reverse complement strand
TATACTAAAAACTAACTATATCATACCAAAAACATACTAAAAACAATGCCAAAAAGCATACAAATTATCCGCTCATCAGTATACAGATACTACTCCCATATGAAGCAGTAGTGGGGTTAGCATATGACCCCAGAGTCCTCCTGAACTGTTCATTCCCCCTTAATTCCATGATGGAATAAAAGAGATGGTATGTATGTTAATATTATTTATTTTATAATAGTGGAATAAATAAAAATGGAATATAAAAAAAATTTGAAAATGTTTTGTGAAAATTTTTCGAAAAATTTTGAAATTGAAATCCGAACTTTATAAAAAAAAATTTCGAAAAAGTAGTTCAAAATTAGTTAGAAAATATAAATTTTTTTGAATTTTGAATTTTATGATGAAAGAGAAAACACACAAAAGGCACAAGACTTAAAATTTTTAGATCTAATGCTCCTTATTTTCGAAAATTTTTGGAGGGAAAACACCAAGGAACACCAAACTTAAAAATTTTAAGATCAAGACACAAGAAAAACTCAAGAACACCTTGAAGATTCACAAGAACACCAAGAACAAAAGGAAAAACACCAAACTCATGAAGATAGAACACCAAACTCAAAATTTTTAGAAAACCAAAATAAATTTTCAAAAATTAATGAAAATTAACAAGAAAACACCAAACTTAAAGTTTGGCACAAGATTAAATCAAAGAAAAATTATTTTTGAAAAAGATTTTCAAAAGTACTGGTGCTCCCTTATCAAGAATATAAACCAATATTCTAGCCAAATGGGCAGAAAAGGTAACAATTGTTCTGAGCAGGTATATTTCTTTTTGAAAGACTAATGCTTTGGATTAGTACAAGAAAAACAAGAAAAGACACAGAACAAGAAAAACTCCAGATCAAACAAGAAAAATAAACAAAAACAACTTGAAAATCAATGAAGAACAAAGAACACAAGTCAAAAATTTTGAGAAAAAATATAAAATATGCAAAACACACCAAACTTAGAACAAGACACTAAACTCACGAAAATTAAAAATTAATTAAGAAAAAAAATATTTTTGAAAAGAAATTTTTGAAAAGAAACTATCCTATCAAAATTTAATGACTCTATAACAACAAAAATAAATTATTCCTAATCTAAGAAATAAAATAAGCCTTCAATTGTTCAAACTCAACAATCCCCGGTAACGGCGCCAAAAACTTGGTGTACGAATTTGTAATCCGCACAACTAACCAGCAAGTGCACTGGGTCGTCCAAGTAATACCTTACGTGAGTAAGGGTCGATCCCACAGAGATTATTGGTTTGAAGCAATCAATGTTTATTTTATTAATCTTAGTCAGGAGGCCAGCAGGATTATTTGGTTTTAATTGTAAGAAGTCAAAGTATTTAAAATTATTAGAAAAATAAAAGAGAATCG
>NC_029776.3:69351075-69351383 GCF_000817695.3 Arachis duranensis | reverse complement strand
GGCTAATCAGCTGTCGGTTCTCGATCATGTTGGAATAGGATCCATTGATCCTTTTGCGTTTGTCATCACGCCCAGCAATCGCGAGTTTGAAGCGCGTCACAGCCATTCAATCCTTGAATCCTACTCGGAATATCACAGACAAGGTTTAGACCTTCCAGATCCTCAAGAGTGGCCGCCATCAATTCTAGCTTATACCGCGGAGATTCTGATTAAGGAATCTAAGAGAAGTTCATTCAGTCTGATGTAGAACGGAGGTGTTTGTCAGACACACGTTCATAGATTGAGGGAGGTGATGAGTGTCACGGATC
>NC_029776.3:69349020-69349983 GCF_000817695.3 Arachis duranensis | reverse complement strand
GAAGCTTTTGCCTTCCCTTTCCTCTTTCTAGAGGTTTCTCCGGTCTTAGGTGCCATAAATGGTTATGGAGAAACAAAAAGCAACACTTTTACCACACCAAACTTAGAAGGTTTGCTCGTCCTCGAGCAAAAGAAGAAAGAAGAGAGAGAATGGTGGGGTAGGTGGGGATCCTGTGGGGTCCACAGATCCTGAGGTGTCAAGGATAATTCATCCCTGCACCAAGTGGCGAGCAGAAATGCTCCTTCTGCCAATCCTGGAGCCTCACAGATGTTCAGAGCAATATTGGAACCTCTCCAACACCAAACTTAGAGTTTGGTTGTGATCTCAACACCAATCTTAGAGTTTGCTGTGGGGGCTCTGTTTGACTCTGTTTTGAGAGAAGCTCTTCATGCTTCCTCTCCATGGTTACAGAAGGAGAACCTTGAGTCTTATAGTTTGCACTGTCTGCAAGCCACGGAGCTTCCTGAATAGCAAACAATTGCTCATCCGGAAAGGTTTCAGAGATCTCAGTAGGAGGGAGGGATGCTCCTACTACTGGTTCTATCCGGGACAGGTGATCAGCTACTTGATTCTCTGTCCCTTTTCTGTCTCTTATTTCTATATCAAGCTCTTGCAGAAACAACACCCATCTTATGAGCCTGGGTTTTGAATCCTGCTTTGTGAGTAGATATTTAAGAGCAGCATGGTCAGTGTACACAATCACTTTTGATCCTACTAAATAAGATCTGAACTTGTCAATGGCATAAACCACTGCAAGTAACTCCTTTTCTATGGTTGTGTAGTTCTTCTGTGCATCATTTAGAATACGACTGCCATAATAAATGACGTGCAGAAGCTTACCATGCCTTTGTCCCAATACCGCACCAATGGCATGGTCACTGGCATCACACATTAGTTCAAATGGTAATGTCCAGTCTGGTGCAGAGATGACTGGTGCTGTGACCAGCTTAGCTTTCAAAGTCG
>NC_029776.3:69344866-69347640 GCF_000817695.3 Arachis duranensis | reverse complement strand
CCCTCTAATGTGCATGGTATCATAAAGCTTCCAGGATCTTTAAGCTTCTCTGGTAAGCTCTTTAATATGACTGCACTGCATTCTTTAGTGAGAAAAACTTTTTCAGATTCTCTCCAATCCTTCTTATGACTTAAGATCTCTTTCATGAACTTAGCATAAGAAGGTATTTGCTCAAGTGCCTCTGCAAACGAAATCTTTATTTCAAGAGTCCTTAGATAGTCTGCAAAGCGGGCAAATTGCTTATCCTGTTCCGTTTGGCGGAGTTTCTGAGGATAAGGCATCTTGGCTTTATATTCTTCAACCTTAGTTGCTGCAGGTTTATTTCCTACAGAAGTGGTTGGAGAAGCTTGCTTAAGGGGGTTGTTATCAGCACTTGCAAGTGTCTGACCCCTTTGTGGTGTTTGAACGCCAGGATTGGTTGCTTTTTGGGCGTTTAACACCAGATTGCAACCCTTTTCTGGCGTTTGAACGCCAGAAGTGGCTACCCATTGGGCGTTTAACGCCACTTTCTTACCCTTTTCTGGTGTTTGAACGCTAGAATCATTCCTCTCTGGGCTCTTATTGTCCTCAGAGATATTTTGGGTAGTTGGTTGGTCATCCTCTGTTAGTTGTTCCTTTCTTAGCTTTCTGCTGCTTTGAGTTGATACATTCAACGTCTTCCCACTCCTTAATTTAACAGCTTGGCATTCTTCTGTTATCTGTTTAGATAGTTGCTGTCTTGTCTGATTCAATTGTGCTTCCATATTCTTGTTAGCATTTTTAGTGTCTTGGAGCATCTCTTTAAATTCTGCTAATTGTTTTGTCATAAGGAGTAATTGCTGGTTAAGCTCAACCATCTGTTCTTGAGGGTTAGGATCAGTAGTTACTGCCATAGCTTCTTCTTTTATAGAGGACTCACTGCTTGAGTATAAATGTTGATTTCTAGCAACAGTATCTATAAGCTCTTGAGCCTCTTCAATCGTCTTCCTCATATGTATAGATCCACCAGCTGAGTGGTCTAGAGACATCTGAGCTTTTTCTGTAAGCCCATAGTAGAAGATGTCTAACAGTACCACTCTGAAAACATTTCAGAGGGGCATTTTCTTAGCATACCTCTATACCTCTCCCAGGCATTATAAAGGGATTCATTATCCTCTTGTTTAAAGCCTTGGATGTCCGGCCTTAGCTGTGTCATCCTTTTTTGAGGGTAAAATTGATTCAGGAATTTGTCTGATAACTGTCTCCATGTCTTTATGCTTGCTATAGGTTGGTTATTCAACCACATCTTGGCTTGATCTTTTACAGCAAATGGAAACAGTAATAGTCTGTAGACATCCTAATCCACCTCTTTATCATGTACTGTGTCAGCAATTTGTAAGAATTGTGCCAGAAACTCAGTAGGTTCTTCCTGTGGAAGACCGGAATACTGGCAATTTTGCTGCACCATGATAATGAGTTGAGGATTTAGCTCAAAGCTGCTTGCTTTAATGGGAGGTATACAGATGCTACTCCCATATGCAGCTGTAATGGGGTTAGCATATGACCCCAGAGTCCTTCTGGACTGCTCAATTCCACTTAGGTCCATGATGGAGAAAGGAAATATGATATGGATTCACAAGTAAAGTAAAATTGTTTTTTTTTTAAATAACCGAAAATAATGAAATAAAATAAATGGAAAATAAAATAAGAATTCGAAAACCAAAAGAGAATAAAATCAAAGCAAATTGAAAACTAAATTAAGTAATCAATTAAAAAGATATGATTGAAAATTATTTTGAAGAAGATTTGATTTTTTTTGAAAAAGATTTGAAAAGATCAATTTTTTTGAAATTAGAATTTTGACTTGACTAAAAAAAAGATATGATTTTGAAAATCTTTGACTAATCTAATGCAAAAATTTCGAAAATTATGAGTAAAATAAGGAAAGGATATTTTTTTATTTTTAAATTTTAATGAGGAAAGAGAAAAACAACAAAAAAACACTAAACTTAGAAATTTTAGATCAAAACAAAGAGAACAAACAAGAAAGCTTTGAATGTCAAGATGAAGACCAAGAACAAATTTTTAGAAAATTAAACACAAATTTTTGAAAATATAAAGGAAGACACAAAGAAGACACCAAACTTAGAATATGAAACTAAACTCAAATAAAAGACTCTAAACCAACAAAAATAAAACAGTCCTAATCTAAGCAAAAAGATAAACCGTCAGTTGTCCAAACTCGAACAATCCCCGTCAACGGCGCCAAAAACTTCGTGCACGAAATTGCAATCACACTTTTACAATTCCGCACAACTAACCAGCAAGTGCACTGGGTCGTCCAAGTAATACCTTACGTGAGTAAGGGTCGATCCCACGGAGATTGTTGGCTTGAAGCAAGCTATGGTTATCTTGTAACTCTTAGTCAGGATATTGATGAGCGGATAATTTATACGCTTTTTGGCATTGTTTTTAGATAGTTTTTAGTAAGTTTAAGCTACTTATAGGGATGTTTTCATTAGTTTTTATGTTAAATTCACATTTCTGGACTTTACTATGAGTTTGTGTGTTTTTCTGTGATTTCAGGTAAATTCTGACTGAAATTGAGGGATTTGAGCAAAACTCTGAAGAAGGCTGACAAAAGGACTGCTGATGCTGTTGGAATCTGACCTCCCTGCACCCGAAATGGATTTTCGGGAGCTACAGAACTCCAAATGGCGCGCTCTCAACGGCGTTGGAAAGTAGACATCTAGGGCTTTCCAGCAATATATAATAGTCCATACTTTATTCGAAGAATGACGACGTAACTTGGCGTT
>NC_029776.3:69341620-69342391 GCF_000817695.3 Arachis duranensis | reverse complement strand
ATTCTTTTTGTTCTAAATTTTAATTTTAATTATATTTTGTCTTTGATTTTCGAAAATTACTAACCCTTTTTTTCAAAATTATTTTCGAAAATTTCTCTTCTCTTTTCTTTTCTTCTTTTTATTTATTTAATTACTAACACTTCTCTTCACCTCTCTTCATCCAATTCCGAATCCATCCTTCTTCTTTCTTCCACCCCTTTCTTCTTCTACTAACAATAAAGAAATCTCTATACTGTGACATAGAGGATTCCTCTTTCTTTTCTTGTTTTCTTCTCTCTTTCTTATGAGCAGGAACAGGGAAAAAGGCACTCTTGTTGAAGTTGATCCAGAACATGAAAGGACTCTGAAGAGAAAATTAAGAGAAGCTAAATTACAACAATCCAGAAACAACCTTTCAGAAATTTTTGAACAAGAGAAGGACATGGCAGCCGAAAATAATAATAATAATAATGCAAGGAGAATGCTTGGTGACTTCACAAAGCCAACGTCCAGGTTTGATGGAAGAAGCATCTCCATTCCTGCCATTGGAGCCAATAACTTTGAGCTAAAGCCTCAACTAGTTGCATTAATGCAACAAAACTGCAAGTTTTATGGACTTCTATCTGAAGATCCTTATCAGTTTTTAACTGAGTTCTTGCAGATCTGTGAGACTGTAAACACGAATGGAGTTGATCCTGAAGTCTATAGACTCATGCTTTTCCCTTTTGTTGTAAGAGACAGAGCTAGAATATGGTTGAACTCACAACCTAAGGATAGCCTGGACTCATGGGA
>NC_029776.3:69338327-69339956 GCF_000817695.3 Arachis duranensis | reverse complement strand
AACATTGACCTGATCACCTTGTGGCTCCATGAGAGCCACTGTCAAGCTATTGACATTAAAGAAGCGCTTGTTGGGAGGCAACCCAATTTTATTTATCTAATTTTATTTTATTTTGTTTCTTTGTTATTTTTGTGTTTAATTAGGTACATGATCATGAGGAGGCACGAAAAAAATCAAAAAAATTAAAAACAGAGTCAAAAAACAGAAGAAAAAATTTTTCACCCTGGAGGACGCACGGGCTGGCGTTCAACGCCCAGAAGGTGCATCTGGCCGGCGTTTAACGCCAGAACAGAGCATCTTTCTGGCGCTGAACGCCCAAAACAAGCAACAACCTGGCGTTAAACGCCAGGATGGTGCACACAGAGGACAAACTGGTGCTGAACGCCAGAAACAAGCTTGAAACTGGCGTTCAACGCCAGAAACAAGCATTACATGGGCGTTCAACGCCCAGAACATGCACCAATGGGCGTTTGAACGCCAGGATGATGCATGAAGGCAGGTTACATGCCTATATGGTGAAGGAATGGTATTTCTTTTCACCTCAGGATCTGTGGACCCCACAGGATCCCCACCTCAGGATCTGTGGACCCCACAGGATCCCCACCTACCTTTTCTTTTAATCCTAATCACACTCTCCTAATCCAAATCTCATATCACACTTCCCAAAACCCTTCACCAATCACCTCAACTCCTCTTCCCAATTACCCCATTCACCATTCACATCAACCTCCTCTTTTCCCCCCCAACCCCACCCATATAGCCGAATCCATCTCCCCTCACTCACCTCCATCTTCTTCTTCTTCTCTTCTTTCTTTTCTTGCTCGAGGGCGAGCAATTTTTTAAGTTTGGTTGGTAAAAGCATAGCTTTTTTGCTTTTCCATTACCATTAATGGCACCTAAGGCCAGAGAAACCTCAAAGGGAAGACAAAAACTTCCACCTCTGAGTCTTGGGAGATGGTAAAAATATAAGCCGTCATAGCTCAGTGGTAGAACATGTGGCTGCAAATCAAGAGATCCCTGAGATACCTCAAGGGATAAATTGTCCTCCACATAAACATTGGAAGCAATTAAGGGTGGAACATCATGAGCACTCCATCATTCTCCAAGAAATAAGAGAAGATCAAAGAGCAATGAGGGAGGAGCAACAAAGGCAAGGAAGGGACATAGAAGAGCTGAAAAACATCATTGGTCCTTCAAGAAGAAGACGCCACTAAAGGTGGATTCATTCCTTGTTCTTTATTTTCTTTCTGTTTTTCGGTTTTTAGTATTATGTTTATCTATGTTTTGTGTCTTTATTTCATGATCATTAGTATGTAACCATGCCTTAAAGATATGAATAAAATCCATTAATCCTTCACCTCTCTTAAATGAAAAATGTTTTAATTCAAAAGAACAAGAAGTACATAAATTTTGAAATTATCACTGAATTTAATTTAATTATATTGATGTGGTGGCAATACTTTTTGTTTTCTGAATGAATGCTTGAACAGTGCATATGTCTTTTGATATTGTTGTTTATGAGTGTTAAAATTGTTGGCTCTTGAAAGAATGATGAACAAAGAGAAATGTTATTGATGATCTGAAAAACATCATGAAATTGATTCTTGAAGCAAGAAAAAGCAGTGAAAA
>NC_029776.3:69330748-69335271 GCF_000817695.3 Arachis duranensis | reverse complement strand
CTTTTTCTGGAGTTAAACGCCAGCTTTTATGCCAGTTTGGGCGTTTAACTCCAATTTTTGTGCCAGTTCCGGCATTAAACGGCGGGAATTCTGAAGCTGATTTGCAATGCCGGTTTGGGCCATCAAATCTCAAACAAAGTATGGACTATTATACATTCCTGGAAAGCCCAGGATGTCTACTTTCCAAAGCTGTTGAGAGCGCGCCAATTAGGCTTTTGTAGCTCCAGAAAATCCACTTCGAGTGCAGGGAGGTCAGAATCCAACAGCATCTGCAGTCCTTTTCAGCCTCTAAATCAGATTTTTGCTCAGGTCCCTCAATTTCAGCTAGAAAATACCTGAAATCACAGAAAAACATACAAACTCATAGTAAAGCCCAGAAAAGTGAATTTTAACTAAAAACTAATGAAAATGTAATAAAAACTAAATAAGATATACTAAAAACATGCTAAAAACAATGCCAAAAAGCGTATAAATTATCCGCTCATCATGATGCCAGGGCATCTAGGCCAGTTTCACTTACCTTTTATTTACTATTTTAGGGTAGTTTCATGCATTTCTTAGTGAATAAAGCAAGTTTTGGATGAAATTACACTTACACCTTGATTCAAGCAACTATTGTGAACTTTGCATGATTTCATGAGAATTTTGCTAGAATTGCATGATAAATTGATGATGCCTAATCTCATGACTGGGGCTAGAGCTTTGATGCACTTTAATTGCTTGATTTCAGGGTAAAAGAAGCAAGGAAGAACCACATTAGTTTTCACGTTAACCTAGTTAACATAGGTTAACGTGAACACTAACGTGGATTGGTAAAAAGCTTGCAACGTTAATAAGAAAAGTGATCACCAATAATGCCTGCGAAGCCATCCATAGCTCACGTTACTTGCCACGTTAACTAAGTTAACGTGGTAGTTAACGTAGAAGCAAAAGAGAACTCCAACCTTAAGAGAAAACGTGAACAGCAATAACGTTTCTGTCCAACGTTAGTGGTAAAAGTGAACACCACTAATGTTGGAAAACTTGGCAATGATCCACGTTAAGAGTCATGTTAACTTAGTTAACGTGAACTCTAACGTGGAAGAGTAAAACAAAAGCCAACGTTAGTGACACTCACTTTTGTCACTAACGTTGGACCAACTAGCATTGCCTACGTTAACTTTCACGTTAAGACTATTAACGTGAAAGTTAATGTGGAGTTGAGATCAAAGAGCCAACGTTAGTGACACTCACTTTTGTCACTAACATTGGAAGATGGCATCACTACTATGTTAAGAGCCACGTTAACTTAGTTAACGTGAGTTCTAACGTAGAGACTTTGGGCATTTGAAGCGTTAGTGACAAAGGTGAGTGTCACTAACGCTCTCGAAGGTGAGACACACCCACGTTAAGAGTCACGTTAGCTACACTAACGTGAACTCTAACGTAAGAACAAAAGGCATCAAGCAACATTAATGGGAAAAGTGATTCCCAATAACGTTTGCGAAGGGGTATAAGCCAATGTTATTGGGAAAGTGAGTCCCAATAACGTTGGCCAAAAATTGAGAAGGCAACGTTAGTGGTCACGTTAAGACCACTAACGTTGGAGTTAACGTGGGTATATAAGGTTGGAATGTTAGTGGAAAAAGTGAATGCCACTAACGTTCTCGCACTCAAAATATTACCCAACGTTAATCTCACTAAATGCCCAAGCCTAATTCATATTTCTCTGCAAGCTGGGCCCACTAAAGATGAGAACTGCTTCAACTCAAGATCCAGAGCCCACATCCAATACTTGAAGAACTCACTAGAAGATCAAGAGGAGTAGTATATATAGGAGTAGTTTTGAACTATAGAGAAGCTTGGCACTTTTGGGAATTACTCTCTGTAGAGTTACTTTTCTGCACCTTTAGAATGGATTCCTCTTTTCTGCCATTTTTCATTTCTAGAGCTATGAACAACTAAACCCCTTTCATTGGGTTAGGGAGCTCTGTTGTAATTTGATGGATCAATTATAGTTTTCATTCTTCTTTTTCTTTTTTTTCTCTTGATCTTAATAGAAAGCTTTCGATCTTAATTCAATTGGTTAGTTGTCTTGGAAAAGAAACTCTCCATAATTGGACCTCCTTTGAGCCTTGGAAAAGGGATGAGGAGATCATGCTAGAAATGCTTTCTCATGTTGGACCAAATTGGGGTTTGGGCGGATATAGTGACATGTAATCCTCCCAACACTTTGATTTGGAAATACATGTGGTATAATCAGTGAGCACACTTCATCTCTTCCTATGAGTAATTAAATTAAGGAATTGGGCAATTGTTCAAGCTTAGAGAGATTAGATTGCCAAGGAATTGGGATCCAATCACGTAAGATTGCCAAGGAGATAAATGAATGTCTTGATTGAGGAAGAGATGAGAATGAACTTGATCCGAAGAATGCAACATCTCCTGAACCCAATGATTACCCTATTTCTGATCTAACCCATTCTCTTTACTTTCTGCCATTTATTTTCATGCTCATTACCCCAAATCCCCATTTAAGATTTTGCACTTTAATTTCTGTTATTTACTTTCCAGTCATTTAAATTTCTGTAAGTCCCCAATCTAAATTCTGTTTAGCTCAACTAGCATATTCTTCTAACTAAAGTTGCTTGACCAATCAATCCTTGTGGGATTCGACCTCACTCTATTGTGAGTTTTACTTGACGACAATTCGGTATACTTGCCGAAGGGAAATTTGTTGAGAGACAAGTTTTCATGCATCAAGAATCTCAAAAAAGAAGACATGGCCGAACCTAACAACAATGCAAGGAAGATGCTTGGTGACTTTACTGCCCCAAATTCCAACTTCCATGGAAGAAGCATCTCAATCCCTGCCATTGGAGCAAACAATTTTGAGCTGAAGCCTCAACTAGTTACTCTAATGTAACAGAACTGCAAGTTTCATGGACTTCCATCAGAAGATCCTTATTAATTCTTAACTAAGTTCTTGCAGATCTGTGATACTGTTAAGACTAATGGAGTTGATCCCGAGGTTTACAGGCTTATGCTTTTCCCTTTTGCTGTAAGAGACAGAGTTAGAGTATGGTTGGATTCTCAACCTAAAGATAGCCTGAACTCTTGGGATAAGCTGGTCACGGCTTTCTTAGCCACGTTCTTTCCTCCCCAAAAGCTGAGCAAGCTTAGAGTGGATGTTCAAACCTTCAGACAGAAAGAATGTGAATCCCTCTATGAAGCTTGGGAGAGATACAAGCAACTGACCAAAAAGTGTCCTTCTGATATGCTTTCAGAATGGACCATCTTGGATATATTCTATGATGGTTTGTCTGAATTATCTAAGATGTCATTGGACCATTCTGCAAGTGGATCTATTCACCTAAAGAAAACGCCAGCAGAAGCTCAAGAACTCATTGACATGGTTGCAAATAACAAATTCATGTACACCTCTGAGAGGAATCCTGTGAGTAATGGGATGCCTCAGAAGAAGGGAGTTCTTGAAATTGATGCTCTGAATGCCATACTGGCTCAGAACAAAATATTGACCCAACAAGTCAATATGATATCTCAGAGTCTAAATGGATTGCAAAATGCATCCAACAGTACTAAAGAAGCATCTTCTGAAGAAGAAGCTTATGATCCTGAGAACCCTGCAATGGCAGAGGTAAATTACATGGGTGAATCCTTTGACAACACCTATAACCCTTCATGGAGAAATCATCCGAATTTTTCATGGAAGGATCCACAGAAGCAAGGCTTCAATAATAACAATGGTGAAAGAAATAGGTTTAGCAATAGCAAACCTTTTCTATCATCATCTCAGCAACAGACAGAGAATTCTAAGCAGAGCCCTTCTAGCTTAGAAAACATAGTCTCTGATCTATCTAAGGCCACTTTAAGTTTCATAAATGAAACAAGGTCCTCCATTAGAAATTTGGAGGCACAAGTGGGTCAGCTGAGTAAGAAAATTACTGAAACTCCTCCTAGTACTCTCCCAAGCAATACAGAAGAGAATCCAAAAAGATAGTGCAAGGCCATTGATATAATCAAAATGGCCGAATCCAAAGAGGAAGGGGAGGACGTGAATCCCAATGAGGAAGACCTCATGGGATGTCCTCCAGATAGAAATGAGTTCCCTATTGAGGACCTAAAAGAATCTGAGGCTCTGGTGCACGAAATTGTGATCATCAATGGCGCCATCAACATGGTATGCACAATTATAATCTCAACTCTTTATCACAACTTCGCACAACTAACCAGCAAGTGTACTGGGTCGTCCAAGTAATAAACCTTACGCGAGTAAGGGTCGATCCCACGGAGATTGTTGGTATGAAGCAAGCTATGGTCACCTTGTAAATCTTCGTCAGACAAACTCAAATGGTTATGGATGATGTATGAATAAAACATAAAGATAAAGATAGAGATACTTATGTAATTCATTGGTGAGAATTTCAGATAAGCGTATGGAGATGCTTTGTCCCTTCCTTCTCTCTGCTTTCCTACTGTCTTCATCCAATCCTTCTTACTCCTTTCCATGGCAAGCTGTATGT
>NC_029776.3:69297901-69330321 GCF_000817695.3 Arachis duranensis | reverse complement strand
TAAAAATCCACTTCCGGGCCCACTTGGTGTGTGCTTGGGCTGAGCATTGAAGCATTTTCGTGTAGAGACTCTTCTTGGAGTCAAACGCCAGCTTTTGTGCCAGTTTGGGCGTTTAACTCTCATTCTTGTGCCAGTTCCGGTGTTTAACGCCGAGCAATTTTGAGCTGATTTGGAACGCCGGTTTGGGCCATCAAATCTCGGACAAAGTATGAACTATTATATATTGCTGGAAAGCCAAGGATGTCTACTTTCGAACGCCATTGAGAGCGCGCCAATTGGGCTTCTGTAGCTCCAGAAAATCCACTTCGAGTGCAGGGAGGTCAGAATCCAACAGCATCTGCAGTCCTTTTTAGTCTCTTAATCAGATTTTTGCTCAAGTCCCTCAATTTTAGCCAGAAAATACCTGAAATCACAGAAAAACACACAAACTCATTGTAAAGTCTAGAAAAGTGAATTTTAACTAAAAACTAATAAAAATATACTAAAAACTAATTAAAACATACTAAAAACATACTAAAAACAATGCCAAAAAGCGTATAAATTATCCGCTCATTAGGCTCATATAGAGACCATAGAGATTCCATTAAACTTCCTTCTGCCATTCATGAGGTCTAAGAACTATTCTTCCTCTGAAGAGGATGAAGATGTAACTGAAGAGAAAGTTGCTCAATATCTAGGAGCCATCATGAAGCTGAATGCCAAGTTGTTTGGTAATGAGACTTGGGAAGATGAACCTCCCTTGCTCATTAGTGAACTAAATACATAGGCTCAGCAAACTTTACCTCAAAAGAAACAAGATCCTGGTAAATTCTTAATACCCTGTACCATAGGCACCTTGACCTTTGAGAAGGCTCTGTGTGACCTGGGGTCGGGTATAAATCTTATGCCACTCTCTGTAATGGAGAAACTGGGTATCTTTGAGGTACAAGCTGCAAGAATCTCATTAGAGATGACAGACAAGTCAATAAAACAAGCTTATGGATTGGTAGAGGACATGTTAGTGAAGGTTAAAGGCCTTTACATCCCTGCTGATTTCATAATCCTAGGCACTGGGAAGGATGAGGATGAATGCATCATCCTTGGAAGACCCTTCCAAGCCACAGCAGGAGCCGTGATTGATGTTGACAGAGGAGAGCTAGTCCTTCAATTGAATGGGGACTACCTTGTGTTTAAAGCTCAAGGATCTTCCTCTGCAACCATGGAGAGGAAGCATGAAAAGCCTCTCTCAATACAAAGTCAAACAAAGCCCCCACATTCAAACTCTAAGTTTGGTGTTGGGAGGCCCTTATCATGCTCTGAACATCTGTGAAGCTCCATGAGAGCTCACTGTCAAGCTATTGACATTAAAGAAGCACTTATTAGGAGGCAACCCAATTTTTATTTATCTATATTTCTATTGTTCTTTTATGTTTTATTAGGTTTATCATCATGTGGAGTCACAAAACAATTGCAAAAATTAAAAACAGAATCAAAAACGGTAGAAGAAAAAGCACACCCTAGAGGAAGAGCTGTCTGGCGTTTAAACGCCAGAAACAAGCATCTGTCTGGCGTTTAACGCCAGAAACAAGCACCAAGCTGGCGTTTAACACCAGAAACAAGCATTAGGCTGGCGTTAAACGACAGAAATAGGCTACATTTGGGCATTTAACGCCAGAAACAAGATGTAGTCTGGCATTAAACGCCAGGATTGCATACAGAGGGCATTTTACACGCCTAAAAGGTGCAGGAATAAAAATCCTTTACACCTCAAGATCTGTGGACCCCACAGGATCATCTCAGGATCTGTGGACCCCACAGGATCCCCACCTACCCCACTTCTCTCTTATTCACACAATCCAATAACACTATGCCTTTCACCAATCACCTCAATCTCTCTTCCCCATTACCCCTTCACCAATCACATACATCCATTCTTTCCCATAAACCCCACCTACCTTCAAATTCAAAATCTCTTTCCCACCCAAACCCACCCTAAATGACCGAACCCAAACCCCTCTCCCTCCACTATATAAATCCCTCCATCCTTATTCATTTTCATACAACACAACCCTCTCTTCTCCCCCTTGGCTGAAACCCACACCTCTCTCCCTCTCCTCCATATCTTTTTCTTCTTCTTCTTCTTCTATTGTTTCTTCTTTTGATCGAGGGCGAGCAACATTCTATGTTTGGTGTGGTAAAAGCATAGCTTTTTTGTGTTTTCATAACCATTGATGGTACCTAAGGCCAGAGAAACCTCAAGAAAGAGGAAAGGGAAGGCAATTACTTCCACCTCTGAGTTATGGGAGATGGAGAGATTCATCTCAAAAGCCCATCAAGACCACTTCTATGAAGTTGTGGCCAAGAAAAAGGTGATCCCTGAGGTCCTTTTTAAGCTATAAAAAAGACGAATATCTGGAGATCCGACAAGAGATTAGAAAAAGAGGATGGGAAATTTACTCCAATCCTATTCAACAAGTCAGAATCTTAACGGTTCAAGAGTTCTATGCAAACGCATGGATCACTAGGAACCATGATCAAAGCATGAACCCAAACCCAAAGAATTGGCTTACAATGGTTTGAGGGAAATGCTTAGATTTTAGTCCGGAGAACGTAAGGTTGGCATTCAACTTGCCTATGATGCAAGAAGACGCACGCCCCTACACTAGAAGGGTCAACTTTGATCAAAGGTTGGACCAAGTCCTCATGGACATATGTGTGGAAGGAGCTCAATGGAAAAGAGACTCAAAAGGCAAGCCGGTTCAATTGAGAAGACTGGACCTTAATCCTGTGGCTAGAGGATGGTTGGAGTTCATCCAACGCTCCATCATCCCCACTAGCAACCGATCCGAAGTAACTATGGATCGGGCCGTCATGATCCATAGCATCATGATTGGAGAGGAAGTAGAAGTTCATGAAGTCATCTCTCTAGAACTCTACAAAGTAGCCGAAAAGTCCTCTACCTTGGCAAGGCTAGCTTTTTCTCATCTCATTTTTCATCTATGCTACTTAGCTGGAGTTGTCATAGAAGGAGACATCCTCATTGAAGAGGACAAGCCCATCACTAAGAAGAGGATGGAGCAAACAAGAGAGCCCATTCATGGATCTCAAGAGACGCATGAGGAAGCTCATCACCAAGAAATCCCTGAGATGCCTCAAGGGATGCATTTTCCTCCAAACAACTATTGGGAACAACTCAACACTTCTTTAGAAGGATTGAGTCATGACATGAACCAATTAAGGGTGGAACACCAAGAGCACTCCATTATTCTCAATGAGATTAGAGAAGATCAAAGAGCTATGAGGGAGGAGCAACAAAGGCAAGGAAGAGACATAGAGGAGCTCAAGGAGAAGGCGCCACCATCACTAAGGTGGACTCATTCATTAACTTCCTTGTTCTTATTTCTCTGTTTTTCGATTTTTGAGCTTTATGTTTGTCTATGTTTGTGTCTTTACTACATGATCATTAGTGTCTAGTGTCTATGTCTTAAAGCTATGAATAATTCAATGAATCCTTCACCTTTCCTAAATGAAAAATGTTTTTAATACAAAAGAACAAGAAGAACATGAGTTTCGAATTCATCCTTGAAATTAGTTTAATTATATTGATGTGGTGACAATACTTTTTGTTTTCTGAATGAATGCTTGAACAGTGCATATTTTTTATCTTGTTGTTTATGAATGTTAAAATTGTTGGCTCTTGAAAGAATGATGAAAAAGAGAAATGCTATTGATGATCTGAAAAATCATAAAATTGATTCTTGAAGCAAGAAAAAGCGGTGAATAAAAAGCTTGCGAAAAAAAGAGAGCAAAAAAAATAGTAATAAAAGAAAAAGAAAAAGCAAGCAGAAAAGCCAATAGCCCTTAAAACCAAAAGTCAAGGGTAACAAGGATCCAAGGCTTTGAGCATCAATGGATAGGAGGGCCTAAGGAAATAAATCCAGGCCTAAGCGGCTAAATCAAGTTGTTCCTAACCATGTGCTTGTGGCATGCAGGTCCAAGTGAAAAGCTTGAGACTGAGTGGTTAAAGTCGTGATCCAAAGCAAAAAGAGTGTGCTTAAGAGCTCTGGACACCTCTAACTGGGGACTTTAGCAAAGCTGAGTTAAAATCTGAAAAGGTTCACCCAGTTATGTGTCTATGGCATTTATGTATCCGGTGGTAATACTGGAAAACAAAGTGCTTAGGGCCATGGCCAAGACTCATAAAAGTAGCTGTGTTCAAGAATCAACATACTTAACTAGGAGAATCAATAACACTATCTGAACTCTGAGTTCCTATAGATGCCAATCATTCTAAACTTCAAAGGATAAAGTGAGATGCCAAAACTGTTCAGAAGCAAAAAGCTACTAGTCCCGCTCATCTAATTAGAACTAAGCTTCATTGATGTTTTGGGGTTTATAGTATATTCTCTTCTTTTTATCCTATTTGATTTTCAGTTGCTTGGGGACAAGCAACAATTTCAGTTTGGTGTTGTGATGAGCGGATAATTTATACGATTTTTGGCATTGTTTTTAGGTAGTTTTTAGTAGGATCTAGCTACTTTTAGGGATGTTTTTATTTTTTTTTATGCAAAATTCATATTTCTGGACTTTACTATGAGTTTGTGTGTTTTTCTGTGATTTTAGATATTTTCTGGCTGAAATTGAGAGACCTGAGCAAAAATCTGATAGGAACCTGAAAAGGACTACAGATGCTGTTGGATTCTGACCTCCCTTCACTCGAAATAGATTTTCTGGAGCTATAGAACTTCAAATGGCGCGCTCTTAATTGCGTTGGAAAGTAGACATCTAGAGCTTTCTAGCAATATTTAATAGTCTATACTTCATTCAAGTTTAGGCGACGAAAACAGGCGTTTAACGCCAGTTCCATGCTGCATTCTGGAGTAAAACGCCAGAAACACGTTACAAACCAGAGTTAAACGCCAAAAACACGTCACAACTTGGAGTTTAACTCCAAGAGAAGCATCTGCATGTGTAAAGCTCAAGCTCAGGCCAAGCACACATCAAAGTGGGCCCCAGAAGTGGATTTTTGCACTTAGACTTATTTCTGTAAACTCTAGCAACTAGTTTAGTATAAATAGAACTTTTTATTATTGTATTTACATCTTTGGATTATCTTTTGATCCTTTGATCACGTTTTGGGGGCTGGCCTCTCGGCCATGCCTAGACCTTGTTCGTATGTATTTTCAATGGTGGAGTTTCAACACACCATAGATTAAGGTGTGGAGCTCTGCTATACCTCGAGAATTAATGCAAAGTACTACTGTTTTTCTATTCAACTATTGTTTATTTCTATTCTAAGATATCCATTCACGCCTAAGAACCTGATGAATGTGATGATTATGTGATGCTCATCATCATTCTCACCTATGAATGCGTGCCTGACAACCACTTCTGTTCTACAAGTAAATAAGCTAGAATGAGTATCTCTTGGGTTCCTTAACCAGAATCTTCGTGGTATAAGCTAGAATCCATTGGCAGCATTCTTGAGAATCCGGAAAGTCTAAACCTTGTCTGTGGTATTCCGAGTAGGATTCAAGGATTGAATCACTGTGACGAGCTTCAAACTCGCGAGTGTTGGGCGTAGTGACAGACGCAAAAGGATCAATGGATCCTATTCCAGCATGATCGAGAACTGACAGATGATTAGCCGTGCTGTGACAGAGCACCTGGACTATTTTCACTATAAGGACGGATGGTAGCCATTGACAACAGTGATCCCCCAATATACAGCTTGCCATGGAAAGGAATATATACGATTGGATGGAGACAGCCGGAAAGCAGACGTTCAAAGAGCCACACGGTATCTTCATGCGCTTATCTGAAATTCCACCCTTTGAATTACATAAGTATCTCTATCTTTATTTTATGCTTTGTTTATCTTTATATTCGAAAACCATTATAACTATTAGAATCCGCCTGACTGAGGTTTACAGGATGACCATCGCTTGCTCCATACCATCAATCTCCGTGGCATCGACCCTTACTTACGTAAGGTTTATTACTTGGACGACCCAGTGCACTTGCTGGTTAGTGATGCGAAGTTGTGAAGAAAGTGCTGAGTTATAAACATGTATACCATGTTGAGTGCTATCGTTAGAGATCACAATTTCGTGCACCATTGCTCCTGAACTTCTGCTTTCCTATTGCCTTCATCCAATCATTCATACTCCTTTCCATGGCAAGCTGTATGTTGGGAGATCACCGTTGTCAATGGCTACCGTCCGTCCTCTCAGTGAAAATGGTCCGGCTACAGGTTACGTAGGGCTAATCATCTGTCAGTTCTCACTTGTGTTGGAATAAGATCCAATGATCCTTTTGCGCACTGTCACGGCGCCCAACAGTCATGAGTTTGAAGCTCGTCACAGTCATCCCATCCCAAATCCTACTCGGCATACCACAAACAAGGTTTAGACTATCCAAATCTCAAGAATGCTGCTAATCGGTTCTAGCTTATACCACGAAGACTCTGATTTCATGGAATTGAAAGGATCTATTGTCAGGAGAGGCAATCATGCGTCGTAAACCAAGAACCGAAGAGATACACACTCAAGCTCTCGCAGATAGAACGGAAGTGGTTGTTAGGCACGCGTTCATAAGGGAGGATGATGATGAGTGTCACGGATCATCACATCCATCAGGTTGAAGTATGAGTAAATATCTTACAATAGGAATAAGCGTGAATTGAATAGAAAAACAATAGTACTTTGTATTGATTCATGAGGAACAGCAAAGCTCCACACCTTAATCTATGAGGTGTAGAAACTCCACCGTTGAAAATACAAAAGAGATGAAGGTCCAGGCATGGCCGAATGGCCAGCCCCCAAAATGTGATCAAGAGATCAAAAGTGATCCAAAGATAGTCTCAAAAATGATCTAAAGATATAAATACAATAGTAAAAGTCCTATTTATACTAAACTAGTTACTAGGGTTTACAGAAATAAGTAGATAGTGCAGAAATCCACTTCTGGGGCCCACTTGGTGTGTTCTTGGGCTGAGCATTGAAGCTTTCACGTGCATAGGCTTTCCTTGGGGTTTTACTCCAGCTTTGGTGCCAGTTTTGGCGTTTTACGCCAGAAAAGGGTCTCTCACCGGCGTTTAGACACTAGTTTGGGCCATCAAATCTTGGGAAAAGTATGGACTATTAGACATTGCTAGAAATCCCAAGATGTCTACTTTCTAACTCAATTGAGAGTGCACCGATTAGACTTCTGTAGCTCCAGAAAATCCATTTCGGGTACAAGAGGGTCAGAATCCAACAGCATCTGCAGTCCTTTTTCAGCCTCTGAATTAGATTTTTGCTCAAATCCCTCAATTTCAGCCAGAAAATACCTGAAATCACAGAAAAACACACAAACTTATAGTAAGTCCAGAAATATGAATTTTGTATAAAAACTAAAAAAAATATAATAAAAACTAACTAAAACATACTAAAAACTATGTAAAAACAATGTCAAAAAGCGTATAAATTATCCGCTCATCACAACACCAAACTTAAATTGTTGCTTGTCCCCAAGTAGCTAAAAATAAAATAAGACAAAAAGAAGAGAATATACTATAAATCCAAAATTATCAATGAAGCTTAGTTCCAATTAGATGAGCGGGGCTAGTAGCTTTTTGCTTCTGAATAGTTTCGGCATCTCACTTTATCCTGTGAAGTTTAGAATGATTGGCATCTATAGGAACTCAGAATAAAGATAGTGTTATTGACTCTCCTAGTTTAGAATGTTGATTCTTGAACACAACTACTTTCTAAGTCTTGGTCGTGGCACTAAGCACTTTGTTTTCCAGTATTACCACCAGATACATAAATGCCACAGACACATAACTGGGTGAACCTTTTCAAATTGTGACTCAGCTTTGCTAAAGTCCCCAGTTAGAGGTGTCCAGAGTTCTTGAGCACATTCTTTTTTCTTTGGATCACGACTTTAACCACTCAGTCTCAAGCTTTTCACTTGGACCTTTATGCCACAAGCAAGCACATGGTTAAGGACAGCTTGATTTAGCCGCTTAGGCCAGGATTTTATTCCTTTGGGCCATCCTATCCATTAATGCTCAAAGCCTTAGATCCTTTTTACCCTTGCCTTTTGGTTTTAAGGGCTATTGGCTTTTTCTGCTTGCTTTTTCTTTTTTTTTCTCTTTTTTTTCTTTTAATTTTTGCCACTTTTTTTTTTGCAAGCTTTGTTATTCACTGCTTTTTCTTGCTTCAAGAATTAATTTTATGATTTTTCAAATAATCAATAACATTTCTCTTTTTTTTCATCATTCTTTCAAGAGCCAACAAATTTAACATTCATAAACTTTACTATCAAAAATATGCATTGTTCAAGCATTCATTCAGAAAACAAAAAGTATTGCCACTACATCAAAATAATTAAACTAATTTCAAGATAAAATTTGAAATTCATGTACTTCTTGTTCTTTTGTAATTAGGAACATTTTTCATTTAAGAAAGGTGAAGGATTCATGGAATTATTCATAGCTTTAAGACATAGACACTAGACACTAATGATCATGTAATGAAGCTAAAACATAGTCAAATATAAAGCATAAAAATAAAAAACAGAAAAATAAGAATAAGGAAATTAAAGAACGGGTCCACCTTGGTGATGGCGGCTAGTTCTTCTTCTTGAAGATCTTATAAAGTGCTTGAGCTCCTCAATGTCTCTTCCTTGCCATTGTTGCTCTTCCATCATGGCTCTTTGATCCTCTCTAATTTCATGGAGGATAATGGAATGCTCTTGGTGCTCCATCCTTAGTTGCTCCATGTTGGAACTCAAATCTCCTAAGGAGGTGTTGAGTTGCTCCCAATAGTTGTGTGCAGGGAAATGCGTCCCTTGAGTATCTCAGGGATTTCTTGATGAGAAACTTCCTTATGCGCTTGTTGAGGTCCATGAGTGGGCTCTCTTGTTTGCTCCATCCTCTTCTCCTAATCTCATGTCGGATTTCCGGATATTCACTCCTTTTGAGCATGAAAGGGACCTCGGGGATCACCTTTTTCTTGGCCACAACTTAATAGAAGTGGTCTTAATGGGCTTTTGAGATGAATCTTTCCATCTCCCATGACTCGGAGGTGGAAGCAATTGTCTTCCCTTTCCTCTTCCTTGAGGTTTCTCCGGCCTTAGGTGCCATTAATGGTTATGGAAAAACAAAAAAAAGCAACGCTTTTTCCACACCAAACTTAAAAGGTTTGCTCGTCCCCGAGCAAAAGAAGAAAGAAAAGAGGAGAATAAGAAGAAATAGAGGAGATAGAAGTGGGTTTAAGTGTTTATGATGTGCGAAATTGAAGGCGGTAAGGAGGGGGTATTTATTGGGTAAGAGAAAGAGGGAATTCGTGTAAGAAGGTGGTGGGTTTGGGAGGGAAGTGTTTTGAATTTGAATGGTGAGGTAGGTGAGGTTTGATAGTGGGGTTTTTGGGGAAGAGTGGATGGATTTGATAGGTGAATAGTGGTTTAGGAAGAGTGTTATGGAAAGGTGTGAAGGGGAGAGATAGTGAGTTGAGGTAGGTGGGGATCCTGTGGGGTCCACAAATCCTGAGGTGTCAAGGATTTTGCATCCCTGCACTTTACTAGCATTAAACGCCCCTCTGTGTGCCTTTCTGGCGTTTAAACGCCAGGCTGCTGCCCTTCTCTGGCATTTAAACGCCAGTCTGTTACCTTTTTTTCTAGTGTTTAAACGCCAGTCTGCTGCCCTTTTCGGGCATTTAAATGCCCAGAAAGGTGCCAGACTGGGCATTTAAACACCCATTTTTATACCTTTACTGGCGTTTAAACGCCAGACTGCTGCCCATTTCTGGTGTTTAAACGCCCAGAATGGTGCCAGGCTGGGCATTAAACGCCCATTTTGGTATCCTTACTGGCGTTTAAATGCCAGTAAGCTCGTCCTCTAGGGTGTGCCATTTTTGATGCTGTTTTTTATTTTTCTTTAATTTTTGCAGTTGTTTTTTGACTCCACATGATCATGATCCTAAAGAAAATAGAAAATAACATAGATAAATAAAATAAAATTGGGTTGCCTCCCAATAAGCGCTTCTTTAATGTCAATAGCTTGACAGTGAGCTCTTTTCAGAGCTTCATAGATGCTCAAAGCATGATTGTGGCCTCCCAACACCAAACTTAGATTTTAAGTGTGGGGGCTCTGTCTGACTCTGTATTGAGAGAATTTTTCATGCTTATTTTCCATGTTTACAGAAGAAGATCATTGAGCCTTAAACACAAGGTAGTCCTCATTCAATTGAAGGACTAACTCTCATCTGTCTACATCAATTACAGCCCTTGCTGAGGCTACGAAGGGTCTTCCAAGGATGATGGATTCATCCTCATCCTTCCCAGTGTCTAGGATTACAAAGTCAGTAAGGATGAAAAGGCCTACAACCTTCACCAGGACATCCTCTACAAGTCCATAAGCCTTTTTTATTGATTTGTCTGCCATCTCTAGTGAGATTCTTACAGTTTGTACCTCAAAGATCCCTAGTTTCTCCATTACAGAGAGTGGCATGAGGTTGATACCTGACCCCAGGTCACACAGAGCCTTTTCAAAGGTCATGGTGCCTATGGTGCAAGGTAAAAAGAACCTTCCGGGATCTAGTTTCTTTTGAGGCAATGTCTGCTGAATCCATGTATTCAGTTCATTGATGAGCAATAGAGGTTCATCCTCCCAAGTCTCATTACCAAATAACTTGGCATTCAGCTTCATGATTGCTCCTAAATATTGAGCAATTTGCTCTTCAGTAGTAACTTCATCTTCTTCAGAAGAAGAATATTCTTTAGAGCTCATGAATGGTAATAAGAAGTTCAGTGGAATCTCTATGGTCTTTGTATAAGCCTCAGATTCCTTTGGTTCCCTATTAAGGAACTTCTTATTGGTCAGTGGACGTCCATTGAGGTCTTCCTCAATGGAAATCACGCCATCCTCCTCCTCTATATTTTCGGCCATTTTGGTCATATTAATGGCCTTGCACTCTCTCTTTGGATTCTCTTCTGTATTGCTTGGGAGAGTACTAGGAGGAGTTTCAGTGACCCTTTTACTCAGCTGACCCACTTGTGCCTCCAAATTTTTGATGGAAGACCTTGTTTCATTCATGAAACTGAGAGTGGCTTTAGATAGATCAGAGACTATGTTTGCTAAGCCAGAGAGGCTCTGCTCAGAATTTTCTGTCTGTTGCTAAGAAGATGATGGAAAAGGTTTCCTATTGCCAAACCTATTTCTCCCACCAGTATTATTATTATTATTATTGAAACCTTGTTGAGGCTTCTGTTGATCCTTCCATGAAAAATTTGGTTGATTTCTCCATGAAGGATTATAGGTGTTTCCATAGGCTTCTCCCATGTAATTCACCTCTTCCATTGCAGGATTCTCAGGGTCATAAGCTTCTCCTTCAGAGGAGGCTTCTTTAGCACTGCCGGATGCAGCTTGCAATCCAGTCAGATTCTGAGAAATCATATTGACTTGCTGAGTCAGTATTATGTTCTGAGCCAATATGGTATTCAGAGAATCAATCTCAAGAACTCCTTTCTTTTGAGTCATCCCATTATTCACAGGATTTCTTTCAGTAGTGTACATGAACTGATTATTTGTAACCATCTTAATGAGTTCCTAGGCTTCCACAGGGGTTTTTAGATGAAGAGATCCACCAGCAGAATGATCCAATGACATTTTTGACAACTCAGACAGACCATCATAGAATATACATATGATGCTCCATTCTGGAAGCATGTCAGAAGGACACCTTTTGGTTAATTGCTTGTATCTTTCCCAAGCTTCATAGAGGGATTCACCTTCCTTCTGTTTGAAGGTTTGGACTTCCACTCTAAGCTTGCTCATCTTTTGAGGTGGAAAGAATTTGGTCAAGAAAGCATTGACCAACTTGTCCTAAGAGTTCAGGCTTTCTCTAGGTTGTGAGTCCAACCATGTCCTAGCTCTGTCTCTTACAGCAAAAGGGAAAAGCATAAGTTTGTAGACCTCGGGATCAACCCCATTGGTCTTAACAGTATCACAGATTTGCAAGAATTCAGCTAAGAACTGATGAGGATCTTCTGATGGAAGTCCATGAAACTTACAATTCTGCTGCATTAGAGAAACTAATTGAGGCTTAAGCTCAAAATTGTTTGCTCCAATGGTAGGAATTGAGATGCTTCTTCCATAGAAGTTAGAAGTTGGTGTAGTATAGTCATCAAGCATCTTCTTTGCACCTCCGCCAATGTTATTAGGTTCGGCCAGGTCTTCTTCTTTTTCGAAAATTTCTGTCAGGTCCTCTCCAGAGTGTTGTGCTTTAGCTTCTCTTAGCTTCCTCTTCAGGGTCCTTTCAGGTTCAGGATCAGCTTCAACAAGAATGTCTTTATCCTTGTTCCTGCTCATATGAAAAAGAAGAGAACAGAAAAAAAGAGGATTCCTCTATGTCACATTATAGAGATTTCTTTATGTGAGGAGAAGAAGAAAAGAATCGAAGAATGAGGTAGAGGGAGAATGAGAAGAATTCGAACACAGAGGGAGAAAGAGGGTTCGAATTATGAGCAGAAGAGAAGTGTTAGTAGTTAAATAAAATAAATAGAAAGAGCTAAGAGAGGGAGGGAATTCGAATATTAAATAAAAGAAAAAGGAAAAATATTTTTATTTTTATTTTAAAAATTAGTTAGTATTCGAAAATTAAGAAAATGAATAAAATAAAATTAGAGTTTGAAACAATTAGTTAATTAAAAAGGTTTCTGAAAAAGAGGAAGGGGATTTTCGAAAATGAGAAGTGAAAAAGTAGTTAGGTGGTTTTGAAAAAGATAAGAAATAGTAAGGTTTGAAAAGATAAGAAGTTAGAAAAAGATTTTGAAATTAAAATTTGAAAAAGATATGATTTGAAAAAGATTTGATTTTAAAATTGATGACTTGACTAACAAGAAATTAAAAGATATGATTCTAAAATTCAAAGATTGAACCTTTCTTAACAAGAAAGTAACAAACTTGAAATTTTTTGAATCAAATCCTTAAATGTAGTAAAGTTTTCGAAAATATGAGATGGAAATAAGAAAAAGATTTTGAAAATCAATTTTAAAATTTTCGAAAATATTAAGAAGAAAAAAGAAAAAGATTTTATTTTTGAAAAAGATTTGAAAAGATAGAATTTTTAAATTGAAATTTTGACTTGACTAACAAGAAACAACTAAATTTCGAAATATATATATTTTTTAAAAAAACTTTTTGAAAAGAAAAAAAGAGTTGAAACAAGAAAGAAAAGTTACCCAATCTAAGCAACAAGATGAACCGTCAGTTGTCCAAACTCGAACAATCCCTGACAACGGCGCCAAAAACTTGGTGAACGGAATTATGATACACAACTCCGATCAACTAACCAGCAAGTGCACTGGGTCGTCCAAGTAATACCTTACATGAGTAAGGGTCGATCCCACAGAGATTGTCGGCTTGAAGCAAGCTATGGTCATCCTGTAAATCTCAGTCGGGTGGATTCAGAATGTTATGAGAGTTTAGATAATTAAAAGATAAATAAAACATAAAATAAGACAGGGATACTTATGCAATTCATTAATGGGAATTTCAGATAAGCGTATGGAGATGCTTTGTTGCTCCTGAACTTCTACTTTTCTATTGCCTTCATCCAATCATTCATACTCCTTTCCATGGCAAGCTGTATGTTAGGGGATCACCGTTATCAATGGCTACCGTCCGTCCTCTCAGTGAAAATGGTCCGGCTACGGGTTACGTAGGGCTAATCATCTGTCGGTTCTCACTTGTGTCGGAATAAGACCCAAGGATCCTTTTGCGCACTGTCACTGCGCCCAACAGTCATGAGTTTGAAGCTCGTCACAGTCATCACATCCCAGATCCTACGGAATACCACAGATAAGTTTAGACTTTTCGGATCTCAAGAATGCTGCCAATTGGTTCTAGCTTATACCACGAAGACTCTGATTTCACAGAATTGAAAGGCTCTGTTGTTAGGAGAGGCAATCATGCGTCGTGAACTAGGAACCCAAGAGATACACACTCAAGCTCTCGCAGATAGAACGCAAGTGGTTGTTAGGCATGCGTTCATAAGGGAGGATGATGATGAGTGTCACGGATCATCACATCCATCAGGCTGAAGTACGAGTGAATATTTTAGAATAAGAATAAGCGTGAATTGAATAGAAAAACAATAGTACTTTGCATTGATTCATGAGGAACAGCTAATCTATGACGTGTAAAAACTCCACCGTTGAAAATACAAAAGTGATGAAGGTCTAGGCATGGCCGAATGGCCAGCCCACAAAACGTGATCAAGAGATCAAAAGTGATCCAAAGATAGTCTCAAAAATGATCTAAAGATATAAATACAATAGTAAAAAGTCCTATTTATACTAAACTAGTTACTAGGGCTTACAGAAATAAGTGGATAGTGCAGAAATCCACTTCCAGGGCCCACTTGGTGTGTGCTTGGGCTGAGCATTGAAGCTTTCACGTGCATAGGCATTCCTTGGCGTTTAACTCTAGCTTTGGTGCCAGTTCTGGCATTTTACACCAGAAAAGGGTCTTTGACCGGCGTTTAGACGCCAATTTCGGCCATCAAATCTTGGAAAAAAGTATGGACTATTAAACATTGCTGGACAGCCCAAGATGTCTACTTTCCAACGCAATTGAAAGAGCACCAATTGGGCTTCTGTAGCTCCAGAAAATCCATTTCGCGTACAGGAGGGTCAGAATCCAACAGCATCTGCAGTCCTTTTTTAGTCTCTGAATCAGATTTTTGCTCAGATCCCTCAATTTCAGCTAGAAAATACCTAAAATCATAGAAAAATACACAAACTCATAGTAAATTCCAGAAATGCGAATTTTGCATAAAAACTAATAAAAATATAATAAAAACTGACTAAAACATACTAAAAACTATGTAAAAACAATGTCAAAAAGCGTATAAATTATCCGCTCATCACCATTACCTTTTGGTTTAAAGTGCTATTGGCTTTTTCTGCTTGCTTTTTCTTTTTCTTTCTTTTTTTCCTTTATTTTTCGTATATATTTTTTTTTCCGCAAGCTTTTTCTTTTTCACTGCTTTTTCTTGCTTCAAGAATCAATTTTATGATTTTTCAGATTATCAATAACAATTCTCCTTTTTCATTATTCTTTCAAGGGCCAACAATTTTAACATTCATAAACTTCAGTATCAAAAAATATGTACTGTTCAAGCATTCATTCAGAAAATAAAAAGTGTTGCCACCACATGAAAATAATTAGACTAATTTCAAGATAGAATTCGAAATTCATGTACTTCTTGTTCTTTTGTAATTAGAAACATTTTTCATTTAAGAAAGGTGAAGGATTTATGGGACATTCATAACTTCAAGGCATAGACACTAGACACTAATGATCATGTAATAAAGACACAAACATAGACAAAACATAAAGCATAAGGAACAAAACACAGAAAAATAAGAACAAGGAAATTAAAGAACGGGTCCACCTTAGTAATGGCGGCTAGTTCTTCTTCTTGAAGATCCTATGGAGTGCTTGAGCTCCTCAATGTCTCTTCCCTGCCTTTGTTGCTCTTCCCTCATGGCTCTTTGGTCCTCTCTTATTTCATGGAGGATAATGGAGTGCTCTTAGTGCTCCACCCTTAGTTGCTCCATATTGGAACTCAAATCCCCTAAAGAGGTATTGAGTTGCTCCCAATAGTTGTGTGGAGGAAGATATATCCCTTGAGGCATCTCAGGGATTTCTTGATGAGGGACTTCCTCATGCTCTTGTTGAGGTCCATGAGTGGGCTCTCTTGTTTGCTCCATCCTCTTTTTAGTGATGGGCTTGTCCTCTTCAATAAGGATGTCTTCCTCTATAACAATTCCGGCTAAATTGCATAGGTGACAGATGAGATGAGGAAAGGCTAACCTTGACAAAGTGGAGGGCTTGTCAGCCACTTTGTATAGTTCTAGAGGTATGATATCATGAACTTCTACTTCCTTTCCAATCATGATACTAAGGATCATGATAGCCCGATCCACAGTTACTTCGGATCGGTCGTTAGTAGGAATGATAGAGCGTTGGATGAACTCCAACCATCCTCTAGCCACAGGCTTAAGGTCCGGCCTTCTTAGTTAAATCGGCTTGCATTTAGAATCTCTCTTCCATTAAGCTCCTTCTACACAGATGTCCTTGAGGACTTGGTCCAACCTTTGATCAAAGTTGACTCTTCTAATGAAAGGATGAGAATCTCCTCTCATGATCGGCAAGTTGAACACCAATCTCACATTTTCTGGACTGAAATCTAAGTATTTCCCCCAGACCATTGTGAGCCAATTCTTCGGGTCCGGGTTCATACTTTGGTCATGGTTCTTAGTGATCCATGCATTAGCATAGAACTCTTGAACCATTAAGATTCTGACTTGTTGAATGGGATTGGTGAGAGCTTCCCATCCTCTTCTCCTAATCTCATGTCGGATCTCCGAATATTTGCTCCTTTTGAGCTTGAAGGGGACCTCAGAGATCACCTTTTTCTTGGCCACAACTTCATAGAAGTGGTCTTGATGGGCTTTTGAGATGAATCGTTCCATCTCCCATGACTCAGAGGTGGAAGCAATTGCCTTCCCTTTCCTCTTCCTTGAGGTTTCTCCGGCCTTAGGTGCCATTAATGGTTATGGAAAATTAAAAAGCAAGGCTTTTTCCCACACCAAACCTAAGAGGTTTGCTCGTCCTCAAGCAAAAGAAGAAAGAAGAGAGTAGAAGAAGAAGAGAAGTGGGAGATGAAGGCGTGAAAGGATTTTGGCCAAGGGGGAAAGAAGTGTTTGTGATGTGTGAAAGTGGAAGAGTAAATGGGGGGTATATATAGGGTAAGAAAAGGGGTGGGTTCGTGTGAAGTTGGGTGGGTTTGGGAGGGAAAATGGTTTTGAATTTGAATGGTGAGGTAGGTGGGGTTTTATGATGGGTTTTTGGGAATTAGGGGATGGATGTGAGTGGTAAGGAGAATATGAGGAAGAGGGTAAGATTTGATTGGTGAGTGGTGTTTTGGGTAGAGTATTATAGAGAGGTGTGAACAAAAAAGAGAGTGAGGTGGGGTAGGTAGGGATCCTGTGGGGTCTATAGATCTTGAGGTGTCAAGGATTTTTCATCCCTGCACCTCCTTGGCATTAAACGCCCTCTGTGTGCCATTCCTGGCGTTTAAACGCCAACCTGCTGCCCTTTTTTGGCCCTGCCAGTTCTAGCGTTTAACACCCAAAATGGTGCTAGGCTAGGCATTTAAACACCCATTTTTCTACCTTTACTGGCGTTTAAACGCCAGTTTGCCTGGCAGTTCTGGCATTTTAACGCCCAGAATGGTGCCAGGCTGGGCGTTAAACGCCCATTTTGGTTTCCTTACTGGCGTTTAAACGCCAGTAAGCTCGTCCTCCAGGCTGTGCTATTTTTGATGCTATTTTTCATTCTGCTTTAATTTTTAGTTGTTTCTTATGACTTCATATGATCACGAACCTTAAGAAGACATAGACTAACACTAGAAAAAAATGAGAAAGTGATTAATATATATAACTAAAATTGGGTTGCCTCCTAATAAGCGCTTCTTTAATGTCAATAGCTTGACAGTAAGCTCTTACAGAGCTTCAGAGATGCTCAGAGCATGATTGTGGCCTCCCAACGCCAAACTTAAAGTTTGAGTGTGGGGGCTCTACTTGACTCTGTATTGAGAGAAGCTTTTTATGCTTCCACTCCATGGTTACAGAGGAAGATCCTTGAGCCTTGAACACAAGGTAGTCCTCATTCAACTGAAGGACTAACTCTCCTCTGTCCACATCAATTACAGTCTTTGATGTGGCTAGGAAGGGTCTTCCAAGGATGATGAATTCATCCTCATCCTTTCCAGTGTCTAGGATTATGAAGTCAGCAGGTATGTAAAGGCCTTCAACCTCTACTAATACATCCTCTACAAGTCCATAAGCCTGTTTCATTAATTTGTCTGTCATTGCTAATGAGATTCTTGCAGCTTGTACCTCAAAGATCCCTACTTTATCCATTACAGAGAGTGGCATGAGGTTGATACCTGACCACAGGTCACACAGAGCCTTTTCAAAGGTCATAGTGCCTATGGTGCAAGGTATTAAAAACTTTCTGGGATCCGATTTCTTCTGAGGTAATGTCTGCTGAATCTAGGTATTCAGTTCATTGATTAGCAATGGAGGTTCATCCTCCCAAGTCTCATTACCAAATAACTTGGCATTCAGCTTCATGATTGCTCCTAGATACTGAGCAACTTATTCTTCAGTAATATCTTTATCTTCTTCAGAGGAAGAATATTCATCAGAGCTCATGAATGGCAACAGTAAGTTCAGTGGAATCTTTATGGTCTCTATATGAGCCTCAGATTCCTTTGGTTCCTCAATAGGGAACTCCTTATTGGACAGTGGATGTCTCTTGAGGTCTTCGTCACTGGGAATCACTACCTTTTCACTCTCTCTAGGTTCGGCCATTTTGGTTATAGTTATGGCCTTGCACTCTCTTTTGGGATTCTCTTCTGTATTGCTTGGGAGAGTACTAGAAGGAGTTTCAGTAACTCTTTACTCAGCTGACCTACTTGTGCCTTCAAATTTCTGATGGAGGACCTTGTTTCATTCATGAAACTGAGAGTGGCCTTAGATAGATCAGAGACTATGTTTGCTAGGCCAGAGAGGCTCTGCTTAGAATTATTTGTCTATTGTTGAGAAGATGAATGAAAAGGTTTGCTATTGCCAAACTTATTTCTCCCACCATTATTGTTGTTGAAGCCTTGTTGAGGCTTCTGTTGATCCTTCCATGAGAAATTTGGATGATTTCCCCATGAAGGATTATAGGTGTTTCCATAGTCTTCTCCCATGTAATTCAACTCTTCCATTGCAGGATTCTCAGAGTCATAAGCTTCTCCTTCAGTGGAGGCTTCTTTAGCACTGCTGGATGCAGCTCGCAATCCAGTCAGATTCTGAGAAATCATTTTGACTTGTTGTGTCAATATTTTGTTCTGAGCCAATATGGCATTCAGAGTATCAATCTCAAGAAATCCTTTCTTCTCAGTCGTCCCATTATTCACAGGATTTTTTTCAGAAGTGTACATGAACTGGTTATTTGTAACCATCTCACTGAGTTCCTGGGATTCTGCAGGTGTTTTCAGATGAAGAGATCCACCAGTAGAATGGTCCAATGACATCTTAGACAATTCAGACAGACCATCATAGAATATACATATGATGCTCCATTCTGGAAACATGTCAGAAGGACACCTTTTGGTTAATTGCTTGTATCTTTTCCAAGCTTCATAGAGGGATTCACCTTCCTTCTGTCTGAAGGTTTGGATGTCCACTCTGAGCTTACTCTTCTTTTGAGGTGGAAAGAATTTGGTCAAGAAGGCATTGACTAACTTTTCCCAAGAGTTCAGGCTTTCTTTAGGTTGTGAGTCCAACCATGTTCTAGCTCTGTCTCTTACAGCAAAGGGGAAAAGTATAAGTCTGTAGACCTCAGGATCAACCCCATTGGTCTTAACAGTATCACAGATTTGCAAAATTTCAGCTAAAAATTGATGAGGATCTTCTGATGGAAGTCCATAAAACTAGTAATTCTGCTGCATTAGAGAAATTAATTGAGGCTTAAGCTCAAAGTTGTTTGCTCTAATGGAAGGAATTGAGATGCTCCTTCCATAGAAGTTGGAAGTTGGTGCAGTATAGTCACCAAGCATCTTCCTTGCATCTCTTGCATTGTTGTTGGGTTCAGTTGCCATGTATACTTCTTTTTAGAAATTCTCTGAAAGGTCCTCTCCGGAGTGTTGTGCTTTAGCTTCTCTTAGCTTCTTCTTCAGAGTCCTTTTAGGTTTAGGATCAGCTTCAACAAGAATGTTTTTATCCCTGTTTCTGCTTTTATGAAAAAGAAGAGAACAAAAGGGAGTAGTGGAATCCTCTATGTCACAGTTATAGAGATTCCTTGATGTGTCAGGGAAAAAGGAGTAGAAGAATGAGAAGAGAGAGGAGGTGAGTTCAAAATTTTAGATGAGTGGAGGAGGAATGTTAGTGATTAAATAAAATAGAAAGAGATGAGAGAGAGAATTTTCGAAAATTAAAATTAAAATAATTAGTTAATAAAAAAGATTTTTGAAAAAGTGGTTAGTGATTTTTGAAAATTGGAAGTGGAAAAGTGGTTAGATGGTTTTGAACAAGATAAGAAATAGTAATTAGTTGAAAAAGATTTGAAAATAATTTTTGAAAAGATAAGAATTTAGAACAAGATTTTGAAATCAAAATTTAAAAAGATATGATTGAAAAGATATGATTGCAAAAGATTTGATTTTTTTAAAAAGACATCATTGAAAAGATATGATTGAAAAAGATTTGATTTTTAAAAATTGATGACTTGACTAACAAGAAACTAAAAAATATGATTCTAAAATTCAAAGATTGAACTTTTCTTAACAAGAAAGTAACAAACTTGAGATTTTGAATTAAAACATTAATTGTTAGCAAGGATTTTTGAAAGTATGAGATAAGATCAAGAAAAAGTTTTTTTGAAAAATTAGTTTGAAATTTTTTTAAAAACATTAAAAGAAAATGAAAAATGAAAGTTTAAAATATGTTTGATGCAAAAAGTTATGAATTAAAACATGAAAATTTGAAAAATTTGAATTGGAAACAAAATCACTTCCCTTGTGTCATCCTGGCGTTAAATGCCCAGGATGTTATCCATTCTGGCGTTTAATGCCCAGGATGCTGTCCTGGCTGGCGTTAAACGCCAGAAATCCTTCTATACTGGGTGTTTTTCTAAACATCCAGAATGCTGTCCATTCTGGCGTTAAACGCCCAGAATGATAGTTTTACTGGCATTAAACGCCCAGAATTGTAGCCATTCTAGCGTTTAACGCCCAAAGTGCCTCTTTACTGGCGTTTTGACGCCAGTGAGCTCTTTTTCTCTGTGATTCTTCTGCCTTATGTTCTGAATATTCATTTCTCTGTATTATTTACTATAAAAGATATATTATTTTTTTTTTGAATTTTTAATAAAGAGATAGAAAAATAACAAAATGAAATAAAACATAAAAATGCAAGATCAAGACAAGTAATGCATGCAAGGACACTTTGAATGTCAAGATGAACACCAAGAACACTTTTAAGATCATGATGAATATCAAGGACATATTTTTGAAAAATTTTTAAGAAACAAAAGACATGCAAGACACCAAACTTAGAAATTTTGAATGTTCAAAAACTATGATTTTGAAAATGCATATGAAAAACAACATAAAACATAAAACAGGAAAGTCATGAGATCGAACAAAGGAAATCATCCAGAATAACTTGAAGATCACAGAAGAACACAATGCATGAAATATTTTTTTCGAAAACAAAAATAAAAATTACCCAATCTAAGCAACAAAATAAACCCTCAGTTGTCCAAACTCGAACAATCCCCGGTAACGGCACCAAAAACATGGTATGCGAAATCGTAAATCACACTTTTCACAACTCCGTATAGTTGCCAGCAAGTGCACTGGGTCATCCAAGTAATACCTTACGTGAGTAAGGGTCAATCCCACGGAGATTGACGGCTTGAAGCAAGCTATGGTCATCTTGTAAATCTCAGTCAGGTGGATTCAAATGGTTATGAGGTGTTGATAATTAAAACAACAATAAAACATAAAATAAAATGAAGTCACTTATGTAGTTCCTTGGTGAGAATTTCAGATAAGCATTTGGAGATACTTTGTTGCCTCTGAACCTCTGCTTTCCTACTGTCCTCATCCAATCATGCGTACTCCCTTCCATGGCAAGTTGTATGTTGGTGGATCACCATTGTCAATGGCTACCATCCATCCTCTCAGTGAAAATATGTTCTCTATGGTTTCCCACATGGCTAATCAGTTGTCGGTTCTCAATCATGTCAAAATAGAATACATTTATTCTTTTGCACACTGTCATTGTGCCCAACAGTCACGAGTTTGAAGCTCGTCATAGTCATCCCATCCCAGATCCTACTCGGAATACCACAGACAATGTTTAGACTTTCTGGATCTCAAGAATGCTGCCAATTGGTTCTAGCTTATACCACGAAGGTTCTAACATCACGGATTCAAATGCTCTGTTGTTAGGAGAGGTGATTCAGATTCGTGGGTTAGAGACCAACGAGAATATACTATAGCTGTCGTCCAATGACTACGTTGAACATCATGTAGACCGCTTTGTGGTTGTCAAGCACGCGGATCTTGGCTAAGCGAGAAACGAAGATTGAGTGATTGTCACGGGTCACCCCTTCATTCTGACTTAACTGAATTAAGTACAAGAGTATATCTTAGAGGAGAAGTAGGCGTGAATTGAATAGAAAAACAATAATACTTGCATTAATACTTGAGGAACAGCAGAGCTCCTTACCTTAATCTATAAGGTGTAGAAACTCCACTGTTGAAAATACATAAGAACAAAAGGTCTAGGCATGGCCAAATGGCCAGCCTCCAAAAGGGTTCGAAGAACTCCCAAAAGGTCAAAGACTTCGAATACAATAGTAAAAAGTGCTATTTATACTAAACTAGTAAAGTAGGTTTACAGAAAATGAGTAAATAGTGCAGAAATCCACTTTTGGGGCCCACTTGGTGTGTGTTTGGACTTAGCCTTGAAGCTTTCACGTGCATAGGCCATCCTTGGTGTTTAACTCCAGCTTTGGTGCCAGTTCCGGCGTTTTACTCCAGAAAAGGGTCTCTGGTGGGTGTTTGGACGCAAGTTTAGGCCATCAAATCTCGAGCAATGTATAGACTATTAAGCATTGCGGAAAGCCCAAGATGTCTACTTTCCAACGCGATTGAGAGTGCACCAATTGGACTTCTATAGCTCTAGAAAATCTACTTCGAGTGCAGAGAGGTCAGAATCCAACAGCATCTGCAGTCCTTTCTCAGCCTCTGAATCAGATTTTTGCTCAGGTCCCTCAATTTTAGCTAGAAAATACCTAAAATCACAGAAAAACACACAAACTCATAGTAAGGTCCAGAATTGTGAATTTGGCATAAAAACTAATAAAAATATATTAAAAACTAACTCAAACATACTAGAAACTACCTAAAAACAATGCCAAAAAGCATATAAATTATCCACTCATCAAACACCCATCTTATGAGTTTGGGTTTTGAATCCTGCTTTGTGAGGAGATATTTTAGAGCAGCATGGTCAATGTACACAATAACTTTTGATCCTACTAAATAAGATCTGAACTTGTCAATGGCATAAACCACTGCAAGCAACTCCTTTTCTGTCGTTGTGCAATTCTTATGCGCGTCATTTAAAACACGGCAAGCATAATAAGTGACATGCAGAAGCTTGTCATGCCTCTGTCCCAATACTGCACCAATGGCATGGTCACTGGCGTCACACATTAGTTCAAATGGTAATGTCCAGTCTGGTGCAGAAATGACTGGTGCTGTGACCAGTTTAGCTTTCAGAGTCTCAAATGCCTGCAGACACTCTGTGTCAAAGAAAAATGGTGTATTAGTAGCTAGTAGATTGCTCAGAGGTTTTGCAAATTTTGAAAAATCCTTTATAAACCTCTTATAGAATCCTGTATTCCCCAGAAAGCTTCTGATTGCCTTAACATTGGCAGGTGGTGGTAATTTTTCAATTACCTCTACCTTAGCTTGATCCGCCTTTATACCCTTGTTCGAAATTTTGTGCCCAAGGACAATTCCTTCAGTCACCATAAAGTGACATTTTTTCCAGTTTAAAACCAGGTTAGTCTCTTGGCACCTTTTTAGAACAAGTGCTAGATGGTCAAGATAGGAGCTGAATGAGTCTCCAAACACTAAGAAGTCATCCATGAAGATTTCCAGAAATTTCTCTACCATATCAGAGAAGATAGAGAGCATGCATCTCTAAAAGGTTTCAGGTCGACATGTGAGTGTTGTTTTCTCTTGGTCCTGAGGATCTACTGCAATCTGGTTGTAACCTGAATAACTGTCCAAAAAGCAGTAGTATTCATGACCTTCTAGTCTCTCTAGTATCTGGTCTATGATGGTAAAGGGAAATGATCCTTTCTGGTGGCTATATTGAGCCTTCTGTAGTCAATACACATACGCCACCTTGTAACTGTTCTTGTAGGAACCAATTCATTCTTTTCATTATGAACCACTGTCATGCCTCCCTTCTTGGGGACAATTTGTACGGGGCTCACCTAAGGGCTATTAGAAATAGGATAAATAATCCCAGCCTCTAGTAACTTAGTGACCTCTTTCTGTACCACCTCCTTCATGGCTGGATTCAGCCGCCTCTGTGGTTGAACCACTGGCTTAGCATCATCCTCCAATAGGATCTTGTGCATGCATCTGGATGGGCTAATGCCCTTAAGATCACTTATAGACCACCCAAGAGCTGTCTTGTGTGTCCTTAGCACCTGAATTAGTGCTTGATCTTCCTGTGGCTCTAAAGCGGAGCTTATGATTACCGGAAAAGTGTCATTTTCTCCTAGAAATACATATTTCAAGGATGGTGGTAGTGGTTTGAGCTCAGCCTTAGGAGGCTTCTCCTCTTCTTGAGGAGTTTTCAGAGGTTCTTTTGTTTTTTCTGCTTCCTCCAGATCTGGCTGAACATCTTTAAAAATGTTCTCTAGCTCTGATTCGAGACTCTCAGTCATATTGACCTCTTCCACCAGGGAGTCAATAATATCAACACTCATGCAGTCTTTTGATGTGTCTGGATGCTGCACAGCTTTGACAGCATTCAACTTAAACTTATTCTCATTGACTCTCAAGGATACCTCCCCTTTTTGAACGTCAATGAGAGTTTGTCCAGTTGCTAGGAAAGGTCTTCCTAGAATGAGAGTTGCACTCTTGTGCTCCTCCATTTCTAGCACTACAAAGTCAGTGGGAAAGGCAAATGGCCCAACCTTGACTCAATTACGCCTGATGACATTTTAATAGAGCCATCAGCAAGTTGGAGATATATTCGTGTCAGTTTGACTTCATCAGTCAAACCTAGCTTTCTGATAGTGGATGCAGGTATTAGGTTGATACTTGCACCAAGATCACACAGAGCCGTCTTGGTACAAGCACCCTCTAATGGGCATGGTATCATAAAGCTATCGGGATCCTTAAGCTTCTCTGGTAAGGTTTTCAGAATGATTGCACTGCATTCTTCAGTGAGGAAAACTTTTTCAGTTTCTCTCCAATCCTTCTTATGACTTAAGATCTCTTTCATGAACTTAGCATAAGAGGGTATTTGTTCAAGTTCCTTTGCAAACGGAATCTTTATTTCAAGAGTCCTGAGATAGCAAAGCGGGCAAATTGTTTATCCTGTTCCGCTTGGCGGAGTTTTTGAGGATAAGGCATCTTGGCTTTATATTCTTCAACCTTAGTTGCTGCAGGTTTATTACCTATAGAAGTAGTTGGAGAAGTCTGCTTAAGGGGGTTGTTGTCAGCACTTGCAGGTGTCTGATCCCTCATTGGCGTTTGAACGCCAGAACTGGGTGCTTTTTGGGCGTTTAACGCCAGGTTGTTGCCCTGTTCTGGCGTTTGAATGCCAGAATTGGCTGCTGAATGGGTGATGAGTTTCTAATTCACACCCCATTCAAAAATTAGTGAATTAGTTCTTTTGGCAAGTGCACCAAAATTATCGCCAAGTAATAACCCACAGTGGAGTGGGATCGTATCCACAGAGATTGGCAAATTCGAGCAGTTTTAATTGATTGATGAATTAGTCAAGCGGATCAATAAGATTGTGAAGTGCAGAATTGTAAATGGCACAAATGTAAATGACTAGAATGTAAAGAAAAGCAATAAAGTGCAGAAATGGAAATTGCAAAATGTAAAGTGCTGAATCATAAATGACTTGAATGTAAATGGGAGTGGGGAATTGCTAAATGTAAAATTAAGCTGTAAAGAAATGGATAGATAAGAATGGGAAAATTCATTGAGATTGGGAGATGTTGTCCCTTTGGATCAAATCTAGCTTATATCCTCTTCAATCATGCAACTCATGGACCTCTTGGCAATCATGATTGATTGAGCCCCAATCCCTTGGTGACTCAATCTCTCAGATCTTGATCAATAGCCAAATCCTTGGTCTAATTGCTCATGAAGAGAGATATGCTAGGTCCCTGATTATACCATACACCCTCAGAGGTCCAGGTGAGGGGAGATTATATGTCACGTATCCCATCACCAAAACCCAGATTCTACTCAAGTGTGAGAAGAAATTTCAAGCATTGTTTCATGTTTCCTTTCCCAAGGTTCCCATGAAACCCAAGTGAATTCAATCTCTTTCCCAATATAATTGAACACAAAGCATTAAAAACGAAATTCCTTCTAGAAAATCAAGAGAAGATGAAGAGAAGAAGAACTTCACTATTATCAATCCATCAAGTACAACAGAGCTCCCTCTCTCAATGAGAGAGAAGTTAGCTACTCATAGCTTGAAAAGTACTCAAAAGTGGAGTGTAAAAATGGATCTAAAACTTAACTGCTTAACACCTCTGCAGTATTCCTTGGGGGTATTTATACTACTCCTAGTAAAAAAAAAAGAATTACAAAAGTGAGAAAGGAAAAATTACATTTTGGAGGGAAAGAAAACATTCAATAAGCGTGACTTCTTAGCTGGTGTGTGGCTGGCGCTTCACCGGCATGTCACATGCCCTTCAAAATAGCTTGGCATGCCACGCTCAATCCTTCAAGTGGCACGCTCGTCCCTTTGTCAACCTTGGCGTGCCACGCCTTTGAACTCAAGTGGCACGCCATAGTGGAATTCTTGTGTTGGCGTGCCATACCTTCGAGCTCAAGTGGCACGCCCTTTGCTTTTTCCACTTTCCTTTGCTTCTGGAGACTTGAACTAGCGTGGCACGCCCAGGGTTTGGCGTGCCACGCCCTTGTTGTGTGCTTGGCTAAGCTTCTCTGGAAAGTTGCACTAGCGTGGCACGCCCCTTTGTGAATGAGTGGTTTCTCTATTTGGCGTGCCACGCCACGAACTCAAGTGGCACGCCCCAATGCTTCTCTGGCCTCTGAATGAAACTGACGTGCCATGCCTGGTTGCTCAACTGCATGCCTAAGTAGAGAATAGTGGATGGCGTGCCACGCCTTCGATACCAAGTGGCACGCCCCATGTAATTGGCCTCTTCCACCCTTTCTGGAAACTTATAACAGCGTGCCACGCCTAAAGGTTGGCGTGCCACGCTCATGATCTTATCTTGCTCCAGTAATTGGCGTGCCACACCTCGACCTTCAAGTGGCACGCCTAAGTGACATGCTCGGATTGGCGTGCCACACCTTCGACACCAAGTGGCACGCCCAGTCCTTGCTCATATTATCTTGTGCATTGGTGTGCCACGCCTGGTTGCTCAAGTGACACGCCGAAGTGAGGTTGAGAGGTTGGCGTGCCACGCCTTCGACTTCAAGTGGCACGCGCAGTCTTCAATTGCCTTCAGCCCCTTCTCTAGATCATTGCCCCAGCATGCCACGCCGTGCTGCTCAAATGCCACGCCCATGTATTTGTGCACTCTTCAAGCATGGCGTGCCACGCCTAGGTCTTCACGTGGCACGCCAAAGTGACTTTTTGGAGCTGGCGTGCCACGCTTTCGACACCAAGTGGCAACCATAGTGGAGGTTCTTCTTGAGATAGTGAGTTGGCGTGCCACGCCCCTTTGCTTAAGTGGCACGCCCATAGTAGTTGATGGATCAGGCGTGCCACGCCCAACCTAGCGTGCCACGCCCCTTTTGTGTCCTCCATTTTGCTCTCTGAAATTTTGTACTAGCGTGCCACGCCCAGTCCTTGGCGTGCCACGCCCACATGCATGCTTGGATCTCCCTTCTGAAATTTAGTACTGGCGTGCCACGCCAGTGCATTTTTGTGGCGTTTGCTCTCAAGTGGCACGCCAGTTTTACACGCCCAGCTTCTTCTTTGTCTTCTTCCCATTTTTGATGTCCTTTTTCACCTGAAATTCAGCACAACTTATCTCAAAGTAGTGTACCATAATATTCATCAAATAATGCATGAATTGTACTGATCAAATGAGATTTATGCTCTTTTATGGTCTTCTTTATGCAAGAAAGAAGGGTAGATGATGCAAGTCATCAATGGGAATTTAACGCCAGGTTGCTGCCCTGTTATGGCGTTTGAATGCCAGAATCATTCCTCTCTGGGCTCTTACTATCTTTAGAGGAATTTTGGGCTGTGAATTTGTTATCCTCTGTTAGATGTTCCTTTCTTGGCTTCCTGCTGCTTTGAGTTGAGGCATTTAATGTCTTTCCACTCCTTAAATGAACAGCTTGGCATTCTTCTGTTATCTGTTTAGATAACTGCTGTTTTGTCTGATTCAATTTTTTTTCTACATTCTAGTTAGCATCTTTGGTCTCTTGTAGCATCTCCTTAAATTCGGCTAACTATTTCATTATAGAAAATAGTTGCTGACTGAATTCAGCAACTTGTTCTGGGAGACTAAGTTCAGTGGATACTGTTTTACCCTCTTCTTTCATGGAGGACTCACTACTTAAGTACATATGCTGATTTCTAGCAACCGTATCTATGAGCTCTTGAGCCTCTTCAATTGTCTTTCTCATGTGTATAGATCCACCAGCTGAGTGGTCTAGAGATATCTGGGCCTTTTCTATAAGCCCGTAGTAGAAGATGTCTAACTGCACCCACTCTGAAAACATTTCAGAGGGGCATTTCCTTAGCATCTCTATGTACCTCTCCCAGGCATCATAAAGGGATTCACTATCCTCTTGTTTAAATCCTTGGATGTCCAGCCTTAGCTGTGTCATCCTTTTTGGGGGAAAATATTGATTCAGGAATTTGTCTTATAATTGTTTCCATGTTCTTATGCTGGCTTTGGATTGGTTGTTTAACCACCTCTTAGCTTGGTCTTTTACAGCAAATAGAAACAGCAATAATCTGTAGACATCCTGATCCACTTCCTTATTACATACTGTGTCAGCATTTGTAAGAACTGTGCCAGAAACTCAGTAGGTTCTTCCTGTGGAAGATTAGAATACTGGCAATTTTGCTGCACCATGATAATGAGTTGAGGATTTAACTTAAAATTACTGGCTCTGATGGAGGGTATACAGATACTACTTCCATATGAAGCAGTAATGGGATTAGCATATGACACCAAAGTCCTTCTGGACTGTTCATTTCCACTTAGGTCCATGATGGAGAAAGGGAGATGATGTGAATTGCAAATAAACAATTTTCTCTCTTTTTTTGTTTTTTTGAAAACCAAATAAAAAAATCTTAAAATAAAATAAATGAAAAATTGAATATAAGTTTCAAAAATTAAAAAGGGAAAAGGAAATAAAAGAAATTAGAAAACTAAACTAATTAATTAATTAAAAGAAAAGAAAAGATTTGGAAAAGATATTATTTAAAATTTTAAAGATTGAAACTTTCTTAACAAGAAAACACCAAACTTAAAATTCAATCAAACTAATAAAATGGGACAAGTAATTCAAAAATTTAAAAAGAAAAAGTATTTTGAAAAATTGATATATAAAAAGAAAATTAAAAAAGAATTTATTTTGAAAAAGATTTAAAAAGATACAATTTTAAAAATTGAAATCTTGACTTGACTAATAAGAAACTACCAAATTTTTAAAATTTTGACTAAGTCAACCTAATGAGTTCGAAAATGATGAGTAAATAAAGGGAAAGATATATTTTTTTGAATTTAATGAGGAAAGAGAAAAACAGTAAAATGACACCAAACATAGAATTTTTAGATCAAAACAAGGAAACAACAAGAAAACTTTGAATGCTAAGATGAACACCAAGAACACTTTGAAAATTTTTAAGAAAACAAAAATGCAAAGGACACCAAACTTAAAATATGAAACTAGACTCAAACAAAAAACTCTAAACCAACAAAAATAAATTATTCATAATCTAAGCAACAAGATGAACCGTCAGTTGTCCAAACTCAAACAATCCCCGGCAACGGCGCCAAAAACTTGGTGCACGAAATTGTGATCGCACTTTTCACAACTTCGCACAACTAACCAGCAAGTGCACTGGGTCGTCCAAGTAATACCTTACGTGAGTAAGGGTCGATCCCACGGAGATTGCCGGCTTGAAGCAAGCTATGGTGATCTTGTAACTCTTAGTTAGGAGATTCATGATAAAAAAGGTTTTGTTGCAAAAAGTAAAAGAGCATGAAATGAATGATACTTGTTATTCAGTAATGGAGAACAGGTTGAGGTTTCAGAGTTGCTCTATCTTGTGAATCTCTGCTTTCCTACTGTCTTCCTCTCTTAAACGCGCAAGGCTCCTTCTATGGAGGCTGTATGTTGGTGGATCACCGTTGTCAATGGCTACCATCCATCCTCTCGGTGAAAATGGTCCATGTACAGTTTCTGTACGGCTAATCATCTGTCGGTTCTCACTAGTGTCGGAATAGGATCTCTTTATCCTTTTGCACACTGCACTGCGTCCAACATTCGTGAGTTTGAAGCTCGTCACAGTCATCCCTTCCCAAACCCTACTCGGAATACCACCTATGGGGTTTAGAGACTCATGCTGAAGAAGATACA
Organism: Arachis duranensis; assembly: GCF_000817695.3. NCBI lineage: Eukaryota > Viridiplantae > Streptophyta > Magnoliopsida > Fabales > Fabaceae > Arachis > Arachis duranensis. The sequence continues at coordinate 69,299,875 of NC_029776.3, read as the reverse complement.
GTATGAAATATAAAAAATGTCATAAGTCCTTAAATGAATCTCTAAAAGTAGTTTTTATACTAAACTAGTAACCTAGGTTTACAAAAAATGAGTAACTAAGTGCAGATAGTGCATAGGCCATTCTTGGAGTTAAACGCCAGCTTTGATGCCAATTTGGGCGTTTAACTCCAGTTTTGGTGCCAATTCTGGCGTTTTACGCTAGAAAAGGGTTTCTAGCTCGCGTTTAACGCCAATTTGGGCCATCGAATCTCAGAAAAAGTATAAACTATTATACATTGCTGGAAAGCCCAAGGTGTCTACTTTCCAACGCAATTAAGGGTGCGCCAATTGGGCTTCTGTTGCTGCAGAAAATTCATTTCGAGTGCAGGGGGTCAAAATCCAACAGCATCTGCAGTCCTTTCTCAGCCTCTGAATCAGCTTTTTGCTCAAGTCCTGCAATTTCAGCCAGAAAATACCTGAAATTACAGAAAAACACACAAACCCATAGTGAAGTCCAGAAATGTGGTTTTTGAATAAAAATTAATAAAAACATATCAAAAAGTGAATAAAACATGCCAAAAACTATATGAAAACACTATCAAAAAACGTATAAAATATCCGCTCATCAGGTATCAAGTCATCGAAATATTTTTCCACCTTGATTAGCATCCATTCTGGCAACAAGCTAATTATTGTTCCTCCATCGACCAATGCTTTATTGATGCAAATACCACTCATACAAGCAGTGATGTGTAGAGGTCGAAGGTATGATTTTTTCATCTCAGTTGGCTTTTTGAAGCATCCCAACTCTTCATCTTCACAAACAAAATCAAAAATTTCTTTGTCTCTGAAATCTTAGTCTTCCTTTGATTTTTCTTTATATTCTCCCAAATACTCAGTTGGTATGATGGAAATAGTGCCTACCATTTTCTCATCTCCTTCATCGAAGTACACCTCATCTAGATCAACATCTTTTTCTTTAACATTGACAGGGATTACTACAATAGCCTTGCCCATCTTTGTTTTTGTTAGGGAAGGAATTTCCTTCAATTAAGTTTTCCTATCAGACAAAAAAAACTATCGAGTATGAACAGAAGGATTTTCCCCCTTGTCTAGTGAGGTCGATGGTTTTTCTGAATTTGTTTGGAGCACAAATCTTCTACCTCAATTTCCTCTAGTTCTTCCTCAAGGATATGGGTAATGTCCTCGATCATAACATTGATGACCCCTTAGAGGATTACACCTATATTGTGTGTCTCAATTGTAAAACTCTTGACAGTTCTTGATCCATTAAACTCCTAAAGCTTATGAACGATCAAATGGAGGAACAAAATTTCCTTGAGAGCTTTAGGAACTATGTCTTTCTTGTCATCGAAGGGAATGCCTCTGACGAATTTGTTCCTCCTTATGAGCTAGCTCCTTTTTCAATGTTTTCTTTTCAAATATCACCGCATCCTCAGCATCAAACACATCATTATAGCGAGGGCACAAAGACACGTCTTGATCTTTTAGTTTCTACTGTATCAGAAATTTCAACAACCCCTCACCAACACCAAGGTTTATTGATCGAACATTGGTTTCAAAATCTCCCAAAGTGTAAGAACCCAGATTTTAAAAATTAAATAATAAATTATTTATGATTTATTTTATTTATTCAAAGAGATATTTTTAGAAACTTTTATATTAAATTGATATTTCGATGTTGAATTTTATTTTGAAAATAAAAGAAAATTAATTTAATTATTTCTAATTTTTATTTACTTAGTAGTTGATGAGCGGATATTTTATACGCTTTTTGGGGGTAATTTCATGTAGATTTTAGTATGTTTTAATTAGTTTTTAGTAGAATATTATTAGTTTTTAGGCAAAAATCATATTTCTGGACTTTACTATGAGTGTGTGTATTTTTCTGTGATTTCAGGTATTTTCTGGCTGAAATTGAGGGAGTTGAGCAAAAATCTGACTTAGGCTGAAAAAGGACTGCTGATGCTGTTG
>NC_029776.3:69294619-69295111 GCF_000817695.3 Arachis duranensis | reverse complement strand
TATGGGCTTACAGAAAAAGCTCAGATTTCTCTAGACCACTCAGCTGGTGGATCTATACATATGAGAAAAACAATTGAAGAAGCTCAAGAGCTCATTGATACAGTTGCCAGAAATCAGCAGCTGTACCTAAGCAGTGAATCTTCCATGAAAGAAGAAGCTAAAATAGTAACTGCAGAACTCAGTCCGGTGGATCAGGCTAATGAAATTAATCAACAGTTGGACTTTCTAACTCAGCAGCTAGCCGAATTCAAGGAAATATTACAGGAAACAAGAATGGCTAACAGGAATATGGAAGTGCAATTAAAGCAGACAGAAAAGCAACTGTCAAGACAAATAGCAGAAGAATGCCAAGCAGTTCAATTAAGAAGTGGGAAAACATTAAATACCTCACTTCAAAGCAGCAGGAAGCCAAGAAATGAACAAATGTCTACTCAAAATCCCTCTGAGGACAATCAGAGCCCAGAGAGGAATAATACTGGCGCTGAACGCCCA
>NC_029776.3:69292036-69292510 GCF_000817695.3 Arachis duranensis | reverse complement strand
AATGTTAAGGCAATCAGAAGCTTTCTGGGGCATGCAGGATTCTATAGGAGGTTTATAAAGGATTTTTCGAAAATCGCCAAACCTCTGAGCAACCTGTTAGCTGCTGACACGTCATTTGTCTTTGATAAAGAGTGTCTGCAGGCATTTGAGACTCTGAAAGCTAAATTGGTTACTGCACCAATCATCTCTGCACCAGACTGTACATTACCATTTGAATTGATGTGTGATGCCAGTGACCATGCCATTGGTGCAGTGTTGGGACAAAGGCATGACAAGCTTCTGCACGTCATTTACTATGCCAGCCGTGTTCTAAATGATGCACAGAAGAATTACACAACCACAGAAAAAGAGCTACTTGCAGTGGTTTACGCCATTGATAAATTCAGATCCTATTTAGTTTGATCAAAAGTGATTGTGTACACTGATCATGCTGCTCTTAAATATCTATTCACAAAGCAGGATTCAAAACCCAGA
>NC_029776.3:69288111-69288665 GCF_000817695.3 Arachis duranensis | reverse complement strand
TTTTTCTGTGATTTCAGGTATTTTCTGGCTGAAATTGAGGGAGTTGAGCAAAAATCTGACTTAGGCTGAAAAAGGACTGCTAATGCTGTTGGATCCTGACCTCCCTGCACTCGGAATAGATTTTTTTGAGCTACAGGAGTCCAATTTGCGCGCTCTCAACGGCGTTGGAAAGTAGACATCCAGGGCTTTCCAGCAATATATAATACTCCATACTTTGCGCGAAGATAGACGACGTAACTTGGCGTTGAACGCCAAGTACATGCTGCTGTCTGGAGTTAAACGCCAGAAAAACGTCATGATCCGGAGTTGAACACCCAAAACACGTCATAACTTGGAGTTTAACTCCAAGAAAGGCCTCTACTCGTGGATAGCTTTAGTCTCAGCCCCAGCACACACCAAGTGGGCCCCAGAAGTGGATTTCTGCACCAATTATATTAGTTTACTCAGATTCTGTAAACCTAGGTTACTAGTTTACTATTTAAACAACTTTTAGAGACTTATCTTGTACCTCATGACATTTTCAGATCTGAATTACATACTTTTGACGGCATGAG
>NC_029776.3:69248524-69287882 GCF_000817695.3 Arachis duranensis | reverse complement strand
ACAGATGATTAGCCGTGCTGTGACAGAGCATAGGAACGTTTTCACTGAGAGGATGGGAAGTAGCCACTGACAACGGTGACACCCTACATAGAGCTTGCCATGGAAGGAGCCTTGCGTGTGTTGAAGGATTTCAAGGAAGAGTTGAAGTTCAAAAGGACAAAGCATCTCCAAAACTCCAACATATTCCCCACTACTGCACAACAAGTAACACTATTATTCTCTATTATTTTAACTTACAATTTTAAATACTTTGACTTTTTACAACTAAATCCAAATAACTTTATTGGCCTCCTGACTAAGATTAATAAAATAAACATTGATTGCTTCAAACCAATAATCTCCGTGGGATCGACCCTTACTCACGTAAGGTATTACTTGGACGACCCAGTGCACTTGCTGGTCAGTTGTGCGGATTACAAATTCGTGCACCAGTAGTTATTTGAATATAATTTGTACATTGATGAACAAATAGTACTTTCTTTGAAGATAATTTTATTGGATTAAAATTAGTTTTTAATACTACCTTATACCCTAATTATATTATTAATTGTCCCCAAAATGAAACCCTAATTTTTCCAATCTCTTCACCATCACACTGCTTCCAAAACCATAAGAGCCACCAAACCCCCTTCCAACGTAACATATGCTTCAGAGATTGGGAAATCAGAGAGGGAAGGTGAAAAATCATAGCCTAAACCATTGAAGGAGAGGAGAGAGAGGGGAGGAGTCGCTAGCTAAGCTTGTTGCTGTGCCGTCCAACCCGTGCCACCATCACATAGTGCCACGCCCTGGAGCTCGCCGTTGAACCATGTGTTGCCGCCATCCCTACGTTGCTGTTATATCACAGTCAAGAATCAGGTCGCTGAGAAGCAGAAGAGAAAGAGAGATCGACGGAGAAGGGGAAGGAAGCTTTGTCCTCGCCACACCTGCGTGCTGCTGCTGCTTTTCCACATCGCCACCGCCGCTCTTACTGCCATTGAAGGAGCCATCATTGAGAGGAAGCCCATCATTGCCATCCGTGCCTCTGTCACCGCTGTGAGTCACCGTTCAGGGAAGAGAGAGAAGATGTGCGAATCAATGATGCACAAAGGAAGAAGAGCACCGCCATTCGCCACTACCGCTGCTGGAGGTTGCACCGCTGTGCCTCTAGTTGCTGAAACCTCCATTGGATCTGCCGTTACCTGGCTCAGTTATTTCTTCTTAGTTGTGGTAAGCGTTTCTGTTCTAAAAACCCCTTTACTCACTATTCTGTTAACTTATGCTGAGGTTCTTGCGACGTTAATGCCTTAGGGTCAAATCTTGATTATTGCATGTTGGTGATTTTAAGTTGCTGTTGTGGCTACAGATATAGTGGAGCTGTGGTTGCGGCTACCGCTGAGTGCAGGCTAAGAGAAAATGGTTTCTTTGCGCATTTGGTTTTTTGGGTTTCAACGAGCTGAGGTAGGGGTGGTTTCTTAAACTTAATTTACTACTAAGAATTGTTTTAAGTCGATATTAATAAGAAAAATATTTTTTTGTGATTTTGCAAGTTTTATGAATTGTACTGAGTTGGCTGGAATGAATGTAAATGCTAGTTTGAATAGTTTATTGATTGATTGAAGATGCTTAGTTGGGTGTTGTACTTGGTTTAAGGTTGTTATGATGATGATCGCATGATGTTTGTTTCTAATTTTTGAGTTAGAAAGTTGGTTTGATTAAATGCTATACAAAATGATTTTCTTGGTTTGGGGTTAATCTGATATTGAAACTGAATCGGTATTTGCAACGTTTTGGGATATTAGGAATGGACTTTATTGATTTATCAGAAATGATTCTGAGATTTGAAAATGATTTTAACATTTGAAATCGGTTTGAATTGTTGGTTATGAATTGAGTTTTGGAAGACGATTTCTAATATTGGAATTAGTTTGACTCATTGGAAATGGTTGAAAAAGGGTTGAGAAATGTTTTGGTTGGGACCCTTGAAGGGTGGCAAAAGTTCCAATTTTAGAGGAAATACCGCCAAAATTTTTATAAAACTCTAAAACTATTTAAAATGTTATTTAAAAGCAAATCTGATTTAAGAATATCATTTGATTATGATTTATTATGGAGAGAGTCTTGCTTTCAATTTGATTTATTAAGAAAAGTATGTGTTAAATTCAATCTTTTGAGGAGAGATTTTGTTTTAAGTTATGATTTGAGTTCGGATTGTTAAGAAGAAGAAAGAGGGAGAAAAGAGAACTTGGAACGTGTGATTATGAAATGATTAAAAGGTCACAAGAGGGTGACAAAAAGTAAATAGTTAAAGTGCTTCTGTGAAAATTTTAAGCCATGGGCTTTATGTGTGAATAGTTGTGCGGGGATGCCTGTGTGAGTGTAGTGGCTTCCAGGAGAAAGGGGTACATGCCTCAGCTGGAGAATCAGCGCCTGCAAGTACTTGCAGAGGTCATGTTCGGCATACTTCAGGTGGAGAATGAGCGCTTGCAAAGGTTTGGGACCTTGCAGAGGTTATGCCGTTGGAATGCCTTATCTGACTTGCGAGTCGGATTGTGTCGGGTGCAGGTCAAAACCGACAAATGAGCTCATTATATGCGTTAGGAATAGACATGCATCATGTTGCATTTGTGTGCTTTGTTTGGGTGTGCTTAAGTGTTTTAGTTTGCTTATTTGATAAATTTTGTTTAACTGGTAACTGTTCTGTATATGTTTTTGCCTTGAATTTGATTGTGTTTGTGATTGATTCTGTTGAGATTGAGTTTCGATCGTGAATTGTTTTGATTTGAGCCAGAGGCCAAGATTTGGTTATGTTTGGGCCAGAGGCCATGATTGATCGGATTAGAGATAAGTTTTGATTGAAATGTTATTTTACATGGAATTTTTTTGTGAGATACAAATTTTAGATTTGAATAATAGGTTGATAATTACTATGTTTTGAAAATAGTTTTAATTACAATATCTTCTTACGACAATTCTTAAAAATCCTCTACTGAGAACCCTTTCGAGGACGATGTTCTCACTACCCTACAGACTTTCTTTTTAGGAAACGAACGAAGACGCCTATGAAGATCTTGTTTTTGTTTAACTTATACGATATGGATGTATTAGTTTAGCTATTATTAATTTTTTCTCGCCATTAATATTATAATTTTTATAAGAGGGATAGGAGTTGTATATGTTACTTGAGTAAGAAGTTTTGTTTTTGTATATGCTTGTTTATTTTATTGTAAAAGTATTTTTCCAGTTTTTCAAATAAAATAGTGACATGGTTTTGAGTCAAAGGTTTGTATTTTATTATTAAGTACATGAAATCGTCGTAATACCTCTTGCTATCAGAGTGGCGCAACCGGAAGTGTGACATTCTTATAGTGAGGGTGTTACACAAAGCAGTGTCAAATTCATAGGTGAAGTTGACCATGTTGACCCCTAAGAAAATAGGCTCAGCAAAATCTGCTCCAACATCGAAAGGATCAGTATCAACTTTAATATCCTTCTTGCCATCATCAAATTTCAATCTCCTTTCCATAATTGCTTCCTGAATCAAGTCTCTGAAATGGAAACAATTATTAGTCAAATGGCAAGTTGCTTGATGAAATTTATAATAAGGTTTTCCTTTTAAATCTTTTATCGAAAGCAATGTTTTGCCTTCTAGTAAAACCAATTGTTTATCTATAAGCAACACTTCAAATATTTGATCTGATTTTGAAATATCGAAACTATACTTTTTTTCATTCTTATACTTCATATCATTAGCTTTATCAACGCTTGTAATTTTCTTAAACAAAGAACAAATATAAGGTGGACATTTTTACAACTCAACCAAATTGACTTCAGGAAATTCAACATTAGACTCCTCACTCGAGGACTCCATTTCAACATATAAAACCTTTTTCTTTCGAGCAAAGGTTTTACTTTTAAACTTTTTATCACTTTTAAACTTTTCTTTTTGAAAAATTTCTACCTATCAAACACTTTCAGCTAAATGAGCCAAATAAGGTATAAGCACGTTAAGCGATTTTCGATGAATATAAAAACCTAATCCCATGATTGCTATTTTCACTACTTCACTTTTGGGAAGTAACACATAACATTGACTTCGAGCATTCTTCAAACGACTCATGAAATCATCAATCGACTCTCCATCATCATGCTTCAAAGCCATTAAATCATTGATTGTTACATTCAACTCCCTTCTATAAAATTGAGAATGAAAAGCACTCTCCAACTTTGCCTAAGTTACAATCGAATTAGGCCTGAGATTTTAAAACCAAGTAAAAGCATTCTTTATTAAAGAAGAAGGAAAAAATTTTCATTTTCAAATTTTCATCATTTGTTAAATTGCCTAATTCGACCATATATCAAGCAATATGCTTAGTAGTAGATTTCCCAACCTCTCCTACAAATTTTGTTATTACCTTAGGGTTTTTTACACCCCTAGGTACTTCTACCATTTATACAACAGCTAGAAATGCAGAAACAAAGTATGGTTGCTTCAAAAAGCCCACATTGAATCCGACCCTGTCGAGAACATCTTTGACAATCCTCGTGACTTGATAACGTTCACCACATTGATTAACTCACATGCGAGACAATACTTCGTCTGCATTTTAATCACATCGAACTACTCGAGGGATCTCTACACCCAATTGTATATCACCATCCCTATTTCTAGGCATGTTCTCCAAATCCTCTAGGTTTATTTCAACATTTTGTCGATCACCTTCGTCATAGTCAACAATTCGAGCAATCCGCTCGACTTGTCTAGCAAGACATTCAAATTTTGTCTCATGATCAACCATCATGAGATTCAAGATAATTGTCATCTGTTGAGTCAATAGATTGACCAAATCGTGATTACTTTCATGGACATGTTGTCGAAAAGCCGACTTCGAACCCATGCTATTTGATGTTGAACCTACCTGATAATCACGGGCGAACTCAGTATGTTTTAAAGGTAGTTGATTATTAATTGTCCCTTAATGTACTTCCAAATTGAATTGGAGGCTTGTAACCACCTATTTTTAGAGTATAACATGGAAAGAGGCCGAAAAAAGGCCAACCTGCAATTATTGACAGTTGTGTTTATGTTTGAGCAATTCGTGGGCGTGGATTACGCCCAGTGACAGATCTAGAAAATTTTGATAGTGGGGCAAATTTATATAAGATGATAATAATTTTTATAATATAAATAATATGTGTACATAAAAAATTAAATATTAAATTATCTATTAAACACTATATATGTGTACATGTATTGTTTAACTTATTTTCAATGTGTATTTTATATTTCAATATATATCTTATACGGATAGTTATTTTTTATGTACATATAGCATGATTATTGTTATCATTATCTTTTGTTATTGTAAAATATGATTAGCCTTCAAAATATCTAATATACAAATGATGCACGAAAACTTATCTCTCAACAAATTTTCTACTGGCAAGTGCACCAGATAATCGTCAAGTAAAAACTCACAATAGAGTGAGGTCGAATCCCATAGGGATTGGTTGGTTGAGCAATGTTAATTGGAAGATTGTTCTAGTTGAGCTGAATCAGAATTGAATTCGTGTTGCAGAAAGTAAATTGGCGGAAAACTTAAAGTGCAAGGGATATAAATAAATTGAAATTAAATTGCCGAATAATAAGAGTAGAAACTTAAATTGCAAGTAATTAAAGTGCAGAAGCTTAAATTGCAAGAAATTAAATGGGAATGGGAATTAAGCATGAAATTAAAGAGCAGAATGTAAACAGAATGGGTAAGATCAGAATAGGTAATTCATTGGGTTTCGGGAGATATTGAACTCTCCGGATCAAATTATTTTCATCTCTTCCTCAATCAATGCATTCATTAACTTTTCTTGGCAATATTATATGATTAGATCTCAATGTCTTGGCTCACTAATCTCTCTAAGCATGAACAATTTCGCAATGTCTTGATTTAATTGCTCATGGGAAGAGTTGAAGTTCGGTCACTGATTATACCACACAAATTCATAGATCAAAGTAATGGTAGGATTAAATGTCATAATATACATCCAACCCCCAATCTAATCCAATGTGAGAAAGCATTTCTAGCATGAATTCCTCATCCCTCTCTCAAGGATCAGAAGAATTTCAATTATGAGTAGCTTCTCTGTCAAGACAACTACCCAATTGAATTAAGATCGAAAGCTTTCTAACAAAAATCAAGAGAAAGGAAAGAAGAAGATTATGAAAACTATTATTGATCCATTGAATTACAATAGAGCTTCCTAACCCAATGAAGGAGGTTTATTTGTTCATAGCTCTCAGAATGGAAAATTGAATTGAAAGATACATTACAGAATTGAAAGAAAATGCCAAAAAGGAAAATTGGCAGAGTCACAGTATTAGTCCCCGTTAAGCTCCCTAACTAACTTGAATTCTAAGCTATTTATACACTTTCTTCAATGGATTTCAATCTCTGAATTTGGCTTTTGGCCTTAATTTCATTGGGTTGAAGTTTCTCCAATTGGTTTCCAATGCTGTCGATGGGAGAGGTATGCTTGAATTGCAAAGTTCTTGTGTCCACGTTTGAGGGTAAACGTTGGGCCAAACGTTTCCTTAGAAATTGAGTTCTGGTTGCTGTCATTGGAATTTGACTCAACGTTGGAGTGCCAACGTTCTTCTACCCATGTGTACGCGTGCCTTGCGCATTTGCGTATTTGGGTCCAAAATACGCATCCACGCATGCCCGTACAGCTTACGGGCATGCGTGGATGCAAAAATCTCAAATCCAATTTTTGAAAGCTTTTCGAAGATGTTGGCCTCTGCGTTGGACTGGCAACGTTTCCTCCAACGTTGACCTATCCACGCGTGCATGTGACTTGCGCGTGCGAGTGACCTGCGCGTGCGCGTGGATCATCAAAAGTTACGCTTGCGCGTACACGCGGTATACGCATACGCATCGTTGGGCTTTTTCAAATGCAAAATTTTGGAACTTAGATTGCGCACGTTGGCCACCAATGTTGGAGGCAGTGTTGTTGGTCCAACGTTACTCCATCTACACATATGCGTTTCTGATGCGTGCGCGTGGATTGTCAGAATTCCCAATCCATACGTGCACGTATATTATGCGTGCGCGTACATTACGCGTGCGCGTCGCTACAATTTTTTCCAATTTCCAGAGAGCACATTTTAGCATAATGTTGGGGGTAACGTTGGCTTACCAACGTTCCCTCCAACGTGGGCACCAGCAAATTATGCAGAAGCTTCTCTGTTTCATCCCTCTTAACGTTGGAGGCAACGTTGGTGGTCCAACTTGGCCACCAACGTTGCTTCCTCTTCATCCTCTCCATAGCTATTCTTCAACCTCCCTCCATGCATTTCTTCACCTGTTATCGACCAATATATGCATCAAAGCTTTGCTAAACTCCTGAGAACTTTCATCATTCTTAGCACACAAGTAGTTATGGCATAATTCTCATGATATTGCATCAAATTAACCATGGTTGAATGAATCTAGGCATATATGAATTTCTAACCCAATTGCTTACTTATAATGCAAGAAAGTGCATAAAACCTACTAAAAACAAAGAAAAGGCTAGTGAAACTAGCCTAAGATGCCTTGGCATCAACAAATTAAAACACTAAAATAGAAATTTAAATAATAATATATAATTTAAAATTCTATTGTTTTAGGTTTTATATTTTTAAAAAATTAAGTAATTTTTCTCTTAATACTACAATCAAACTTTTTTTCTTTTTATATATACTATTACTAAACAATTATTTAAAAATTTACTTCCCAACACAATTAGAAGACGACTCTTATTGATATTCATAGTTAGAAAAATTCTTTCAATTAATATAGTTGCTAAGTAAAAATTAAAGCTAATTTCAAAAGAGATAAATAATATTCTTTTGTGTTGATTTTTAAAAAATAATACTAATTTTGTTTAAATCTGAGAATTGATCATTCTAACAAATATCTAATATGAAATTTTTAAATTGACGATTAACTATCAAAAGTTGAATAAAAAATTATTGTAGGGTCAAATTTAATAATTTTATTGGGACAAATAAATATTATTATTATGTACTACTAAAAAAAATTTCAAATGGTAGCGGGGGTACTTGCCGCCACAACACTACATTTGGAACCGTCCCTGATTACGCCCACTATTCCCAGCAGGGAGATTACTAACCATCGTATTTTTTCCCAACATACTACCTTCCACATGTGATGTTAATTCTATAGAAATTTGTGCAACTACAGAAGCATTACCATTTATGGATGACGCACCATTAGTATTAGAAATTTCATCCACCATATGTATAATCCTTCTACTTCTAAGTTGCATAAACTAAATCATCACAAAAAAAATTTTGACACACTTTTTTAAAACTGTCCAACGGGCGTGCCAATTAGTTTGCTAGGATGTGAATGTACGAGAGTATTTTCTATTTATAAGAATACTTGACCAATCAGACTTCAACATATTTTTCATGTGTAAAAATTCTTTGATAACTATTCCTGCATTTTGAATTATCATGTAACTACTACCAATTATCTTCACTTGTTAATCTCTTTGTCACTTCGATTACCTCACTTTTTTTTCAATGAGTTAGTCGGATCAAATCCATCTTTTCTTATCGATAAACCCTTTTCGATAAGCTTCACATTCTTCGAAGGTACCAAAATCGAGTCTCAAATTCGATTTTTGAAACTTGTTTAATTTTGACTAACAAATAGTATCATTATTTGCTTAGAGAACGCAATTTCAATTAACATACTTATTTTCTGTAATATTTATTGTGCATATTGTTATATAAATAATTGGTCTTGTTTTATCTTTATATCAAAATTTTGTTTGATTAGAAAACAGAATCTTACCCAATAATAATAATGAAAAAGAGCGTTTCTAAATGAACTTCTTTTATAAAGGTTGGAGGTTCGAATATGATTTTTGACTACTCACTTAAAAATGGATCATAATATTTATTATTTCATTTTTAAAAAACTTCAACTTTTTTTTAACCATTTTGTATATTGAAAAATAAAGTTGTACAAGTCGGAACAAAAGTAAATACATAAAGAAGTTTATAAACAATAGAAAGTTACCTAACAAAAGAATGAAAATTTTGTAAAAAAGAAAAATATGTTGGAAACCAAGTGTATTTTCAATCAATAATCAACTAACATCTTTATTTTTTTTTTAAATATCTTTCATCTTCTTAATCTTTATTTATTCTCAACTTCTGTAATTGATTATGAATTGAAGAAGAATTGATTGTCTAACAAAATTGGGGTCTTCTATTTAAACAAATAAAAAAATTTACATTAATTCGCATTTTATAAGAAAGTTGATTTTGTTACAAATATACACTTGTCATTTTGCAATACGTTATTGTATTAAAGGAAATTAATGCATTTTACCTGAAATTCAAATTTAATACTAGCCACATTTCGCATGACCGGGTGGAGAATAGATAAATTTGTTGAAAAAAATGTAGATTAAATTCGCACTAGGGGACATCAAATTCAGGTGGTATCCTTTCTTGGCAAAACTTGCAAGGAGTTGTTGCGAAATGGATGTAACATTTGTGTGAGCTTGAATCCGGTTTGGAGAGGTGCAAAATGAGTGGTGGTTTTGCCAAAAAATAATTGACCATCACTTTGAATAGAAGTAGCCTTTACCGTGGGTAGAAGTTGCTAAATGTAGTTGGGTAAGGAGGTATTCATTGTTACTCAATTGGAGCGCATAGTGAAATGGAAGAGGCTAGGGTAAAAGTTTGTGTAACAAGTGAGAACTGAGAAACAACGCAACGAGTGTCAAGTCAAGAAACCAGATTAAATAATCTCAATCGCTTAGATGAAGTGTTACATTGTTGTTTGAACTGAACCGGTGATCAAATCGATTAGATTATTAGTTGATTAGTTTACTAGTTCAATTGATGAATTATTTGTTGAAGTGGTTAAAATATAAAATAGTAAAAAATATTCTTTGAACTGGTTGAAATGCTGAATAAAACAATACACTACAAGAAAAAAGGTCTATGATCACGCTTTCTTCTTGCCACATTTTAAAAGTGTGGCCCAAATTAGTCAATGACCACGCTTTTGTGAGAGTGGCAATTGAATAGAGATTTGGCTATATTTTTTTTGCTACGCTTCAAAAGCGTGGCAAAAGGGGTCAATAGCCATGCTTTTATGAGGGTGACAATTGATTCGAGATTTGGCCATGCTTAAAAGGCATAGCCATAGAGAGAAACCGGCATGCTTGTAAAGCGTGGCGACAGGGTTTTATTATAGTGATATTTTAAAAATGTAGCCATTTCCTACAAGTCATTTTGCACACTTCAAAAGCGTGGCCACAAGGTTCCCCGAAAAAAAATTCAAAGAACTCGTTCTCTTCGAAATGTCTGAGTTACTTTATCTTTCAAACTTTATCTTTCTCCTTCTTCAAAGACCTCTAAGCCCTAACTCCTTCTTCAAACATTAAGCCCTAATTTGTTTAGATAACACTAAGACCTCTATTCATTGTGCCTCGCCCTAACCCTCTCTTCATTGTGCCTAACCCTAACCCTAACTCTGCGACGACGGCACTTTGAAGAACTCCAGCACTCTACGAAGTGCCACAGCACTCCGCAAAGAACGTCACTACACTCGCAATGCCTCTGCCAGCGATCTCTCTTCTGACACTCCTAACCCTCCTTCTGCGGTGACTCTCTCTGGCGGCGACTCTCTCCAGTCAATTGGCGTCAAAAAACCCTCTGTTGATGCTTCCTCTGCCGCCGCTCCCTTCCGTCGCTGCAAACCTCTAACCCCTTCTGTGCCACTCTCTTCCTTGTGCAGGGGTCCTTTCTTTGATGCTTTTTGCTGGTTTTGAGAGCTCATAAACCCTATTTATTAAACTTTGTAATCAAACCAGATAACAAAAGAGAGTTAAAGTTTAATTTAAATAATAAGTAGGTTTAAACTTTGTAATCAAACCAGCGAAATTTATTTTAAAAATTACAGTTTTTAATATATGAATGTTTTAAAAGTACATAAAAGTTGGTTGTGGTTGTGTTGTGTTGAATGTGTTAGTTGAATTAATTTATTTTGTTTGTTTAATATTATTTTTGGGTGCTTTGAAATTATCGAATAGAATAGAACATGAAAGATTTTAATTGTAGAAAATTTTAGGTGCATCCATGCATGTGATTCACCATAACAAAGGAAATGCTGTTATATTGATGATTTGTCTTGAATAAAACAAGGCCTTATGATCCTCAAAATAATAATAGATATATGCAAATAATGCATGTACACATATTTATCTATTAATTAATTTGGCATGCCTTTTATTTGATCTAATCTAAACTTCCCTCATGCAATATAGCATCACACCTTATTGGTTTGTGTGTCTTTCAAAACAGAGAGAAACAGAGAGAATCTTAATTACCATAAACAGAGTATAATTCTATTTCTATTTAATTTCCCAACAAGAAATATACAATGTTAGAGGAGAGTGATTACTACGGGGGTTTTATATAGGTGGAATAAAAGAAACAAAGGTTTTTGTTGCTTATATTAGTTTTTTCATTCCTTTTTGTAGGGATGTGCATGACCCGGTCTGATTTGAAGATCCAATCCGACCCCAAACACTTTAGAAATTATTTTGGTGTAATTTCACTGGGTTTAGGGTCGGGTAAGGGTCTCAAAATAGACCCTGTCATTATTTCAGATCAGGTCCGGGCCATGGCTCGGGTCACCCAAACTCGGTTCAGTGGCCCGGTCTTCATACACAATTAATATTTTGTGTTATTAATGATGGATGATGGCTATTCTTATGTGGAATTTAAGTATTGTAAACCTTAATATTTTGTGTTATTAGTTATTATAAAACTATAAGATAATATTTTATGTTTAAAATGTATAAGATTTTAGACTAATGCATAATATTGTGTTATTTGTATTGATTTAAATATTTGGTGTTATTAGACAAAATTAGTATTGATTATGGTTATGCTTTAATTTTAGAGAAGAGTTGGTTCTTGTTATATTTTTCTAAGTGAATTTTACCATGTCAAATAATGGTTGGAGTTTTGGAAATTTGGATATTTTTACATGCTAACTTATAAGAAGGTATCAAGGTAATGTAATGTTAACAGCTCGGTTTTTACCGGATATAATCGTGGCCCGAAAATGTATAGGTTTCATCGGGTTTAAAGCCAGGTTTAGGTCTAATAAATAGACCCGGTATATATTTCGAGTCGAATATGTATCACATCAAACCCGGTTTTACCCGAGCCATGCACACCCTTACCTTTTTGAGAGAGAATTACTATTTACATTGCTTTTCTGTTTTCTTGCTCAAGGGAGAAAAAGTGTGGAATTTCCTACTTGACTCACTCAATTATTTAACGAGGTTAAAAGCTATGGATTATTTGTTCTTTGTTTCTTTTAACTATTATTATTATTATTATTACTTAATTAAAACTCCAGATAAAAAAACATTTATTATCATTAAAAGATAAAACAACAAATATAAAAAAATTCAAGAGACATTAAAAGTTTCTAAAACACTATATCTTGATAATTCTCTCTTGCTTTTTTCATATTTTTCAAAAATCTTTTTCATATATAGTATATTTGGTAGTTATTAAAAAATCTTCCATTACAATAAGGTTTATTTTCATTTATAGTCTAATTAGAGCCATGCATGTTGAATGAACTTACTGAATAAATAAATTGAGATATATAAGCATGTAAAATCAAAAAAAAATTTGAGATAATAACACATTTTATAAACTAAATTCCCTTAATTTCATTCAATTGATTTTGAATTTCAAATTGCACGCATGTAGATTGTATAGTTCTTTATCTCCCAATTTTTTTCTCCTATTGTCAACAACCTCGAATTTAACAGTTTTTGTTTTCAAATTATCTTCATCTTTATACGAAAGAGTTCTTGTACGAAGAACGAATTTTTTTTTTGAAATATACGAAGGAAGTAAGATGGAATCAAGCGATAGCGTTATAATTTTTTTTGTGTCTTTTAAACATTTTTATCTATTCATTTTATTTTTTGCGATTTTTTTGGTTGAAAATAATTAATAAATATGTGGTTTGAGAAGAAAAAATTATAAAATAGAACTTCTTTAATGATTTTTATAAATTGTAAAAAGAATTATACTGTAGTTTATTAGTTAAGTTATCAAAATTTAAATTAGATAAATGGTCAAATTTAGTTATGATAAATTAACCTATTTCAACCACTACTAGAAATTTTTTTATTATAGACAAATATTTCTGACAGATTTTATCCCTAAAAAATACAGACAGATTTTGCGAGAAAATTTTTGTCGAAAACAAAGAAAAATGAATTAGCATGAATTACAAATGGAAAAGAGACGCTGTCGATAATTCTATCAGAAAAAGTGAACCTTTTGAGCTTCAGGGTCGAGAGACAAAGGAGAAGGCATGGCTTGGGCTAAACCAAACTGTCGAGCCACATACTGTGGTGAATAAACAACTAGTTTCCTTTTAAGAACCTAGGCTGATTCTTGCGGTAAAACAACAGGAAGGATTTGAGGAGTTAAGATCCTAGTCCATATGTCATTGCATGATTTTTTATTTTCTGGTTGAGAAATGGTAAAAGAATTTAAAGTTGGATCGAAATGAGATTAAATTTGGAAAATATGAGATATTATTGTCCTCTTTAATATCGAATAAAGTTCAGACAAAGTGTCGAAAGGCACCAATGGGGGGACATAGTTTTTGGTTTTGTCCAAGATAGTTGAAAAATAAGAATGCCATTAATAGGAGTATTGGGAATTTTCGATCCAAAAACTGAAAGTTGAGGCTCTAGAATAGCTTGAGCCATAAATTTATAATCCAAAGGGGGCCAAATGGGTTGATTGAAGGATCTCCTTGACGGATTTCACCAACAATTAAAGAAAGGGCTTCAAAAAGTTAGCTCGGGATCAAGGCAAGAAGGTCAATAAGTTTTTTATGATGGAGCATAATGTCCAAGGGCAAGTAATTGTTGTTTTGAATTTGAACTGATTTGGAATAGAAAACAAAGAAGTTGAAACAAAGTAAGAGAAAGGCCACATGTTCACTATTAGAAATACAGTCTTCATCGGAACCCATGTTGTTTTGAATAAAGTTCGAGATGGAGTTCACATCGAAATTGATGTTGAAACCATCTTTAGGGTAGTCAGTCAACCACGACACAAGTTCACCGTCGACTGGTAAACTGGTCAGGGCAGAAACGTCCATTAAAGCCAAGTCCATCATTCCATAAGAAAAATAAAAATTATTGGTGGCTGGGCACCAGAAATACAGACTGGCCCATAGTAAAGGATCAACATAAGAAAGATCAAAAGTAGCTAATTCTAATGCATGAACAATGTTTAAAGATTCCCAAATCGGCTTATATACAAGTGCTAATCGAGGCATCCAGATTGAAAAAAAAAAAGGACTTAAATCCTTAGGGGGAGCAGTTCTAAACACTCGACCAGTAAAATATGAAGCCTTGACGTTTTTACAGAAAATCAATGGTAAATATTCTGGTGGTGACGGAAAAAAGAAAGAAACAGAATTGATCTACTCCTGGGTTGCCAAAGGACCCAAAAAGGAATACAACTCCTCATTAGCTAAGAATGGCAAAAATATTTGGCGATGCCAGAGACTAGAAGTTTTTGCATTTGGATTTGGGGCCCTTGAAACTCTATCGTCATCGTGAAACTGTGCCGATTCGGCCACTAATGAAGGAAAAGGCAAAGCCTTGCCTTATTTTCCAGAAGAATGAGAGGTGGTAGCCATGGAGGTTAAAGAAAAGGTGGCGATGACGGTTAACAGAGAAGATTAGTGAAAGAATTAAAAGCACGATGCCTAGGGAGAAAAGGATTAGGGTTTCTTCAAAGAGAAAATTTTAGAATTAAAAATGATGTGAATCGGAGAAGTAATGTTTTATTTTATTTGAGAAAAAGGTAACTAAGGCCCAAAGCATTACGAATTCTCAGAAAAGCACGCAATTTTAAAGGAAGAGGAATATTAAAACTTGAGTTTTTTTTTTTTACAAAGTCGCAAGTTTTAAAGGGGCAATTTGTTGGTATGAAAATTGGACATTTAGACTATTAGTAATTTCAACTATCAGTAAGTAATGTTTCGACTGTAGGAACGAAACTAGGCAAGTTGGAGTTGATGGGAGGATGTACAAAAAATGTCAAAATCGAAAGGAAATGGGTGACCTCCGTTGAAGTATTAAAAGCTTAAACCTACCTTCAAGCTGAAAATGGGAACATGGGAGCGAAAATTAGGGAACAAGCTAGCACTTAGGGACCAAGGGAGACATGGTTGTCAAAACTTGGAGATAAAGATTTTTCATGGTCAAGACTGAGAAAAAGAAGGAAGTGGGATCATGGACGACATGCTCCAGAGTCAGTCAAATTCACGATTTATAAATAATAGAAATTCAGAAGAAATTCTGGGCTTCAATCAGGAACACTAGATCATCACACATACTCATAAAATTTTCAGTCTTCGCGACGAACGGAAAAACATGGAGTGCAAGTGCATATGAGTGTCAGAAGTCAATCTTTAACTTATTTTCTTTTCTTTTTATTGCATTTATTATTATTTGCTTATTTTTGTTTTATTATCATTTTATTTTAATCAAATTTTTATGCTTTCATCTTCTTGTTTATTTTACTCTTTTGACATTGTCATAAGGTTATTATTAGCAGTATCAAGATAAACGGTCTTGACACCAATTAAGTAATTCCTTAGTCGATCTCATTCTTTTTCAGAGGAGTCATATCTGCTCCTCGATATTTGGGATCTTAATACAAACTTGTTTCGATATCATCTATCAAAGTCGACTAAAAAATGAGTGAAACACCTTTAAATTCAATGTTGCTTTAAATTAATTCCATATTTCCTTAATTATTTGTTTGCATTGGCATAGACTCTTCTTTTCTTGTCTTCTCTAAACTTATATAAGCATTCTAGTTGAGTTTGTTCAATAGAGAATTAAGGGTTAAATAGAAACCAATTTGGATATATTTTCATATAAAAACTTAAGCTTATATAATATAAGATATGAATAATATATAATGGCCTGATTACGAATTTAAAGAGCAATGGCCAACCGTTTATCCAGTGGCAAATGTTGGTCTTATATGTTTGGATAAAGTTAACTATACAATTAGCTAATCAATTGAAAGTTCTCCAACACCTTCTTTCATTGTTGATATAAGATGTCTCCTAGTTATAGCTAACTCGAGAAATAAGTTATACGTATTTAAAGATTAATTACTAAACACTCCTGTAAAAGATAAGTTGTTTCAACCTGCTTTTTTATTAGTCATAAATACGTATATAACATTTTTTTATTTGAAATTATATCAAATTTTTTTTATTTTAAAAGACATAATTTATGATCCTAATAAATTAGAATGCATAATTTTCTATTCTAATAATAAATATACACAAGAGTATTCCTTGACTACTGCATTTATACTTAATTATAGAAATATTATTGATATAATATTTCTATTAATACCCCTTTCAAGTTGGAGCATGCAAGTCTTCAATATCCAACTTGACCAAAATTGTCTCAAACTTTTTGGCACCAAGAGGTTTAGTAAAAAGGTTGGCCAACTGAGTGTGAGTGGACAACTAGCCCAATCGGAGTGACAGCATCCATAGAGATGGAAATTGTTCTCTCGTGGGAGAAGAATTCCTTGCCCAGGGTGTCCCTTTAAATAGCGTACAACACGTAAAGCAGCTTACCAATGTTCGATGCGTGGATTTTACATGAACTAGGATAACATGTGAACACTGTAGGCTAGATCAGATCGAGTAAAACACAAATAAATTAGTCTTCAAACAAGCCGACGATATATGCTAGGATCGGATAAAAAAGAACCTGTGGTTGACCCCAATCGATGATTCTCTATAGGCTTAGCACCTAGAAGTCTTGTTTCGGTGATTATGTCCAAAGCATATTTTCTTTGGCAAAGAAAGATTCCAGTCGGAGATCTGGCAACCTCAACTCCCAAGAAGTATTTCAATCGGTCTGAATCTTTCATGTGAAAACATGTGTGTAAATACTCTTTGAAATTTTGAATTGCAGCACCATTATTTCCTGCAATTACAAGGTCATCAACATATACCAAAACTACTAGTTGCATGCTATTGTGGCGAAGGCTAAACAAGGAATGGTCCTTTGGGGATTGCTTAAAACCATATCGAAGGAGCACAGATGAAAATTTTACAAACCAGCAATGTGGAGCCTACCACAGTCCACAGAGAGCTTTCTGAAGTTTACATACCAGTCCTTGTTGAGGCACTTGAAAACCAGAGAGAAGCTTCATGTAAACATCCTCATCAAGTTTTCCATGAAGAAATGCATTGTGGACATCTACCTGGAGGAGTTCCCAATCCTGGGTTGCTGCCACTGCGAGTGTTGCACGAATTGTTACCATCTTTACCACTGAGGAAAACGTTTCATTGTAATCCAAGCCTTTCACTTGATTATTTCCCAAAATTACTAGTCTTTCTTTGAACCTTTCTATTGTCCCATCAGAATTGTACTTTATTTTATAAAACCATTTACACCCATGTGCTTTCTTTCCTGGGGGAAGGGTTGTGAGCTTCCAAGTGTCATTGAGTTGAAGTGCACGAATTACTTGGGACATCGCTTCACGCCAATGCTCATCTCTAATTGCTTGAGAGAAAAATAGAGGCTTCTATTCTGTCTAGAGAGAGGCAAGAAAACTACGGTGTTGTTTGGAGAAAGAATTATAATTCATAAAATTTGGTATAGGATAGGACACACCTGAGGATTTTGATGGAGAGGGAGGTTGGTCGGTAGGGCTTATTAGTATCGTGTCAGTAGAGATAAAATTGTGTAACCTGACTGAGGATGTCCTCATGCGGTAACCCCGACCAAGTGGAACGTCCATCATGACCAGTGGTAGATCGGAAGTCGGCATTGTTTCTGCTGCACTTAGTTCCGATGTATCGTCAGTGATGTACTCTTTAATCTCTTTATTAAGCTCATGTCCCCCTTGTTTGTCATTAGGTGCTTCAATGAAGGAATCCCAGCACAGTCATTTAAGTGTGGAGTACTGGGCCCAAGTGTAGGTGTTGAACTTGGTCCATTGTGTGTGTCTTCTTCAACAATTGTTTCTGTCATTGGAGATCTAATATCTTCAATCCTTGGTTCCAAAGACAGATCCACTTTAAAAGGGAACGTATCTTCAACAAAATGGATGTCACAAGAGACAAAGAAAATTTTATTTTCAAAGTCAAATAGTTTCCATCCTTTTTTCCCAAAAGGATACCCAACAAACATACATTTTCGGCTTATCTTGGAGTTGAACGCCAAGTTGTAACGTGTTTTGGGCGTTCAATTCTGGTTCGTGACGTGTTTCTGGCGTTTGACTCCAGAATGCAGCATGGAACTGGCGTTGAGCGCTAGTTTACGTCGTCTAATTACGAATAAATTATGGACTATTATATATTGCTAGAAAGCTCTGGATGTCTACTTTTCAATGCCGTTGAGAGTGTGTCATTTGGAGTTCTGTAGCTCTAGAAAATCCATTTTGTGTGCAGGAAGGTCAGATTCCAACAACATCAGCAGTCCTTTGTCAGCCTCCTATCAGAGTTTTGCTCAGGTCCCTCAATTTCAGCCAGAAAATACCTGAAATCACAGAAAAACACACAAACTCATAGTAAAGTCCAGAAATGTGAATTTATCATAAAAACTAATGAAGACATCCCTAAAAGTAACTAGATCATACTAAAAACTACCTAAAAATAATGCCAAAAAGCGTATAAATTATCTGCTCATCAAGAACCAATAGCTGATTAGACATGTGGGAAACCGTAGAGGACCATTTTCACTGAGAGGATGGGAAGTAGCCACTGACAAAGGTGACACCCTACATATAGCTTGCCGTGGAAGGGGGTAAGAATGATTGGATGAAGCAGTAGGAAAGCAGAGATTCAAAAGGAACACAGCATCTTTATGCACTTATCTGAAATTCCCACCAATGAATTATATAAGTATCTCTTTCATCTATTCTATGTTTTATTTATTATTATTTTTAAAAACCATTATAACCATTTGAATCTGCCTGACTGAGATTTACAAGATGACCATAGCTTGCTTCATACCAACAATTTCTGTGGGATCGACCCTTACTCACGTAAGGTTTATTACCTGGACGACCCAATACACTTGCTGGTTAGAGATGCGAGGTTGTGAAGAAAGTGCTGATTTATAAATGCGCATACTAAGTTGAATGCCATTGTTAGAGATCACAATTTTGTACACCAAGTTTTTGGCACAGTTGCTGGGGATTGTTGAGTTTGGACAACTGACGGTTCATCTTGTTGCTCAGATTAGGTAATTTTCTTTTCAAAATTTTTTCAAAAATCTTTAAAAAAATCAATAAAATCATAAAAACAAAAAATATTTTGTGTTTCTTGTTTGAGTCAATTTTTAAGTTTGGTGTCAATTGCATTTTTTTTAAATCTATGCATTTTTCGAAAATTCATGCATGTGTTCTTCATGATCTTCAAGATGTTCTTGGTAAATCTTATTGTTTGATCTTGATATTTTTTCTTATGTGGTGTTTTTTGTTATTTCTCATATGCATTTTTGAATTCTTAGTGTCTAAGCATGAAAAATTTCTAAGTTTGGTGTCTTGCATGTTTTTCTTTTCTTGAGAATTTTTCAAAAAAAAATAAATCTTGATGTTCATCTTGACATTCAAAGTGTTCTTAGTGTTCATCTTGACATTCATAGTGTTCTTGCATGCATCATTGGTTTTGATTCATAATTTTCATATTGTGAATCATATTTGTGTTTTTCTCTCTCCTCATTAAAAATTCAAAAAAAAAATCTTTTCCTTATTTTGCTCATAATTTTCGAAAATTTGAGTTGACTTAGTCAAAAAATTTTAAAACTTAGCTATTTCTTATAAGTCAAGTCAAATGTTCAATTTTAAAAAATCCTATCTTTTCAAAATCTTTTTCTTATCTTTATTTCAAAATTTCGAAAACTTTAC
Source organism: Arachis duranensis (assembly GCF_000817695.3). NCBI lineage: Eukaryota > Viridiplantae > Streptophyta > Magnoliopsida > Fabales > Fabaceae > Arachis > Arachis duranensis. Next base: position 69,267,865 of record NC_029776.3, on the reverse strand, counting down.
TAACAATTAATGTGATTGATTCAAAAATTTGAAGTTTGTTACTTTTTTGTTAAGAAAGGTTCAATCTTTAAATTCTAGAGTCCTATCTTTTAAGTTTCTTGTTAGTCAAGTAATTTATTTTAATTCTAAAAATCAAATCTTTTTCAAAATATATTTTTCTTAAAAATCATATCTTTTTATCATATCTTTTAAAATTAGATCTTTTTCAAAAAAAATTTGATTTCAAAATATCTTTTCTAACTTCTTATCTTTTTAAAACTAATTTTCAAATATTTTTCAACTAACTAATTGACTTTTTGTTTGTTTGACTAATTCTTATCTTTTTCAAAACCACCTAACTACTTTTTTCTCTCTAATTTTTGAAAATAATCTCCCTCTTTTTCAAAATTCTTTTAATTAATTAATTATTTCAAATTTTAATTTTAATTTTATCTATTCTCTTAATTTTCAAAAATCACTAACCCCTTTTTCAAACTTAATTTTCGAAAACTCTTCTCTCTCATCTTCTTCTATTTATTTATTTATCTACTAACACTTCTCCTCTACTCAATAATTCGAACCTATCCTCCCCCTTGTGTTTGGATTCTTATCTTTTCCTTCTTCTATTCCTTCTTTCTTCTACTAACATAAAGGAATCTCTATATTGTGACATAGAGGATTCCTCTTCCTTTTCTGTTCTCTTCTCTTTCATATGAGCAGGAACAAGGAAAAAGGCATTCTTGTTGAAGCTGATCCTGAACCTGAAAGGACTCTGAAGAGGAAACTAAAAGAAACTAAATTACAACAAGCCAGAGACAACCTTACTGAAATTTTCAAACAAGAAAAGGATATGGCAGCCGAACCCAACAACAATAATGCAAGGAAAGATCCTGAAGTCTACAGGCTCATGCTTTTCCCTTTTGCTGTAAGAGACAAGGCTAGAACATGGTTGGACTCTCAACCTAAAGATAGCCTGGACTCTTGGGATAAGTTGGTCACGGCCTTCTTGGCTAAGTTCTTTCCTCCTCAAAAGCTGAGCAAGCTTAGAGTGGATGTTCAGACCTTCAAGCAAAAAGAGGGTGAATCCCTCTATGAAGTTTGGAAAAGATACAAGCAGATGACCAAAAAGTGTCCTTCTGACATGTTTTCAGAGTGGACCATTTTGGATATATTCTATTATGGTCTATCTGAGTTCTCTAAGATGTCACTGGACCATTCTGTAGGTGGATGCATTCACCTAAAGAAAATTCCTGCAGAAGCTCAGGAACTTATTGAAATGGTTGCAAATAACCAATTCATGTACACTTCTGAGAGGAATCCTGTGAGTAATGGGACGCCTCAGAGAAAGGGAGTTCTTGAAAGTGATGCTCTGAATGACATATTGGCTCAGAATAAAATGTTGACTCAGCAAGTCAACATGATTTCTCAAAGTCTGAATGGATGGCAAAATATATCCAACAGTACTAAAGAGGCATCATCTAAAGAAGAAGCTTATGATCCTGAGAACCTGTAATGGCAGAGGTAAATTACATGGATGAACCCTATGGGAACACCTATAATTCCTCATGGAGAAATCATCCAAATTTTTCATGGAAGGATCAACAAAAGCCTCAACAAGGCTTTAATAATGGTGGAAGAAATAGGTTTAGCAATAGCAAGCCTTTTCCATCATCTTCAGCAACAGACAGAGAATTCTGAGCACAGTCCTTCTAGCTTAGCAAACATAGTCTCTGATCTGTCTAAGGCCACTTTAAGTTTCATGAGTGAAACAAGGTCATCCATTAGAAGTTTGGAGGCACAAGTGGGCCAGGTGAGTAAGAAAATCACTGAAACTCCTCCTAGTACTCTCCCAAGCAATACAGAAGAGAATCCAAAAAGAGAGTGCAAGGCCATTGATATAATCAATATGGCTGAATGCACAAGGGAGGAGAAGGACGTGAATCCCAGTGAGGAAGACCTCCTGGGACGTCCTCTGAACAAAAAGGAGTTCCAAACTGAGGAACCTAAGGAATATGAGGCTCACCTAGAGACCATAGAGATTCCATTGAACCTCCTTTTACCATTCAGGAGCTTTGAGAACTATTCTTCCTCTGAAGAGGATGAAGATGTAACTGCAGAGCAAGTTGCTCAATATCTAGGAGCCATCATGAAGCTAAATGCCAAGTTGTTTGGTAATGAGAGGAAGCATGAACAGCTTCTCTCAATGCAGAGTCAAACAGAGCCCCCACAGTCAAACTTTAAGTTTGGTGTTGGGAGGCCACAACCAAACTCTAAGTTTGGTGTTGAACCCCCACAGTCAAACTCTATGTTTGGTGTTGGGAGGTCCCAACAATGCTCTGAACATCTGTGGTCCCAACAATGCTCTGAACATCTGTGAAGCTCCATGAGAGCTCACTGTCTAGCTATTGACATTAAAGAAGTGCTTATTGGGAGGCAATCCAATTTTTATTTTTATTGTTCTTTTATGATTTATTAGGTTTATGATCATGTGGAGTCACAAAACAATTGCTAAAATTAAAAACAGAATAAAAAACAGCAGAAGAAAAAGCACACCCTGGAGGAAGAGCTTACTGGCGTTTAAACGCCAGTAAGGAGCATCTGGCTGGCGTTCAACGCCAGAACAGAGCATGAATCTGGCGTTGAACGCCAGAAACATGCAGCAGTCTGGCATTTAAATGCTAGGATTGCACCCTGAGGAAAGCTGGCATTTAACACCAGCAACAAGCATCAGGCTAGCGTTAAATGCCAGAAACATGCTACATTTGGGCGTTTAACGCCAGAAACAAGCTTCAGTCTGGCGTTCAATGCCAGCATTGCATGCAGAGGACGTTTTACACGCCTAATTGGTGCAGGGATGATAAATCCTTGACACCTCATGATCTGTGGACCCCACAGGATCCCCACCTACCTCAACTCACCTTCTCTCTTCTTTACACAATCCCCAAACACTCTTCACCACTCACATCCATCCACTTTTCCCTAAAAATCCCACATACCTTCAATTTCAAAATCTCTTTCCCACCCAAACCCACCCTAAATGACCGAACCTACTACCCTCTCTCTCCCTCTCCTCCACTTCTTCTTCTATTCTTTCTTCTCTTGCTCGAGGACGAGCAACATTCTTAGTTTGGTGTGGCAAAAGCATAGCTTTTTTGTTTTTCCCATAACCATTTATGGCACCTAAGGCCAGAGAAACCTCAAGAAAGAGGAAAGGAAAGGCAATTGCTTCCACCTCTGAGTCATGGGAGATGGAGAGATTCATCTCAAGGGTCCATAGCTCAGTAATAGAGCATTTGACTACACATCAAGAGAGCCCACTCATGGACCTCAACAAGAGAATGAGAAATTCTCTCATCAAGAAATCCCTGAGATGCCTCAAGGGATACATTTTCCTCCACACAACTATTGGGAGCAACTAAAGGATAGAAGCACTAAAATCACTAAGGATCAAGCAACAGAGGCAAAGAAGAGACATAAAGGAGCTCAAAAAGCACCATTGGTTCTTCAAGAGAAAGACACCACCCTCACTAAGGTGGACTCATTCCTTAATCTCCTTGCTCTTATTTTTCTGTTTTTCGATTTTTATGCTTCATGTTTGTCTATGTTTTGAGTCTTTACTACATGATCATTAGTATTTAGTAACTATGTCTTAAGGCTATGAATAATTCCATTAATTCTTCACCTCTCTTAAATGAAAAATATTTTTAATACAAAAGAACAAGAAGTACATGAGTTTCGAATTCATCCTTGAAGTTAGTTTAATTATATTGATGTGGTGACAATATTTTTTGTTTTCTGAATGAATGCTTGAACAGTGCATATTTTTGATCTTGTTGTTTATGAATGTTAAAATTGTTGGCTCTTGAAAGAATGATGAACAAAGAAAAATATTATTGATAAACTGAAAAATCATGAAATTGATTCTTGAAGCAAGAAAAAGTAAAGGCTTGCGAAAAAAATAAAAAAATAATAATAAAAGAAAAAGAAAAAGCAAGCAGAAAAAGCCAATAGCCCTTAAAACCAAAAGGCAAGGGTAAAAAGGATCCAAGGCTTTGAGCATCAATGGATAGGAGGGCCCAAGGAAATAAATCCAGGCCTAAGCGGCTAAATCAAGTTGTTCCTAACCATGTGCTTGTGGCATGCAGGTCCAAGTGAAAAGTTTGAGACTGAGTGGTTAAAGTCGTGATCCAAAGCAAAAGAGTGTGCTTAAGAACCCTGGACACCTCTAATTGGAGACTTTAGCAAAGCTAAGTCACAATCTGAAAAGGTTCACCCAGTTATGTGTCTGTGGCATTTATGTATCCGGTGGTAATACTGGAAAACAAAGTGCTTAGGGCCACGGCCAAGACTTGTTCAAGAATCAATATACTTAACTAGGAGAATCAATAACACTATCTGAACTCTGAGTTCCTAGAGATGCCAATCATTCTAAGCTTCAAAGGATAAAGTGAGATGCCAAAACTGTTCAGAAGCAAAAAGCTACAAGTCCCGCTCATTTGATTAGAACTAATATTCATTGATATTTTGGGATTTATAGTATATTCTCTTCTTTTTATCCTATTTGATTTTCAGTTGCTTGGGGACAAGCAACAATTTAAGTTTGGTGTTGTGATGAGCGGATAATTTATATGCTTTTTGGCATTGTTTTTAGGTAGTTTTTAGTAGGATATAGCTACTTTTAGGGATGTTTTTATTGGCTTTTATGCAAAATTCACATTTCTAGATTTTACTATGAGTTTGTGTGTTTTTCTGTAATTTCAGGTATTTTCTGGCTGAAATCAAGGGACCTGAGCAAAAATCTGATAGGAGGCTGACAAAGGACTGCTGATGTTGTTGGATTCTGACCTCCCTACACTCGAAATAGATTTTTCAGAGCTATAGAACTCCAAATGGCATGCTCTCAATGGCGTTGGAAAGTAGACATCCAGAACTTTCCAGAAATATATAATAGTCCATACCTTATTCGAGATTAGATGATGCAAACTGGCGTTCAACGCCAGTTCCATGCTGCATTCTGGAGTCAAACGCCAGGAACACGTCACAAACCAGAGTTAAACGCTAAAAACACGTTACAACTTGGCGTTTAACTCCAAAAAAAGTCTCTACACATGTAAAGCTCAAGCTCAGCCCAAGCACACACTAAGTGGGCCCCGGAAGTGGATTTCTGCACTAAGACTTATTTATGTAAACCCTAGTAGCTAGTCTAGTATAAATAGGACTTTATATTATTGTATTAGACATCTTTGGTCTCAATTTTAATCTATTGTTAATATTAGAAGACTATTGATCATGTTTTAGGGGGCTGGCCATTCGGCCATGCCTGGACCATCACTTATGTATTTTCAACGGTGGAGTTTCTACACACCATAGATTAAGGTGTGGAGCTCTGCTGTACCTCGAAAATTAATGCAATTACTATTGTTCTTCTATTCAATTCAAGCTTATTTTTATTCTAAGATATCACTCGTACTTCAACCTGATGGATGTGATGATCCGTGACACTCATCATCATCCGTCCTTATGAACGCGTGCCTGACAACCACCTCCATTCTACAAGCAAGAGCTAGAGTGTGTATCTCTTGGATTCCTGATGCATGACGCATGGTTGCCCTCGCCTGACAACCGAGCCTTCAATTCCGTGAGATCAGAGTCTTCGTGGTATAAGCTAGAACCCATTGGTAGCATTCATGAGAATCCAGAAAGTCTAAACCTTGTCTGTGGTATTCCGAGTAGGATTCAGAGATTGAATGACTGTGACGAGCTTCAAAATCGCGATTGTGGGGCGTAGTGACAGACGCAAAAGGATCAATGGATCCTATTCTGACATGATCGAGAACCAACAACTGATTAGCCATGCGGAAAACCGTAGAGGACCATTTTCACTGAGAGGATGGGAAGTAGCCATTGACAACGGTGACACCCTACATACAGCTTGCCATGGAAAAGAGTAAGAATGATTGGATGAAGCAGTAGGAAAGCAGAGATTCAAAAGGAACACAGCATCTTCATGCACTTATTTGAAATTCCTACCAATGAATTATATAAGTATCTCTTTCATATATTCTATGTTTTATTTATTATTATTTCTAAAACCATTATAACCATTTGAACCCGCCTGACTGAGATTTACAAGATGACCATAGCTTGCTTCATACCAACAATCTCTGTGGGATCGACCCTTACTCACGTAAGGTTTATTACTTGGATGCCTAGTACACTTGCTGGTTAGTGATGCGAGGTTTTGAAGAAAGTGCTGAGTTATAAATGCGCATACCAAGTTGAATGCCATTGTTAGAGATCACAATGTCATGCACCATTCTCACTTACATTACAGAGTATTTGCACAATTTTAAATGATGGATGCCCTAGTCTCTTACGCCAAAGCGCTAGTTGATTCTCTGTTCTGGCATGACAAGCTTGAAGCTTGTGTGTCCCACAATAACAATAAAGCCCATCCTTCCGCTCACCCGCTCCTATCAGCGTCCTCGAAGTGCGGTCCTGTATGACATAAAATTTATAAGTGAATTGTACTAGACAGTGTTCTTCATCTATTAATTGAGAAACTGAGAATAAGTTATATTTTAATTAAGATACATAGAGAATATTTTTCAATTCAAGTCCTCCTTCAAGTATCACTGTTCCTTGCTTACGCGCTATCACCTGCTCTCCATCTGGTAAACCTACTGGACACCCGTGTATAGTTTTCTTTTCACACAAATTTTCAGGTTTTCCGTCATTTGGTTGGAAGCTCCACTATCAATGATCCATAAATAAAAAATTCTCTTACGAGTCATTTTTTTAGAGTCATTTAATTTTTGCTTGTTGATCATATCTACCAATACTTTCCATTGCTCATTGGTCAATCCTGACATCTCACATGTCGTGTCTGCCGTGTTGATAGCATAGTTACCACTTCCATTAGTGTGTGCCACATGTGCACGTGCTGGAATTCCTCGAGTACGCATGCCTTGTCATCCATAGCCTTTGCCACCGTCTCTTCTTTCATTCCTTGGCCGATCGCCCCACCATTCTGCATACCCTACAATCTGAAAGCATCCTTTAATATTATGCCCACTTTTGCCACAGTTAGAGCATATTGTTGATTTTTTGCTAGAATCTCCTCGTTCTTTCGTCCTGTTCCCTGCCTGCATCGCGAGTCCCACAACCAACCCTCTCTCTTCTGATGCCTTAGCCATAGTCTTCACTCTCTTCTCTTGGACTAGCATTGCGTACAAACGATTCAGCGATGGCAAAGGATCTGTTGCCAGGATATTTGACCGCACTGTTCCGTAACTTGCATCATCTAGGCCCATAAAAAATTGGTGAACCCTCCCTTCTTCCCTTCGCTTCTCAAGTTGAGATCCAATCCCGCACTTACATCCACCACACGTGCATTTGGGAATTTGCTCGCACTGTGCTAATGCATCACACAGTACTTTCAATTTCCCATAAACGCCATCATGGCCATTCCTTCCTACTTGCATCTTGTCAAATCTGACTTCAGTTGTTGTATTCATGGTCTGTTCACAGCGAAAAATCACTTTTTGATATCTTCCCATAGTGTCCGCGCATTCTCAACATACGCAACGGTTGACCATAGGCTTAGTTCGATCGTGTTCAAGATCCATGATACAATCATGGATTGGACTGTCCACCAATCCTCAAGATCAGATGCACCTTATTCTAGTTTTGTGAGAGTTCCATCGATGAATTCCCATTTTCTCCGAGCCCGAAGTGATATTTTCACAGCTCTGGCCCATTCCTCATAATTTTCTCCATGTAGCTGCACTTGTGTGATTACATTTGCTGGTTGTCACTCGCATTGAAGTCATATGGCGAGTAAATTTTCTTAGTTCCTTTTTCTAAAGCCTCTGTTACATTTACAGAGTTCTTTCCTGGTTCTGCTGCCATGGTTATGCAACCCAAGTTCTTTTTGTGTTTGTCGGTATTAGAGTATACTCTGATACCATATAGAAAATAAGTTGTTTCAACCTGTTTTTCCATTAGTCATGAACATGTATATATACATCTTTTGACATGAAATTATATCAAATATTTCCTATCTTAAAAGGCATAATTTACGATCTTAATAAATTAGAATGCATAATTTTTTATCCTAATAATAAATATACATAAGATACTCCTTGAGTACTATATATATACTTAATTATAGAGATATTATTGATATAATATTTCTATTAATACCAAACTCAAAACAAACACAAAATAAAACAACAAAATATAACAACAATAAAATTTCATATAACAACAATAAAATTCCCACGGAAAGTTCAAGGCACTGGCTATTTCAGATGATAAGGACAAGGCTAAGGAACTGCAGAAGGAGATTGAAGTTGAAGCTGAAGGAAAACAAGGTGGTGACAGAGACAGAGAAATAACAATTGACTAGAGAATACATTGGTTGCTTTGATTTGCTTAGGAATGATAATGAGAATCAAAGGTTTATGAAAGTTAAGAGTGAGAATGATTTTCTTGTTGATGATGTTTTAGATTTGGAAAGTAGTAATGGAGGGGTTAGAATTGGTTTTGAAATTGGTAGTGGTTTTGGAACATTTATGGCCAGAATAGTTGAGAGGAATGTTACGGTGATCATTAATACTTTCAATGTTGATGCACCATTTAGTGAGCAGCAAGAGGGATTTTTGCTCTTTTGGTGACGACGATAGCAACTAAGACAAACGGCGTCATTTTGAAGTAAGGGGACTTATCTATCCCATTTTGAAAACTCTCCTTCTGAATGTGCATCTATAAGGTAGCGTTTGTTTTGAAGTATTGAGACAGAGACTGGGAGACTGAGACTTAGTTTCATATTTGTTGGTTTAGAGACTGGTACTAAAATTTTTATCTTCGTCCCCCAAATTTCAGTATTTCAATACCTCCAAAAAGTGAGGACATAGGAGACTAAAATTTTTAGAGGTGGAGACTGAAAATTTAATAACATTTTATAATTAAATACCTTCATTTCAATTAATTAATTTCAATTTTACCCTTTGTACAAATTAAATTAGAATTTCATTCTTGTTTCAATTTGTCTCCCACTTTGCACCGAATAGAATACTGAGATTTATTTCAATCTCTATCTCTTAGTCTCTGTCTCTCAGTCTAAGTCTTTTCGTCTCTGTCTCTCCACCAAACGCTACCTAATGGTTAGGTCAGCACAATGGAAGCTACGTCAGACTTTTTTGTTGGGTCTAACGAATCCATGTGAATGGGAGAGATTCGTATTTCTAACTTTTAAAGAGGTCAGAAATTTAAAAGTATTTTTAAATGGTCAGGAACAAAAATGTCTATGGGACAAAAAATCAAGGACTTATTTGTCCTTTTCTCAAGATTTTATTCAATAAAAAAGATATTTTTTTAATTTTTTAGCATATTTGACAAATTCCATTATTAATTGTCATATCTAAACATAATTGATAAATAAAAAAATATTTTTGTATAAAATATCTAAACATAAAATTATTTTTATTTTTTTAAAAAATCTAAAAAAAATAATTCATTTTTTTTATAAAATTCACCCAAATAAGTCTTTAATTTTCTAGTATGGAAGAGTAGATCTTTTAAGAGAAAAATCTAAAGCCCCTGACAATTACCTCAAAAGACAACGAGGTCCTTGAAAAAAAAATATCCAACTCAACTCCTGAGCCTTACTTTTATGGGACTCATTAGTTTCTGTGTCAAAAAAAATTAATGTTATTTTTTTTTGCACAGGGGCTAATCAGTCCCAAAAAAAGATCAGAGCCGAATTGGGTATTTTTTTTCGTGGAAACATCAGTGTTCTTTCGAGATAATTATCAGGAACCGAATTAGATATTAACTCATATTAGATTAGATTAACTTATTAACTTACTAACCTTGGGCCATAAGAAAAGCCTAGTCTTATATCTAGGTCCAATAGACTTATGCCAAGGCCCAAACACCTCAATAAAAAGCTGCATGGTCTTTTGACTCTCTTCTTCTTTTCTTTGTCTCGCACCAGCACCAGCCTCAACCTCCACCCTCCACTCGCTCACTCGCTCACTCTCTCACTCCTTGCCGTCGCCGTCGCCGCTGCGGTCTCTGATCGCCCCTGTTCGCCTATGCTCCCAGCTGTTCTCTTCTTCTCGTCGCTTCTGTTTCTGCTCGTGCTTCTCTGTCGCAGCTGGTGAGCTCTTTTTCTCTTTTCCAAACATTTTATTTTTTATGATTAGTTGATTAGATATTTGATTGCTAGTAGCTGAAAGTTTTAGGCATTTAACAAGTTGTTGAGCCAGACCTCTGATTGCTGATAGCTCTAATTGCTGGCAATTCTAAGCTGAAAATTTTAATTCTAACTATGCAACACACACATGTTCTTTCTTCTAATTTTGTGAGTTACCTTTAATTTTTCTTCTTCCGTCCTTTGTGTTGAAGAGTGAAGACACTTCCACAGCCATGGAGAAGAAGCAGCAGCAGCAGCAGCAGCAAAATGAGAAGAAAGGGGAACCCAAGAAGGTGAAGGTTTTGAACACGAGCTCATTCCAAATAAACGAAGAAGATGCGTCTCGCTTGGTTGGTTCCATTATTGAAAAGGGTATCTCTGACTCTCACGGCAACAACATCATCACTACTCCTCCTTCCTTCTTTCCCAAACCCGCTGGTCTTCCTTTCCCTGTTGCACGACACCGTTCCCATGGCCCTGTAAGTTACCTTATTCAACCACGCTTTTTTAGCTTCCTTCTTAACTGTGACATTTTCATTTTTCGCGTGTTGTATTATCATTCCTGAATTGAATGGAACATTGCAGAATGAATGGTCTTTTTTAGCAATGTATGAATACAAAACAAAACAAAAGTAATAACCTTAGGTGGAGGGGACTAGCTGAACTAAGAGTTGTTGTATTTTGATGGGACACATATACGGTATACCATGTTGTACGTAGTTTTGCATGTGCTGCTGTGTTTGTCTTTTTTCTATTGTATTCTGCCCTAACTTCGACTGAACTAATCAAATTCCACTTATTGCTATAAGAAGATAAATTTTGAATTTCATAGTGGAAGGTGTACAGTGGTTCAACACTGAAGAGAATGCAGAAGCTATCAAGCAAGCAATGCTTGAAACAAAACTCTTGATAGTTGATATTGAAATAGGGGAAGAAAGAAATAGAGAATGATAAGAGAATCCTTTGCTGAATTCACATCTCTGCATTATTGACTTTAATTGAATGTAAAACCACACTGCAGATTACACAATCTGGTATATATACCTGTACAAGTGTGGGAGATAGAATCTAGATTCTGTTTCTAAACCAGAGGCTATCTATGACAGAAAGTTTTCTATCAGTATCTATTTTAATGAAGTAGAAGAATATGTTTTGGTCTAGTTACAAAATTGATCATCTATCACTAACAACCAAGCTATGAAAGAATAAAAAAAAGATTAACTTTTGTCTCTCATTAATGTGGCTGAAAATAAATGAATAGTTTCCGTGAAAACTTCTATGGAAAAGTAATTTTTGAATGGTATCTTAGACCCAGGTTGTTGAGCTTAGAAATCTTTGTCGGCCATGATGCATGAAGGAGTCTTACATTAACTCATGGAATGACATTGAGACTTTGATGATTTTGCAGTATTGGCATCCATTAAGTAATAAAGGGGGTGCTCGTGGCAACGACGATGATGACAGTGACAATGATGTTGAGGATAAAGAAGATAAAGGTTTCAAGGAGTTTGAAAAAGTTTCAGCCTTTGCCAATCCAGTACAAAAGAGGAAGAAAAAAGATTTGGATTTTAAAAAGTGGAAAGAGATTACTCAAGACAATTATTGTTCCTTGGGGAAGGAATCAGATGATATGATTAATACAGGGAAAAAGAAAAATGAAAAAGGCAGTAAGAATGCAGACATGAAAACGTCATCTACTGATGGTGTTGCCCTTGCTTCTATGGAAGTAGACACTAAACCACAATTAAATAACTATGATAGCGGGTTTCTTAACTCAGCCAGTGCCATGGAGATAGATACATCAAATAAGGCAGATCCTCAGGAAAAACACAAATATGCCACAATCTATGACAGCAACGGAGTGGATGAATTGATGCCTGAACGGGATCAAATTTCTAATGATGAAAAGCCTGATCACAGTTTTGGATCCCTAGATGTGTTAAGAGGAGAGAAAAATAATTTGACTTCAAACATGGTTTCTTCTTCTGGTTCTAGCACCTTTAGAAGGAAACAAGGTTCCATGGCTCTGGAGGATGAAATTGATGCTGAGAATCGGGCTCGGATAATGCAAATGTCACCTGAGGAGATTGCTGAAGCCCAGGCTGAAATAATGGAGAAGATAAACCCTTCGTTACTCAAAGTGCTGCAGAAAAGGGGGCAGGAAAAGGTTAAGAAACAAGATAGTTTAACATCAGAAGTGGGTAACGGCAATGCATCTATGAATCAAGATGTTCATAGTAATCAAGATGCAAAACGTCTGCATACAGAGGACAACATCTCCCATATGTCGATGACACCACCTTCAGAAAATAAGCTAGATGATGAGAAAATTAGGAAAATCACTATGACAACTGCTAGTGGCAGCTCATGGAATGCTTGGAGCAATAGAGTTGAGGCTGTTAGGGAGTTAAGATTTTCCTTGGCTGGGGATCCTGTTCATTCTGATTGGGCATCTCCTTATGGTATTTCTTATTTATTTCTCATGTTTTTTTAGCTTTCTATATGATTTCTGATGTCATCTGATGATCATTGCCTGCATCTATATAATTGCTTTTGAGTATGTTGAAGATCAGTGCCTTCCTGATGCTAGTGTTATGTATTGTTAATGTTTGGATATTTTTCTTGATGGCATCTCCTTATGCTAGTGTTACTTATTTGGTAAAGTATATTTTTTGTCCCTAATATTTGCGATTTTCCTAACGTTTAATTTCATTCAATTTTCTAATGTTTTTGATTCATTCAATTTTGTCCTTTACGTTTTCGATTTGTGTCAAAACTATCCCTAGAAGTTCTCAATTGTATCCCTAACATTTTACATGGAGTTAACATCCAGGGGTAATTTTGACACATCGAAAACGTTAAGGATAAAATTGAATGCAGCTAAACTTTAGGAATAGTTTTGAAAAAAAAAAATTGCAAATTTTAGGGACAAAAAGTATACTTTACCCATTCTGTGTAGGAGTTATATTGCTAGCAAGGAAAGGTTGTAGAAGTCTTCTCTAGCATGATAGGCAAAGCCTTTTGACCATAAATTATGCTATTGTTTTGGTTCTAGTCTAGAGTGTGGTTTATGTTGATTCCCTTTTCTTCCTATTCTTTCCTAGTTATTAAACTTGGCTGCTTGGTTTTGGTTTTGTTGTGCATTCCCTATTAAGCATATCAGATGTTAGAACTCTCCAATTGATTGTCATCCCTCATATCCTTATTATTCTGAAATAAGATGGAGTTGATAATATAAATTTTAAATTTCTTATGTGATAATTCTTTCCGTTGCACTACAGACAATGTCTCTGAACGTGACTATCTGCGGACCGATGGAGATCCTGGTGCAGCTGGTTACACAATCAAAGAAGCAGTGGCACTCACAAGAAGTGTGGTATGTTATGTGTTAAAATAGATCTATCTTTCAGTTAGATGCAGATTTACCTTGAAACGTGGATGTCTGGAATAGTTTGGATGTATTTGCTATTATTAATGTAAATATTGAGATAATTTATTGTAATTTCTCCCTTCGGAACTCAACATCTGCCAATTTTTTTTTTCTTTTAGGTTCCTGGACAAAGGTCCCTTGCATTGCATCTCCTTTCATCTGTTCTTGATAAGGCATTGCAATATATTTGTAAGGACAGAACAGTACAGATCTCGAAAAGTGAAGATGAAGTTGACAAATCAGTTGACTGGGAGGCTGTTTGGGCTTTCGCACTTGGTCCAGAACCTGAGCTGGTGTTGGCACTCAGGTGAGTTTTATTACCCAAATTTCTAGTTTTATCAGCTACCTGCAATGGCCGATGATTTTCTTCTTTTTTAAAATACACTTTTAAATAGCAGCTGAATTGATTTGTTAGATAGAATGGCTCCAGTTGATGTTTTAAATTCCTTGCATTTTACTTGGACCCAATGAAGCAAAGAAGTCACAGATATGTTGCTCACTATTTAGTATTTTTGTGTCTGGTAGTGGTCATTGTAGAAGCCAGCATTGTTTGCATGCTCTAAAAAGATTTGTTAATTTGTGATAAGGGCTTATGCAAACCAGCTTTTATAAACTCCGATTTTTGTTTTTTAAATTTTTAATTGGGATGAGCTCCTGTGCACTGGCTTTTCTAGAGGGCTTTGTACAATTTTACCCCAAAATATTTGTTGGCATGTTGTGGCTTGGGTGTGTAATATTGCCACTTATGTGAAATTTAAGAAAAGTGAAATATAGAGTGCTTAGTTAACTTGCACACCTGTTGTTCTCTTATTCGTTTATTATACAAAGTGATCTTCTCCCAAATGGGACTATTCATCTTCTCATTCTTGTTTATATTTTGCCTATGGATTGTATTATAACCTGCTACACGTAGGTTTCGTATTTAACTCGCTTAAGTAATAGTTACTTCAATTCTTTCAAGTTGTAGTCACGTATGGTTCTTTACTCCTTGTTTGGGACGCATTTGATGGTAGTACCCTTTGTTTTCTTTTAGGATGTGCCTTGATGATAACCACAATTCTGTAGTTCTGGCTTGTGTGAAGGTTATTCAAAGTGTGTTGAGTTGTGATGTGAATGACAACTACTTCAATATATCAGAGGTATCAATTCTCAACTATATTTATTTTCTTTAATTGTATAGTTAGTAATATTTGTGTTTCAAATTTGAGTAAACTGATATATCTTTTTTTTTAACTTTCTGAAGATTGCAATCTGTGACAAGGATATCTGCACTGCTCCAGTTTTTAGGAACAGACCAGATATTGATCTTGGATTTCTTCACGGGGGTTTTTGGAAGTACAGTACAAAACCCTCAAACATTCTTCCTATCAGTGAGGATCACATGGATGATGAGTCTGAAGGAAAACATACGATTCAGGATGATGTTGTGGTTGCTGGACAAGATTTTACTGCAGGTCTAGTACGCATGGGAATCCTTCCCAGACTTCGTTATCTTTTAGAGGTAAAATAATTAATCATGATGAAGCAGTTAATGTCATTCGATCTATAAATTTCTCCTCCTCTTATATGAACCTTCATATTATATTTAAATATTTGATACTGGTTGCAGACAGATCCTACAACAACTTTGGAAGAATGCATTATTTCTATACTGATTGCCATAGTGAGACATTCACCATCATGTGCTAATGCAGTCTTGAACTGTGAAAGGCTTATTCAGACAATTGTGAAACGATTTACTGTGAACAATTTAGAAATCCGGTGGTCTATGATAAAATCTGTAAACCTAATGAAGGTTATAATCCTCCCTTACGTGTTATATATCTTCAATATTTTATGCAGTTACCGTAAGAGAATCATTACTAATGTTTCATTTCAAATTGGTTGAAGGTCTTAGCTTGGTTGGATCAGACAACTTGTGTAGAGTTTATAAGGAATGGGTATTTTCAGACTCTGACATGGAATTTATACCAAAATCCTTCCTCCATTGACCACTGGCTGAATATGGGGAAGGAAAAATGCAAACTTGGGTCAGCCTTGATTGTTGAACAATTACGTTTCTGGAAGGTCTGCATTCGATATGGATATTATGTATCTTACTTCTCAGAAATGTTCCCTGCCCTATGTTTTTGGTTGAATCCACCTTCCTTCGAAAAACTTGTTGATGAAGATGTTCTGTATGAATATGCTTCCATCTCAAGGGAGGCATACCTTGTTCTAGAGTCTTTAGCTGGAAGACTTCCAAATTTATTTTCACAGCAGTCCCAAAACAATCAGATTCCTGAGTCTGCTGGTAACATGGAGGTGTGGTCTTGGAGGTATGTTGGTCCAATGGTTGACTTAGCAGTAAAGTGGATTGCAACCAGAAGTGACCCAGAAGTATGTAATTTGTTTAAAAGACAGAATGAAGGGAGATTTGACGTGACTTCCCTTGGATTGTCTGTGACATCCTTGTTGTTTGTGTATGCTGCTGTGACTCACATGCTCTTCAGAGTGCTTGAAAGGGTGACAATGGGTGATACTATTAGCCCACAGAAAACTGAGAGGCATGTACCGTGGCTTCCAGACTTTGTCCCAAAGATTGGACTTGAGTTGATTATATATTGGCTTTCGGGCTTTTCAGGTTACTTTGGGACAGAAAACGGTCTTCCCAACTCCGGTGAATCTTTTATGAAGGAACTAGTTAATTTGAGACTGAAGGGTGATGTTGAAATGTCTTTAGCTTCCACCTGTTGTCTGAATGGAATGGTCAATGTTATTGCTGCTATTGATAAACTAATACAGTCTGCCAAGAGTGTTACTTCTACTCTCCCAAGCCAAGTACAAAATCTCTCAAAAGAAGGGAAAGTGCTTGAGGATGGCATACTTAGATCGTGTTGGGTTGAATTAAGGTCTGTGCTTAGTGTTTTGACAAGTTCGGTTGATTCTGGGTGGTGCTACATGCAGGCGATTGAGATATTTGGAAGAGGGGGACCAGCTCCAGGAGTGGGCATTGGCTGGGGTGCCCCTCATGGAGGGTTTTGGTCAAAATCAGTCTTATTAATGCAACTAGATGCTAGATTTCTAATCTGTTTGCTGCAGACTCTTCAAAATGCATCTAAAGATGTATCTGTAATTGAAGAAAAGACATTGTCCATTCAAAAGATTAACACTCTGTTGCGATTGTGTTTAACTGCTGGACCAAGGGAGAAGTGTGTTGTAAATAAGGCATTGGATCTCTTATTTGATGTTTCTGCATTGAAATACCTTGATCATTGCACACAGAACTTTCTCCTTGACACGAGGGGTAAAACCTTTGGGTGGAAACATGAAGAGGAGGATTACATGCACTTCAGTAGAATCTTATTGTCTCATTTCAGGAGCAGATGGTTATCTGAAAAGGTGAAGTCCAAGTCTATAAATGGCAGTGGTTCCTCCAGCACTAAGAGTTCTCTGAAGGGTAGTGCTCGGTTGGACACTATATTTGAGGACTCTGACATGTCACTCGGTACGAGCCCGTCGTGTAATTCTTTAATGGTAGAATGGGCTCACCAGAAACTACCACTTCCACTCCACTTTTACCTTAGTCCAATCTCCACGATTTCCCGTAGCAAGCAATCTGGTCCCCAAAAAGTTGATGGGTCGGATAGCATACATGGTCTGTCTAATTTGCTCGAAGTTGCCAGGTCTGGACTTTTCTTTATTTTTGGCATTGAAGCAATGTCCAATTTCCAAGGCCATGACATTCCTTCTCCTATTCAGCATGTATCATTGACGTGGAAGTTACATTCCTTATCTGTCAATTTCCTTGTTGGAATGGAAATACTTGAACAAGAGCAGAGCAGGGAAACTTTTGAAGCTTTACAGGATCTTTATGGCATGCTTCTTGATAAGGCAAGGTTAAACAAAAATGAAGAAACTATCTCAGATGATAAAAACCATCTTGAGTTTCTGAAATTCCAATCCGAGATTCATGAAAGTTACTCGGTATTTATTGAAGAACTTGTAGAGCAGTTTTCAGCTATATCTTATGGTGATATGATTTTCAGCCGGCAAGTTTCCCTCTATCTTCATCGTTGTGTTGAACCTTCGATTCGACTTGCTGCCTGGAGTGCACTATCTAATGCTCGTGTTCTTGAGCTTTTACCACCACTGGAGAAGTGCTTTTCTGGGTCTGAAGGATACCTTGAACCGATTGAGGTAAAACTTGATCATTATCTACTGTTCTAATGTGATATATTAGATGCATAGCATTGTTCCTATGCTTTTTTACTTTCTCTTCATTTTAAATTGAAGTTATAAATGTTTATTTTTATTCCCTTAACATAGGAATATCAAATATGAAATACCCATCTTTTGAGATGGAATAAAATTTTCATATTTGTGGGACTAAATTACTCTTGGAAAAATTATTCTTAGAAACTAGAGTTCAAATTTTCAAACAAACATGAGAATAATATATTTCCTTGAAACAAACACACAAACTATAAACACGACATCATTGGCAGTGTAATCTTTTTTCTTTTGCATCAAAGCATAAATTAGTCAAAGTAACTTAGAAACATTTTCTTAAGTTTTAGAGGTACAGTTACATTCGTGTTTATTTTCTGTTTTTTGTTTACCCGTTAGGAGATGTGCCATTTGATGAGTAGAGTTATCAGCTCGGACTAGGTATATGAAAAGCTCTATATTGGATTCAATTCCAAATTTCACCCAATATAGTGAAAAAATTCATAGCAGTAATTTTTTTTTCTAGTCTACAAAACCAATGAAAATTAAAATGTTAAGAGAAGATGGAATGTGTTAGATATTAAACTAAGCCCTACCCCACCTAGTTTAAGCATTTGGGAAAGATTGTTCATGACATAATTTATTGTTTTTCTGGTCATGATGCATTAACATGACACGTAATTGACATGTTTATTGGTTTTAATTTTGCATCAAACATGCACATATCTTTACTGTGACTTTTTTCGAAGCGACAAAAGGTTGAGATTTGGGACATGGAACATAGGCACTCTAACAGGAAAGTCCATGGAGGTGGTGGATACCATGACAAGGAGGAAGATTAACATTATGTGCCTACAAGAAACGAAATGGGTTGGTGCAAAGGCTAGGGAGTTGGATTCTTCTGGTTTCAAACTTTGGTATACAGGAAAGGTGAAGAATAGGAATGGAGTTGGAATAATTGTGGATAAGCAGTGGAAGAATCATCGCAAATACATGTTTTAAAAAGAGATTCGAACATCTTATAACCTATAAGAGTTGCATGACAAGCTCTCAAATCGACTTCTTCTTGTTGAGTAGAGTCGACCGGAAATTTTATATTAATTGTAAAATTATTTCGAGAGAGAGTTTAACAACACAACATAGGATGCTCATTATGGATTTTCGGGTTAAACAAAAGATGAAGAAAAGACATCATACGAAGAACCCAAGGACGAGGTGGTGGCGGATGAAAGGTGAGGAACAAAGAAGCTTCCTAAGACGGGTAGAAGAAGAGGCAAGGTGGGATGGGAATGGAAGCGCGGAAGAGATGTGGAGGGAGATTGCAGAAGTTATTAGAAGAACAGCAAAAGAAAGTTTTGGTGAATCTAAAGGAATAGGACCAAGAGACAAGGAGTCCTGGTGGTGGAATGCGAGTATACAAGAAAAGATAAAAATAAAAAGAGAATGCTTTAAAGAGTGGTCTTTATGCCGCAATGCAGATAACTGGGAAAATATAAGGCGGCTAAGAAAGAGACAAAAGTGG
>NC_029776.3:69229972-69247064 GCF_000817695.3 Arachis duranensis | reverse complement strand
GATACATGACAGAGCACAATGGCGTCGTTTGATTCATGTAGCCGACCCCACTTAGTGGGATAAGGCTTTGTTGTTGTTGTTTGTTGTTGTTGTTTCTTACTTGATTAGAAAGCTTTAAACTACTTTAGTAAATTTGAAACTACAGCTTGTTTTCTTGTCCTTTTATTAACAGTAGTGTTAAAATCCATGATTTTCTATGAAAATAATAGAGTGAATAGTAACTCAGCAAATGTGAGAAAAGAGTATATTATGTGATTTGTGTAGATTGTATGCTGATTGTATTGTTACATGAGAGATGACTAACATATATAGAAAGAAGAGTAAAAAATGTGGAGCACCTAGTCTACTATTCTCCATAAATGCACTGTGTAAACTACTTACTACTATTTAACATTAGTATCTCTCATGTTTCAACACTCTCCCTCAAGCTTGTGCATATAGATAATATACATCAAGCTTGGAACATAAGTAACATATAAGGGATATTATTTAATCTGGTGAGATATGAAAGGATAATCTCTCTAATATTCCCCCTCAAGCTTGGAACATAAGTAACATATAAATGATATTATTTGATCTGGTGAGATATGAAAGGATAATCTCTCTAATATTCCCCTTCAAGCTAAAGCTTACTAAGCTGTTAAGCTTGTTACAATAATACCCTTGAAAATAAAATAGAGAGTAAACTGTTGAAGACGAAAGAAGGGCCAGCTGGAATTGCCGAAGATGTGCCAGGCCCATTGGGGACTTCTGGAGATGTGTTGGGGGCAGCTGGGGCTGTCAGGGACTTGCTGAACCTAGATGGGACTACCGGGAACTTGCCGGGGCCAGTTGGTAACCTTGGAAAGGTGACTTGGTTCAAGTGTCATGGTCTTTCAAAGAGGCTATAACTAGCATGACTGACAGACTGGGTGAATGAAAAATAAGATCATTGGTATCATTCAGTGGGAGGTTGGAAGGAAAAGATAACCCAATCAATCACTCTATGCCAAGAGTAAGAATAGGGAGATGATGGAAGAGGTTACACAGACAGGACGGATGTCAAACATGCAAGAAATCAAGGGATAAAATCAATGAATTTGATGATATGCTGTAGTGGACTAGTGGCTAGATAAAGGAGATAAGCACATATCCAGAAAGCACAGAGATGTCAGCACTGAGGTAGTACCGACCGGAGGTGGTGGCAGACGCTGCAGATGAACAGTGCAGCAGTGACGGGGGCAAAAAGGGAAATGCAGAAATGCAAAAGAGAAAAATGGTCGGATAAGAAAAAACATGACCAGACCCTGAAAGAGGACAGTGAGGCTTTGATAATGTTAAGTATGTAAGGGAAGTGGGAAACCACACCTTATAGCTGGTTATTAAGGCGGGGAAGAACCACTTTCCTTATATACAATATCAGGTATCCCATACTCAATGTGGAACTTTGGGCACCCCATAATACCTAGTCCCCAACAATACACTGACCCTGGAGAGCCAACGTCCACAGTGATGGTGGCTTTACTCTATCGACATTGAGCTAGTGGTAGCCTACCACCAACTGTCATTATTCAGTATTCACC
Source organism: Arachis duranensis (assembly GCF_000817695.3). NCBI lineage: Eukaryota > Viridiplantae > Streptophyta > Magnoliopsida > Fabales > Fabaceae > Arachis > Arachis duranensis. Next base: position 69,245,502 of record NC_029776.3, on the reverse strand, counting down.
TTAATCTAGCCCATAAGCATCGTTTTCCATGGCGCCGACAACCAAGTCTTTGATACCATTGTTAAGTACCTAAGAAAAGTGGGAAATTACACCTTAAAAACTAACTATTAAGAGGGAATAACCACTCTCCTTAACATATATGGGCACCCCATACTACCAAGTCCTCAACAGATTAGCGGCGGAAATCGACAGCCAAGATGCCAACACGCGCTGGCTAAAGTAGCGGCGGTAACTGAACCGTATGAGGGAGAAAACAGTGCGTGGATGTGTGTGAAGCCTCAGTCAGCATCACTGTTGGCTGGGCTGAGCAGCGATGAGTCCGACAGTGTGATCATTTGTCAGATTGGACGGTGGACGGCAGGGGAGTGCTGGAACAGTTCTGAAAGGGGTCAGAAGGTGGTTTTTGTTGGAAAGAACAACACAGCAGAGGACGTTCTGGTAACTAGAAAGGCACCCGGTTGGCTGGAACTTTACAATAAAGAACATCCTTAAATTAAAAGTAGCAGATTGTGCTGCTGGATGCACAACAGCAGAAGTAGCTGAAACAACTTAAACAAGTGTTTCTTGGTTTGGAAAAATGTGAAATGGAAGTAATTTTGATTTCAACCAAGAATAGAAAGATTACTTTCAACATAGTTTGTGACAGCGGCAGAATTTCAGGGAACTCAAGGAGGATACCAATATACCATGACTCTAATACTATGTTAAAATCCATGATTGAATATGAAAAAAATAGAGTAAATATTAACTTAACAAATGAGAAAAAGAATATATTACTCATATGTGATGTGTATAGACTGTATGCTGATTGTATTGTTACATGAGAGAAGACTAACAATCTAACATATACAGAGTAGAGAGTAATAAATGTGGAGAACTCTTCATAAATACACTATGTAAACTACTAACTACTAACTAACATTAATATCTCCTATTATATTTCAACAAGCAGCAAACCCGGAATCTAATATTTGCTGTCCATGCCTTTTACCACCTACTATGTGTCGAGAGGTGCATTCTATTACAGTTTTAATGCATACTACACAACTCGAAATACATCGTATTTAAATCGATATTGATGGGTTCCCTGTCTCTCTGCAGGATAATGAAGGGATTTTGGAAGCTTATACCAAGTCATGGGCTTCTGATGCTCTTGACAGGGCTGCAATTCGAGGATCAATTGCGTATACTCTGGTTGTCCATCATCTTTCCTCCTTCATATTTAATCCTTGTCTCACAGATAAATTGTTGTTGCGGAACAGAGTTATTAGGTCGCTCCTGCGAGATTATGCTGGGAAACAGCGACACGAGGTGAGCAAGTTTTTATAGCTTTACATTGATTGAATAGCTGCTTAGACAGATCTCTCTATTCAGAGTCCTCAGTGCCAGAGATTTTCCATCTTCTTCCAAGTTCTAAACAGTAGTATTTTGTGACCATGAATTATTTGAAAGCTATTAATGAAAAAGAATTTTTTTGTTCTTTTTTTTTTCCCTCCCCTTAAATACTTAGGTATTATTGTCTGCATATATATATATGATGTTAATTTAGGGAAATCTATGGTTTTTACTAATGGAGAACTTATGTTATAGGGAATGTTGCTCAACCTCATCCACTATAACAAGATGGCACCGAGATCTTACACAGGATTAGAGTTTAGGATAAAAATTTTAGTTGAAGCTTGTGAGGGAAATTCTTCACTTTTGAAAGTAGTAGAGAAGTTAAAGGCTGTTGCGGAGAAGACTTCATTGTGAAATCATCAATTATACTCCGAGACTTGTAAATATTCGACATATACTAAAAGCAGGTGCGACAGAAGGACCATACACGAACATCACTCGACGAGAATGGTGTGCTTGGCCAAATAGAACATGGTGGGCAGGTGGCACTAACATTTGTTTTCATTGTTGGAATGGAGGCTTCTAGTTTGTCTAGCAAGATTTCTAGGGATGCAAAGTCCATGGGGCGTGCAATGAAGTTGTACATAAAAAAGTACCGGAGTATACTTTTGATGAAATTGTCAAAAAGATTCTTGGTATGCAGCTTTTGTTACTTTTGTGCAAGAGGGAGATAGATAGATGACCATGAATATTAGTGGAATTTGTGGTTTTTATTTTAAAGTTTATTTACAGAACAAGAAAATACGAGAAACTTGGAAAAGTGAAGTTTTGATAATGTGACAGCAACTATACGAAAACTTGTAAGCAGATTTTTTAAAATTATTTTAGGGTAAAGTATTATTTTGGTCCTAATGTTTGTATTAAATCTTAATTTAATTTTTAACATATCAAACGTTCTATTTTAGTTTTAAAATTTTTTAAATGGGTTTAATGTTATCCTATTATTAAATTTAACATGAACAGTTAACATATTGAAGAAGCAATAATGTTCATTTCAGGAAGTGAAATCGATTTTTTAATGATCACTAAAATAAAAGATTTTTTTAGATTTTATAGCATTCATGATTGATTGTTAAGATTTGAGATTTAAATGTTAATTATTTATATCAAATTTAAAGGTGGGAATTAAATCCGTTTGAAATTTTGAGACAAATATGACATTTGAAATCTTAGGGATAATATTAAGATTTAGTCCAAATGTTAGGGACTAAAATAGCACTTTACACTAATTTTTTTTATTATAATAACAAACTAAAATATCAATAATACAAACTATATGTACAAAATATATGAAATGTACGAAAGGAAAGATAAATCCTATCTACAGGTCTACAAAATCATTTGCATCATCTTTCTGGCCGTCCATCTCCTCCTAAGTCAACAAAATCATTTGCATCATCTTTCTGGCCGTCCATCTCCTCCTAAGTCAACGATACCGGTGCAAATGATGAATTCCCTCTAGTAGTGCTATTACTAGCGCAAACCTGATCGTATTAGATTGTCATTTCCTCCTTTATTTTGCAAATCTGCTCTATCTCCCGCAAGCTGTTAGCACGATAAGCTATGATTGCCTGTCTCTCCTCCTCCACAATGTCCCATTCAGCGAGGTGAGTAAGGAGGTCTTCAATCCACTCCTCAGCTCGTTGTAGATGTTGTCCCTAATCTTGTAGTCTTTGGGTTAGGATGTGGATTTGGTCATGCAAATCGGCCTCCTAGGAAGGTGGAATAGTGCTAGTGGTTGATATGGAAGACGCCCTTCTCAAAAGACTCGAGCGTAGAGTACTAGCGAAGAAGGATCCTTGTCCATAAATGCAGTTATTACATGGCTCGTCCAGAGTCTTAAGCCATACGACATCCGGATCCACCTGCACATTACTTGTCCTTTCTCCCTTTTTTACTTGGATTACTGGGTCTGAGTCTGCATGTTTTATATGAACTAATCCTAACAAATTTAAAAATGTAATTAAACATAAGTCATAATTAAATACTAAATTCAAATGAAATAAATACTTATGTGTAACTCGTGCGGAATTTCGATTACCACAACTGAACTGGCAAGTGCACTAGGTTGTACCAAGTAATACCTGTTGAGTGAGAGTCGATCCCACAAGGATTGTTGGACCATGCAATAATAATTGAGTGATTCATTTAGTCAGACAAGCAGAAAATAGTGTTTTAGGTTCAAAAGCATCAAACAACAATTCAGGAATTCAGAAAGCAATTAGTAAATTTAGTGTGAAAAGTATGTGAGAAAATAGTTAAGGTTTCATAGATATTTATTTTTTCAGATTAATGTTTCTTACCAACTATTTTAATCATGCAAGACCCAATTCATGGCAAACTCTAATTGACTAAACCTTAATTCCTTAGTAATTTAGTCTCTTCTAACCTAATTAACGGCTAATTCCTTGGTCACTTAATGTAGATTAAAGGGTTAAGTCCAATTCTAGTTTATTAGCCACAAAAATCCTAATTAACCAAATATAAGAGGATTATATGTCACGTATCCCATTAAGTCGAAGTAATTAGTGATTAGGGAGGAATTACTTTCAAGCTATTATACAAGTGAGTTAACTATTTCAAGAATCAACAAGAATTCATGTAGAATAAGAGCTATTTTTCAATACACTCTAATTCATAAGATAAAGAACGAAAGTAATCCTTGAATTTGAATCAATACAATAATTAAAATAGAGTGACAATAGTATTAATTCCTAGAATAAACAGAGCTCCTAACCTTAACAATGGAGGTTTAGCTGCTCATGGATCAGAGAAAAACTAGGGTTCAAAAGTGTGCAGAGTGTAGAATGAGGTAGAGACAGAGAATGAGCCCAAAGGGCTAAATCTTTTTCCTTTTATATCTAACCTAATTTGATTTGAAAATAAAATAGAATAATAAATTCTAAACCTAAAAGATTGTGTTTTGAAATAATAATAACAAAAAAAACTAAATATAAATGAAAATATAAGCCAACGAAGCCTTCCTTGAAAATCATATTTGCGCTACGGCACTAAACACTAGACTCGACATTTAGCGCTGCTAAGGCAGAGAGCTTTTTGGTCTTGGTTTAAAATCCTGTTTGGTCAAAAGATACTTAAGAGTAGCATGGTCAATAAAAACAATAACCTTAAAACCAATTAAATAGGACTTAAACTTATCAGAAGCATAAACTACAACTAGTAATTGATTTTTTATAGTTGTGTGATTCTTTTGCGTGTCATTCAATACACGGCTAGCATAGTAAATGACGTGCATAAGCTTGTCTTGTCTCTGTCCCAAGAAGGCTCTATAGCATAGTCACTGGAATCACACATCAATTCAAATGGTAAATCTTAGTTGGAAAGAGCTATGATGGGAGCAAAGACAAGCCTAGATTTTAGAGTTTCAAAGGCATGCAAACAATCATTATCAAAATTAAGAGGAATGTCTGCCACCAAGAGGTTGCTCAAAGGTTTAGCAATCTTAGAAAAATTCTTTATAAATCTCCAATAAAATCCTGCATGTCCCAAGAAAATCCGGATTGTCTTAGCATTAGTGGGTGGTGGAAATTTTTCAATTACCACCTCCTTAGCTTTATCAATCTCAATCCCCTTACTTGAAATCCAGTGTTCAAGAACAATACCTTCAGTGACCATAAAGTGACATTTTTTCCAATTTAAAACAAGGTTTGTTTCTTGGCACCGTTTAAAGACCATGGAAAGATGCTTAAGGCACGAGTAAAAAAAATTATCAAATACAAAAAAATCATCCATAAATACCTTAATAAACTTTTCAACCATGTCAGAAAATATGGAAAGCATGCACCTCTGAAAAATTGCTAGAGAATTACACAGTCCAAATGGCATCTTTTGGTAAGCAAATGCTCCAAATGGGCATGTGAATGCCATCTTCTCTTGATCTTGAGGATCCACTACAATCTGATTATAGCCAGAATATCTATCTAAGAAATAGTAAAAAGCTTTACTGGCTAACCTCTCGAGCATCTGACAAATGAAAGGCAAGGGAAAGTGATAATTTCTTGTTACATTATTGAGTCAATACACATATGCTACCCTGTGACGGTCCTTGTGAGAATAAACTCATTCTTCTCATTCTTAATCATTATCATTTCTCCTTTCTTGGGAACCACTTGAACGGGACTCACCCATGGGCTATCAAAAACTAGGTAAATAATATTGGCTTTCCAAAGCATCATTACATCTTTTTGGGCCACTTCTTTCATGGTTGGATTTAGTCGCCTTTGTGGTTGCACAACCGGTTTAGCATCATCTTCGCGCAAGATCTTGTGCATACACTTGGCCAGAATGAACCTTTTTAAGTCTCTAATGGTCCATCCAAGAGCCGTTTTATGACTCTTGAGTACTTCAAGAAACGCCTCCTCCTCCTCATGCCTCAAAGAGGAGCTAATAATCACTGGATAAGAATCATGATCGCCTAACAAAGCATAATTCAAAGAAGGAGGTAAGGGCTTCAACTCAAGCTTCGGAGCCCTTTCCTCAGTACTAGGCGTGTGAGGCTTCTCCTTCTGAGGTGGTGACTCATCCATCTCAAACAAATTATCCTCAGATGGGGATTCTAGAACATCACCAAGCACTTCATCTTCAAATACCTCCTAAACCAGAGGTTCAATAAGATCAACTCTCATACACTTGTCAGAATCACTAGGGTGATGCAAAGTCTCAAGCACATTAAGGACAACTTCCTCTTCATTGGCCCTCAAGGTTAATTCACCCTTATGAACATCAATAAGGACTCTACCTGTAGCTAAAAAGGATCTTCCAAAAATAATAGAAGCATTTTTGTCTTCTTCCATATCCAATATGACAAAATCAACAGGAAAAATAAATGATGTCCTACTTTCACAAGTAAATTCTCAACAACTCCAAGAGGAAATTTAATTGAACAGTCAACAAGTTAAATAGAAATACAAGTGGGCTTTACTTCATCAATTTGGAGCTTTCTCATCAATGAAAGTGGCGTGAGATTGATGCTAGCTCCAATATCACGTAAAGCTCTCTAAATGGTGATATCTTCAATAGTGCAAGGAATCAAAAAGCTCCCCGGATCCTGCAATTTCTCAGGGAGATCTTGTTGAATAATGGCACTACATTCCATAGTAAGCACCACAATCTCACTTTATTTCAAATTCTTCTTGTTAGTCAACAACTTCTTCATGAACATAGCATAAAGAGGCATTTGCTCAAAGATCTCTGCAAAAAGAATACTGATCTGAATCTTCCTGAAGACCGCTAAAATTCTGGAAAATTGCTTGTCTTTGGAGGCCTTCTAAAATCTCTGAGGATATGGAATTTTAGACTTGTACTCAAGTGCTTTAGGCAACGCCGGATGTGTCTCAAGACTAACTGGAAAAGGGTTGTCCGGATGTCTACGAGGGGGTGTGCTCTTCTTTGCTCTGTGCCTCCTCCTGATCTTCTTTTTCAATTGGCTTTTCACTAACCTTTGCTTCTGAACCTGTTACTTTACCACTTCTCAGATGAATAGCTGATGAATGGATAATTTATACGCTTTTTGGCATTGTTTTTATATAGTTTTTAGTAGGATCTAGCTACTTTTTAGTATATTTTTATTAGTTTTTAAGAAAAATTCACATTTCTGGACTTTACTATGAATTTGTGTGTTTTTTTGTGATTTCAGGTATTTTTTGGCTGAAATTGAGGGACCTGAGCAAAAATTTGATTCAGAGGCTGAAAAAGGACTGCTGATGCTGTTGGATTCTAACTCCTTGCACTCGAAATGGAGTTTTTGGAGCTACAGAAATCCAAATGGCGCGCTCTCAATTGCGTTGGAAAGTAGACATCCAGAGTTTTTCAGCAACATATAATAGTCCATACTTTGCCCAAGTTTAGATGACGCAAACTGACGTTCAACGCCAGCTTTCTGCCCTATTCTGGCGTTAAACGCCAGATACAAGTTGCAAGCCAGAGTCAATGGCCAGAAACAAGTTACAAACTGGAGTTTAACTCCAAAGAAGGCCTCTACATGTGAAAGCTTCAATGCTCAGCCCAAGCACACACCAAGTGGGCCCGGAAGTGAATTTCTGCATCATTTACTTATTTTTGTAACCCTAGTAACTAGTTTAGTATAAATAGAACTTTTTACTATTGTACTAGGGAGCTTTTGGAACACCTTTGGACCATTGTTCACGTTTTGGGAGGCTGGCCATTCGGCCATGCATTCCCTATTTTTACTTATGTATTTTCAACGGTGGAGTTTCTACACACCATAGATTAAGGTGTGGAGCTCTACTGTTCCTCGAGTATTAATGCAAAGTACTATTGTTCTTCTATTCAATTCATGCTTATTCTTATTCTAAGATATTCTTTCCCACACAAGAACATGATGAATGTGATGATTATGTGACACTCATCACCATTCTCACTTATGAACGCGTGATTGACAACCACTTCCGTTCTACATGGAAACAAGCTTGAATGTATATCTCTTGGGTTTCTAATCAATGATTCACATCCACTCCCCTCTGACAATGGGGCATCTAAATCTGAGATTAGAGTCTTCGTGGTATAGGCTAGAATCCATTAGCAGCATTCTTGAGATCCGGAAAGTCTAAACCTTGTCTGTGGTATTCCGAGTAGGATCTGGGATGGGATGACTGTGAAGAGCTTCAAACTCGTGACTGTAGGGCATGGTGACAAATGCAAAAGGTTAGTAAATCCTATTCCTACACGATCGAGAACCAACAGCTGATTAGCCATACGATATCTGTGCATGGTACTTTTCATCCGAGACGAGAAATCCGATAGTTGACTAGCCGTACAGAAACCATAGAGGACCATTTTTACTTAGAGGACGGGAAGTAGCCATTGACAACGGTGACACCTAACATACAGCTTGCCATGGAAAAGAGTATGAAGGATTGGATGAAGGCAACAGGAAACTAGAGATTCAGAAGGAACAACGCATCTCCATACGCTAATCTGAAATTCTCACCAATGAATTACATAAGTATCTCTATCTTTATTTTATTCTTATTTATCTTTTAAATTATTAAAACTCTATAACCATTTGAATCTGCCTGACTGAGATTTACAAGATGATCATAGCTTGCTTCAAGCCGACAATCTCCGTGGGATCGACCCTTACTCACGTAAGGTTTATTACTTAGACGACCCAGTGCACTTGCTGGTTAGTTGTGCGAAGTTGTGAAAAGAGTTGAGTTTACAATTGTGCGTACCAAGTTGTTGGCCCCATTGAGATCACAGGATCCCCACCTACCCTACCTCTCTCTCTCTCCCTCACACATCTCTATAAACACTCTACCGAAAACACCACTCACCAATCAAATCCTATTCTTTTCCCTATATTCTCTTCACCAATCACCTCTCCCCCTCTTCCCCAAAAACCCCACCTACCTCACTTTCAAATTCAAACATTTTCCCTCCCAAACCCACCCAAGTCTATTCGGCCACTCTCCCTCTCTTCCCCTATAAATACACCTCTTCACTCCCCCATTTTCACACATCTTATACAGTTTTCCCCTACTTGGCCGAACCACTTAACCCCCTCAATCTCCTCCATCTTTTTTTTCTCCGCCTTTCTTTCTTCCTTTGCTCGAAGACGAGCAAACATTTTAAGTTTGGTGCGGTAAAAGCGTTGCTTTTTGTTTTTCCATAACCATTTATGATATCTAAGGCCAGAGAAACCTCTAGAAAGAGGAAAGGGAAGACAAAAACTTCCACCTCCGAGTCATGGGAGATGGAGAGATTCATCTCAAAGGTCCATCAAGACCACTTCTATGAAGTTGTGGCCAAGAAGAAGGTGATCCCTGAGGTCCCTTTCATGCTCAAGAAAAATGAGTATCCGGAGATCTGACATGAGATCCGAAGAAGAGGTTGGGAAGTTCTTACCAACCCTTCAGGTTCAAGAGTTCTATGCCAATGCATGGATCCCTAGGAACCATGATCAAACTATGAACCCGAATCCAAAGAGTTGGCTTACAATGGTTCAGAGGAAATACTTAGATTTCAGTCCGGAAAGTGTAAGGTTGGCGTTCCACTTGCCAATGATGCAAGAAAACGCATGCCCCTACACTAGAAGGGTCAACTTTGATCAAAGGTTGGACCAAGTCCTCATGGACATATGTGTGGAAGGATCTCAATGGAAAAGAGACTCAAGATGCAATCCGGTTCAATTGAGAAGACCAGACCTTGAGCCTGTGGCTAAAAGATGGTTGAAGTTCATCCAACGCTCCATCATTCCTACTAGCAACCGATCTAAAGTGACTGTGGATCAGGCTATCATGATCCATAATATCATGATTGGGGAGGAAGTGGAAGTTTTTGAGATCATACCTCTAGAACTCTACAAGGTGGCTGACAAGTCATCCACCTTGGCAAGGTTGGCCTTTTCTCATCTCATTTGTCACCTATGCAACTTGGCTGGGATAGACATAGAAGGAGACATCCTCGTTCCAGAGGACAAGCCCATCATTAAAAAAAGGATGGAGCAAATAAGGGAGCCCACTCATGGACCTCAACAAGAGCATGAGGAATTCCCTCATCAAGAAATCCTTGAGATGCCTCAAGGAATGCATTTTCTTCCACACAACTATTGGGAGCAACTCAACACCTCTTTGAAAGGCTTGAGTTACAACATGGACCAACTAAGGGTGGGGCACCAAGAGCACTCCATCATTCTCCATGAAATTAGAGAAGATCAAAGAGCTGTGAGGGAGGAGCAACAAAGGCAAGGAAGAGACATAGAGGAGCTCAAGAGCACCATTGGTTCTTCAAGAGGAAGATGCCACCCTCACTAAGGTGGACTCATTCCTTAATCTCCTTGTCTATTTATTTTTCTGTTTTTAGTTTTGAGCTTTATGTGTTATCCATGTTTGTGTCTTTATTACATGATCATTAGTGTCTAGTGTCTATGCCTTAAAACCTATGAATAATTCCATGAATCCTTCACCTCTCTTAAATAAAAGTATGCCTAATTACAAAAGAACAAGAAGTACTTGAATTTCAAATTTTATCTTGAAATTAGTTTAATTATTTTGATGTGGTGGCAATACATTTTGTTTTCTGAATGAATGCTTGAACAGTGCATATTTTTGATCTGGTTGTTTATGAATGTTAAAATTGTTGACTCTTGAAATAATGATGAACAAAGAAAAATGTTATTGATAATCTGAAAAATCATGAAATTGATTCTGGAAGCAAGAAAAAGAAGTGAAAAAAAGAGAAAAAATGGCAAAAAAAAGAAAGAAAAAGAAAAAGCAAAACAGAAAAAGCCAATAGACCTTTAAACCAAAAGGCAAGGGTAAAAAGGATCCAAGGCTTTGAGCATTAATGGATAGGAGGGCCTAAGGAAATAAAATTCAGGCCTAAGCGGCTAAATCAAGCTGTCCCTAACCATGTGCTTGTGGCATGAAGGTCCAAGTGAAAGCTTGAGACTGAGTGGTTAAAGTCGTGATCCAAAGCAAAAAGAGTGTGCTTAAGAACTCTGGACACCTCTAACTGGGGACTTTAGCAAAGCTGAGTCACAATCTGAAAAGGTTAACCCAATTATGTGTCTGTGGCATTTATGTATCCAGTGGTAATACTGGAAAACAAAGTGCTTAAGGTCACGGCCAAGACTCATAAAGTAGCTGTGTTCAAGAATCAACATACTCAACTAGGAAAATCAATAACACTATCTAAAATTCTGAGTTCCTATAGATGCCAATCATTCTGAATTTCAAAGGATAAAGTGAGATGCCAAAACTGTTCAGAAGCAAAAAGCTACAAGCCCGCTCATCTAATTAGAACTAAGTTTCATTGATACTGTGGGATTCACTGTATATTCTCTTCTTTTTATCCTATTTTATTTTCAGTTGCTTGGGTAAAAGCTACAATTTAAGTTTGGTGTTGTGATGAGCAGATAATTTATATGCTTTTTGGCATTATTTTTATATAGTTTTTAGTAGGATCTAGCTAATTTTTAGTATATTTTTATTAGTTTTTAAGAAAAATTCACATTTCTGGACTTTACTATGAATTTGTGTGTTTTTCTGTGATTTCAGGTATTTTCTGGCTGAAATTGAGGGACCTGAGCAAAAATCTGATTCAAAGGCTGAAAAAAGGACTGCTGATGCTGTTGGATTCTGACCTCCCTGCACTCGAAATGGAATTCTTGCAGTTACAAAAACCCATATGGTGCGCTCTCAATTGCGTTAGAAAGTAGACATCCAGGGCTTTCCAGTAATATATAATAATTCATACTTTGTCCAAGTTTAGCGACGCAAACTGGCGTTCAACGCCAGCTTTCTGCCCTATTCTGGCTTTAAACGCCAAAAAGAAGTTGCAATCTAGAGTCAAACACTAGAAAAAAGTTACAAACTAGTGTTTAAACCCAAAGAAGGCCTCTACATGTGAAAGCTTCAATGCTCAGCCCAAGTACACAACAAGTGGGCTCGGAAGTGGATTTCTGCATCATTTACTTATTTCTGTAACCCTAGTAACTAGTTTAGTATAAATAGAACTTTTTACTATTGTACTAGGGAGCTTTTGGAACACCTTTAGACCATTGTTCGCGTTTTGGGAGGCTGGCCATTCGGCCATGCATTCCCTATTTTCACTTATGTATTTTCAACGGTGGAGTTTCTACACACCATAGATTAAGGTGTGGAGCTCTGCTGTTCCTCGAGTATTAATGCAAAGTACTATTGTTCTTCTATTCAATTCATGCTTATTCTTATTCTAAGATATTCATTCCCACACAAGAACATGATGAATGTGATGATTATGTGACACTCATCACCATTCTCACTTATGAATGCGTGATTGACAACCACTTCCGTTCTACATGGAAACAAGCTTGAATGTATATCTCTTGGGTTTCTAATCAACGATTCACATCGACTCCCCTCTGACAATGGGGCATCTAAATCCGAGATTAGAGTCTTCGTGGTATAGGCTAGAATCCATTGGCAGCATTCTTGAGATCCGGAAAGTCTAAACCTTGTTTGTGGTATTCCGAGTAGGATCTGGAATGGGATGACTGTGATGAGCTTCAAACTCGTGACTGTAGGGCATGGTGACAGACGCAAAAGAATAGTAAATCCTATTCCTACACGATCGAGAACCAACAGCTGATTAGCCATACGATATCTGTGCATGGTATTTTTCATCCGAGATGAGAAATCTGATAGTTGACTAGCCGTACAGAAATCGTAGAGGACCATTTTTACTGAGAGGACGGGAAGTAGCCATTGACAACGGTGACACCTAACATACAGCTTACCATAGAAAAGAGTATGAAGGATTGGATGAAGGCAATAGGAAAGCAAAGATTCAGAAGGAACAACGCATCTCCATATGCTTATCCGAAATTCCCACCAATGAATTGCATAAGTATCTCTATCTTTATTTTATGCTTATTTATCTTTTAAATTATTAAAACTCTATAACCATTTGAATCCACCTGACTGAGATTTACAAGATGATCATAGCTTGCTTCAAGCCGACAATCTCCGTGGGATCGACCCTTACTCACGTAAGGTTTATTACTTGGACGACCCAGTGCACTTGCTGGTTAGTTGTGCGAAGTTGTGAAAAAGGTTTGAGATTACAATTGTGCGTATCAATTTGTTGGCGCCATTGAGATCACAATTTCGTGCACCAATAACCTTGCACTTTTCCCTTGGATTAGGCACCATTTCACTAGGAAGAGTATTAGGAGGCTCTCTCTGGTGCTTGCTTACTCAATTGACCCATTTAAATCTTCAAGCTTCTGAGTGAAGCTCTGGTTTTCTGTATAAAACTATGAATATTTTTGCAGAGTTTTGCAATAATAGACTCCAAGTGAGATGATTTTTGAGGCTGAGAAGGTGCTGGTTGTAGTTGAAAAGGCTGAAACTGGCTATTGTTGAAGTTGTTCTGATTGAAATTGCCCTGAGAATTGTTGCCAAAATTCTGTTGTCTTTGAGGTTGATTTCTCAACCCAAAGTCAGGGTGATTGCTCCACCCCGGATTCTAGGTCTTAGAGAACGGATCATTGTTGGGGGGTCTAGAGGGGGAAAAAGCTTGGTTAATAATCTATTAACCAATTTATCCCAAGTATCCAAGCTCTCCTTGGACTGTGTATCAAGCCACTGTTTGGCTCTGTCCCGTATAACAAACGAAAAGAGAAGCAACCTATAGACATCCGGATTTGTTTTCACTATGTCACAGATTTGCAAAACATTAGAGATAAACAAGTTTGGTCTTCCTGCTGGAGTCCATGAAACTGGCGATTCTATTACTCCAAAGAGATAACTTGAGACTTCAACTATAAATTATTAGCATCTATAGGAGGTACAACAATGCTATTACTATAGAAATTGGAGGTAGGAGTAGTATATGAGCCCAGTATCCTTCTTGGTTGCTTAGGCACATTAGGAGCATTGAGAACATGAGAATTAACAACATTGTTGTTGTTGTTTGGATCCATAGTAGCTCTTGGAGCTTCCTTCTAAAAATTATCCTTGAGATTCTTAGCGGCTAAGCTCTAACCTGCTATAAATGCCTTCTCAAGGTTCTCTCAATCTCAGAATTAAAGTCAAGAAGAGGTTCTTTGTTCCTGTTCGTACTCATAAACAAACAAAAAACGAGAAAAAGTGAGAATCTCTACGTCAGAGTGAAGAGAATTCCCAGTGAAGAACCATGCGTAAAAGAAATAAAACAGAATTAACCAAATAATTAAAGCTGAAAATTTTGAAAATAAATTAAATAATAAAGACTAAGAATTTCAAAATTAACAAGGAAAATAACTAAAAAAAAATTGGAAACTACTAAGGGAAATAAGCAAGAAAATTAAAATAATTAAGGGGACACCACACTTAATTTTAGAAATAAAAAAACTGTTAAATAAATTAAAAAAATTTAAAAATATTAAAGAGCAAAAGTAATTAAAATTAAAACAAAGAACGTCTAATCTAAGTAATCAAATAACGGGCAGTTGTCAATCATATTCAATCTCCGACAACGGCGCCAAAAATTTGGTGTGAAATTTCGAATACCACAATTGAACTGGCAAGTGCACTAGTCGTACCAGGTAATACCTCAGGTGAGTAAGAGTTGATCCCATGATGACTGATGCACCAAGAAACAATAATTGAGTGATACACTTAGTCAGACAAACAGAAAAAAGTGTTTTCCGTTCAAAAGCATCAAACAATTCAGGAATTAAGAAAGCAATTAGTAAATTTGATGTGAAAAGTATGTGAGAAAATAGATAAGGTTTCTGATGAGCGGATAATTTATACGCTTTTCGGCATTGTTTTTATATAGTTTTTAGTAAGTTTAAGCTACTTTTAGGGATGTTTTCACTAGTTTTTATGATAAATTCACATTTCTGGACTTTACTATGAGTTTGTGTGTTTTTCTGTGATTTCAGGTAAATTCTGGCTAAAATTGAGGGTTTTGAGCAAAACTCTGAAGAAGGCTGACAAAAGGACTGCTGATGCTGTTGGAATCTGACCTCCCTGCACTCGAAATGAATTTTCTGGAGCTACAGAACTCCAATTGGCGCGCTCTCAACGGCGTTGGAAAGTAAACATCCAGAGCTTTCCAGCAATATATAATAGTCTATACTTTATTCGAAGAATGACGACGTAACTTGGCATTGAACGCCAAGTACACGCTGCTGTCTGGAGTTAAACGCCAGAAAAACGTCATGATCCGGAGTTAAACGCCCAAAACACGTCATAACTCAAAGTTTAACGCCAAGAAATGCCTTAGCTCGTGGAATGATCAAGCTCAGCCCAAGCATACACCAAGTGGGCCCCGGAAGTGGATTTATGCATCAAATACTTACTCATGTAAACCCTAGTAGCTAGTCTAGTATATATAGAACATTTATCTATTGTATTAGACATCTTTTGACCATCTTTTGACCACTTTAAGTCTTTTTCATTCGGTCACTTGATCAAGGAGAGGGCTGGCCATTCGGCCATGCCTGAACCTCTTTTGCTTATGTATTTTTCAACAGTGGAGTTTCTGCACACCATAGATTAAGGGTGTGGAGCTCTGCTGTACCTCAAGTATTAATGAAATTCTATTTACTTTTATTCAAATCTCTCTTATTCTTATTCCAAGATATTCATTCGTACCCAAGAACATGATGAATGTGATGA
>NC_029776.3:69228788-69229189 GCF_000817695.3 Arachis duranensis | reverse complement strand
TTCTTGTTTGAGTCTTGTGTTAATTTTTAAGTTTGGTGTCAATTGCTTGCTTTTAAAAATTTTTCTTGCATTTTTCGAAAAATCCATGCATTCATAGTGTTCTTCATGATCTTCAAGTTGTTCTTGATAAAGTCTTCTTGTTTGATCTTGATGATTTCTTGGTTTGTGTCTTTTGTTGTTTTTCATGTGCATTTTTGCATTCATATTTTCCATGCATTAAAAATTTCTAAGTTTGGTGTCTTGCATGTTTTCTTTGCATCAAATTTTTTTTCAAAAATATGTTCTTGATATTCATCATGATCTTCAAAATGTTCTTGGTGTTCATCTTGACATTCATAGTGTTCTTGCATGCATTATGTGTTTGATCCAAAATTTTCATATTTTGGGTCATTTTTATGTTT
>NC_029776.3:69227978-69228654 GCF_000817695.3 Arachis duranensis | reverse complement strand
TTGACTTGGTCAAAAATTTTCAAAATTAGTTGTTTCTTACAAGTCAAGTCAAAATTTCAATTTTAAAAATCTTATCTTTTCTAAATCTTTTTCAAAAAAATCATATCTTTTTCATTTTTTATATAATTTTCGAAAATTTCAAAAAATTATTTTTCAAAATATTTTCAAAATCTTTTTATTATCTTTTATATCTAATTTTCGAAAATTAGCTAACAATTAATGTGATTGGTTCAAAAATTTGAAGTTTGTTACTTTCTTGTTAAGAAAGGTTCAATCTTTAAATTCTAGAATCTTATCTTGTAGTTTCTTGTTAGTTAAGTATTTTTTAAAATTAAATCTTTTTCAAATATCTTTTTCAAATATATCTTTTTATCTTTTATCTTATCTTTTTCAAAAATTTTATCTTTTTCAAAAATTTGATTTCAAAATATCTTATCTAACTTCTTATCTTATCTTTTTCAAAACTTGATTTCAAATCTTTTTCAATCAACTAACTAACTTTTTGTTTGTTACTTATCTTATTCAAAACCAACTAACTACCTATCCCTCTCTAATTTTCGAAAATTCTCCCTCTCTTTTTCAAAAATTCTTTTTAATTGTTTTAAATTTTAATTTTAATTATCTATTAACTTTAATTTTCGAAAATCACTAACTCTTTTTCAAAAATTAATTTCTC
>NC_029776.3:69227471-69227804 GCF_000817695.3 Arachis duranensis | reverse complement strand
TGACATAGAGGATTCCTCTTTCTTTTCTTGTTTCTTCTCTTTCATATGAGCAGGAACAGGGAAAAAGGCACTCTTGTTGAATTAGATCCAGAACCTGAAAGGACTCTGAAGAGAAAATTAAGAGAAGCTAAATTACAACAATCCAGAAACAACCTTTCAGAAATTTTCGAACAAGAGAAGGACATGGCAGCCGAAAATAATAATAATAAAAATGCAAGGAGAATGCTTGGTGACTTCACAAAGCCAACGTCCAAGTTTGATGGAAGAAGCATCTCCATTCCTGCCATTGGAGCCAATAACTTTGAGCTGAAACCTCAGCTAGTTGCTTTAATG
>NC_029776.3:69223222-69224790 GCF_000817695.3 Arachis duranensis | reverse complement strand
CCCCCTCCTCTCCTTCTCTACCAAAATTCTCTTCTTCTTCTTCTACTCTTCTTTTCTTTTTTTTTTGCTCGAGGGCGAGCAAATTTTAAGTTTGGTGTGGTAAAAAGCCTAAGCTTTTTATTTTTCATTCACCATCAATGGCACCTAAGACCGGAGTATCCTCAAGAAAAGGGAAAGGGAAGACAAAAGCTTCCACCTCCGAGTCATGGGAGAAGGAGAGATTCATCTCCAAGAGCCATCAAGACCACTTCTATGATGTTGTGGCAAAGAAGAAGGTGATCCCCGAGGTCCCTTTCAAGCTCAAAAAGAATGAGTATCCGGAAATCCGACATGAAATTCAAAGAAGAGGGTGGGAAGTCATAACCAACCCCATGCAACAAGTTGGAATATTGATGGTTCAAGAGTTCTATGCCAATGCATGGATCACTAGGAACCATGATCAAAGTATGAACCCGAACCCAAAGAACTATATCACAATGGTTCGGGGGAAATACTTAGATTTTAGTCCGGAAAATGTGAGGTTGGCGTTTCATTTACCCATGATGCAAGGTGATGAACGCCCCTACACAAGAAGGGTCAACTTTAATCAAAGGTTGGACCAAGTCCTTACGGACATATGTGTGGAAGGAGCCCAATGGATAATAGACTCCAAAGGCAAGCCAGTCCAACTGAGAAGACTGGATCTCAAGCCTGTGGCTAGAGGATGGTTGGAGTTCATCCAAAGATCCATCATCCCTACAAGCAACCGATCTGAAGTTACTGTGGATCGGGCCATCATGATTCATAGCATCATGATTGGGGAGGAAGTGGAAGTTCATGAGGTCATCTCCAATGAACTCTATAAAATAGCCGACAAGTCCTCACCTATGGCACGGCTAGCCTTCCCCCACCTTATATGCCATTTATGTTACTCGGCTGGAGTTATCATAGATGGAGATGTCTCCATTGAAGAAGACAAGCCCATCACCAAGAAAAGGATGGAGCAAACAAGAGAAGTTCCTCACGGCCCTCAAGAAGAACATGAGGAAGTTCATCATCAACAAATGCCTCAAGGAATGCACTTTCCTCCCAACAACTATTGGGAGCAACTCAATGCCTCTTTAGAAGATTTGAGTCATAATGTTGAACAACTAAGGGTGGAACATCATGAACACGCCCTCACTCTTCAAGAAATAAGAGAAGATCAAAGAGCAATGAGGGAGGAGCAACAAAGGCAAGGAAGGGACATAGAAGAGTTGAAGAACATCATTGGTCCTTTAAGAAGAAGACGCCACTAGAGGTGGATTCATTCCTTGTTCTTTATTTCTTTCTGTTTTCGGTTTTTAAGTATTATGTTTATTTATGTTTTGTGTCTCTACTTCATGATCATTAGTGTGTAACCATGCCTTAAAGATTATGAATAAATCCATTAGTCCTTCACCTCTCTTAAAAGAAAAATGTTTTAATTCAAAAGAACAAGAAGTACATAATTTTCGAAATTATTATTGAATTTAATTTAATTATATTGATGTGGTGACAATAATTTTTGTTTTCTGAATGAATGATTGAACAGTGCATATGTCTTTTGG
>NC_029776.3:69197617-69222218 GCF_000817695.3 Arachis duranensis | reverse complement strand
ATCAAGCTCAGCCCAAACATACACCAAGTGGGCCCCGGAAGTGGATTTATGCATCAAATACTTACTCATGTAAACCCTAGTAGCTAGTCTAGTATATATAGGACATTTATCTATTGTATTAGACATCTTTTGACCATCTTTTGACCACTTTAAGTCTTTTTCATTCGGTCACTTGATCAAGGAGAGGGCTGGCCATTCGGCCATGCCTGAACCTCTTTTGCTTATGTATTTTTCAATAGTGGAGTTTCTGCACACCATAGATTAAGGGTGTGGAGCTCTGCTGTACCTCAAGTATTAATGAAATTCTATTTTCTTTTATTCAAATCTCTCTTATTCTTATTCTAAGATATTCATTCGCACCCAAGAACATAATGAGTGTAATGATGAAAGTGACGATCATTATCATTCTCACTTATGAACGCACGTGATTGACAACCACTTCCGTTCTACATGCAACAAGAGCTTGAATGCGTATCTCTTAGATTCCCCAACAGAATCTTCGTGGTATAAGCTAGATAGATGGCGGCATTTATGAGGATCCGGAAAGTCTCACCTTGTCTGTGGTATTCCGAGTAGGATCCTGGGAATCCGGAAAGTCTAACCTTGTCTGTGGTATTCCGAGTAGGATTCCGGTAATGAATGACTGTGACGCGCTTCAAACTTGCAACCTGCTGGGCGTCAGTGACAGACGCAAAAGAATCAAGGGATTCTATTCCAGTAGGAGCGGGAACCAACCAGTGATTAGCCGTACTGTGACAGAGTGCGTGAGCATTAGTTTTCACTGCGAGGATGGGATGTAGTCATCAGCCATGGGTGATGCCTCCAGACGATTAGCCGTGCGACTGACAACCGCATAGGATCATTTTCCCGAGAGGGTGAAAGTAGCCAACCACAGCTGATGGTGAACCCCTATACAGAGCTTGCCATGGAAAGGAGTAAGAAGGATTGAGTAGAAGCAGTAGGAGAGCAGGCGTCCTTGAGCCATGCAGCATCTCCATTCGCTTATCTGAAATTCCCACCAATGAATCTGCATAAGTCTTCTATCCTTTTATTTAATCTATTCTTTTATCTTTATTTTCGAAACCCATAAACCATTTTAATCTGCCTGACTGAGATTTACAAGGTGACCATAGCTTGCTTCATACCAACAATCTCTGTGGGATCGACCCTTACTCACGTAAGGTTTATTACTTGGACGACCCAGTACACTTGCTGGTTAGTTGAACGGAGTTGTGAATTCAACCAGTGCCATAATAAAGCTTTCATACAAAGACAAACAACTTAAAGAGAATTGATCACAATTTCGTCCACCAGTTTCAGAGATATTTATTTTTCTGGATTAATGTTTCTTACCAACTATTTTAATAATGTAAGACCCAATTCATGGCAAACCCTAATTGACTAAACCCTAATTTCTTAGTAATTTAGTCTCCTCTAACCTAATCAACCGCCAATTCCTTGGTCACTTATGTAGAATAAAAGGTTAAGTCCAATTCTAGTTTATTAGCCATAAAAACCCTAATTACCCAAATATAAGAGGATTATATGTTACGTATCCCATTAAGTCTAAATAATTATTGATTTAGGAGGAATTACTTTCAAGTTATTATTCAAGTGAGTTAACTTTTCTAAGAATCAACAAGAATTCACGTAGAACAAGAGTTATTTTTTAATAGACTCAAATTCATAAGATGAAAAACAAAAATAATCCCTGAATTTGAATCAATATAATAATTAAAATAGAGTGACAATAGTATTAATCCATAGAATAAACATAGCTCGTAATTTTAACAATGGAGGTTTAGTTGCTCATGGCTCATAGAAAAACTAGGGTTCAAAAGTGTGTAGAGTGTAGAATGAGGTAGAGAGGGAGAAAGAGCTCGAAGGGCTAAATCTTTTCCCTTTTATATCTAACATAATTTGGTTTGAAAATAAAATAGAATAACAAATTCTAAACCTAAAAGACTGTGTTTTGAAATGATAATAACCAAAAGAAAATAATTAAATGTTCCTAATGATGTTGAATTAACTAATTTATGCACAATTTCGGAGTTATGTTAAGGGTTAGCGAAGATAGGAAAGTCTTTATATATCCTTTGATTAATTGTTTGATTCGTTTGGTATTAACTCTCCTTGTTTCAACTGCTATAACTAAGAGATCTTTTTCATTTATGAATATTGTAAAGAATAGATTTAGAAATAAAATTGAAGATGAATTTTTTTGTTAATTATCTTTTGATTTACATTAAAAAGATTGCTAAAAAATTTGACATAGATTCTATTATTAATGAATTTTATGATATGAAAAATCGACGTATAGCACTTCGTTAATAAAAAGTACACATATTTTTTGTACTTTAAATATATATTATTTATCGGTATATTTTTGTAATACATTTTATATTATAATTTATTTGCATATATATATTTTTTTAATATTATATATGCTATTGACCATGATAATATTTTTCCATTCGTCTTTAATCTTGAATATTTTGTGCATATTGAATAACAAGTGATATGAGAGCTTAACTCTTTGGTAAATATTATAGTATGAGAAAATGATCATTGATAAGAACAAGCACAAGATATGAACATATGGAAGGTAAATAATCTTCTCATCGTCCTCCATTACTAGATGTAACCAATTATTCTTATTACAAGAGTACAACGATCATATGCTAAAGTGTCAAGATCTGAGAATTTGGGATGTTATTGAAACTGAAATTTTGGTTCCCATGAAAACCACTAAAAAAAAAGGTTGGAGGAGCAGATACGTCCATAAAAAATGAAAAACCAAGAGCCGATTGGAGGGATGATGATTATAGAGTCTCGTTCAAATTCAAAGCTATAATTTATCAAGAATTTTACACTAACATGGGCATTGAAGATTCCCTCTTATTTCTTTTGTAGGAATTTTTCTCATATTAGCTCGGTTAACGTTCATTTCTTCATTACAAGCATTTGAAGATCAAGATGAAGATGAGCAAGAAGATTGTGAAGAAGATTTGAGGTTTATGGTTGATATTGAAGAGGTTAACAAAGGGTTTCAGTTTGCAAAGCCAAAATGTTGAAGAATTATGGATACAAGGGTCATTGAATGAAGAAAATGGATGCTTAATTTGAAGCAAAAGAAAAACACCCATTCAAGTACACTTGAAAAGTGTAGCCAAAAACGAAAAAAAATGATGCCTTAGGAAAAGGTTACGCTTTTTAGGCTTCGGAGACACTTTTGTAGGCGATGCCTATATTAGTGTTGCCTATTCTCAAAGGCTACGCTTTTCTGTAGCAAAGGCTACGCTTCTCGCCTTTGAGAATAGGGTACGCTTTTTAAGTGATGTTGTTCAGGACCTAAGGCTACGCTTTTCAGCACTAATAGTTACCATAATTCTAAAGAATATGCTACACTTTTCAGGGCTACTGCATCACTTTATAAATGTAACACATAGTATACCTATAGCTACTCTATATAAGTGTAGCCTTTTTTCCCTCAGTTTTTTTTTTAAATTTCTGTTTATATAAATTTCTAACAATTTTTTTATCTAAACTCTAATATTTGAGAATATAATTATATATATAATCCTGTATTGTTAATTAAATTAGTTAATTATTATAAAATAAAAATGTATACATATATAATAATACCATACAATAATCTTTAAACAATAAAAATTATACTGAAACAAAATATAATTATACAATGAACCAAAAATATTGGAATGATCATAATTTTGAGCATTTATACATCTCAAACTAGAATAAGTATACTCATATAATGCACTTAGAGTTTACTACTAATAAACTAGAAAAAATCAAAATATTATATCATATAAATGTATCTTAGCTTCTAATAAAAGACATCATCATCAACCATACATCTTTCAATTTCCATCTTTGTCAATAAACCATCATGATAAGCATCTCAATCTTCATTTGCATATTCAGAATTATCCTGCATAATTATATAGAAAAATAATTATAATTTGAAAAAGTACAACAAGAAAAAAGTAATTAACAGATTAATAACACATACAATATCCGAGAGGCATAGGATAATTGAAACTACTCTACTTTTCATATCACCAAAGTCTTTTGCTTTAAAATAACAATCACATTCAGGGGGATACTATAACTCACCATAAAGGACAACTAAAAAACGGACTAACACAACTTCATACTAAATGGGAACTAAAATAAGAAAAGTTAGAAAAATCAGAAAATCCAAACCAGAAAAATAAAAAAACCAGAAAAACCAGAAAAATTACAGCTTTCACCCTGATAACAATAATATTAAAATTACATAATGAAAAAACAAAACCAAAAAAACCAAATCACAGCTTCCATCTTCTTCAATTTCAGTTCAAATTAAAAAGATATAGCATCCTCCTAAGTTCTAACAAATAAAAATTTTAAACTCAAAATCCTAATTAACAATTAACAATATATAAACAAATATTAGGGAATAAGAAAAAACTAGTCATACCATATTTATGTTTGGAATATGTGTTGATCCATGAGCGCTATTTGCATCAATTGGAGAGTGTTGGGCATCTTGTAACAAAGCTTCAATTTCTTCCGGCCTCATTCCAGGTTTAGATCGCTGAACTAGTAACTTAATCATGTTTCGCAATCCATGAAGGTCAGCCTCTTGGTGCTGCTGTTTGGCCTTCATGTCTCCAAGTTCAGCCTTCAAAGATGTGACTTCCTCCTGGTGTTGTTGCTTGAGTTTAGAAATTTCTGCATGCTTTTTTAAGTTACGTCGTGTAATAGATCTTCCATAGTACCTAACCCGACCTGGTTGTTCTTTTCCAAATAAAGACTCAAAAGCTTCCTCATCTGTTTCACCAGCAGCTTGCCGGTTTTGGAATTCATCCTAATTAAAAGAAACATTTGAAATAGAATTAGTTACTGTATCCTAAATTTGATTTATAATCATTAGTAATTCAATGAATTCTCATACAATTGCATCTTGTGTTTCCTGATCAACTTCCTTCCTTTTCCGACTTGTTCGAGTAGCAAGGAACATTTCAAACCTTTTTGGTTCCTCATTTGTTTCCTTTGTCGTGCGCTACAAAATAAAGCCTTAAATAAGTAAGTCTATAACAACATAACTAAAATTAACTAAACAAATCCCAGCACAAATATGAAATAAGTATACCAGAGCCACTCGTACTCTTCCAAAATTGATTGGCCCCATGCGATGTGAAAACTTTTGCTGTTCTTGATGTTTCTTTTTTTTTTCACTTATTGACTATAATTGAATAAAAAGTTAGCATATAGAAACAGAGAACAATATAATTAAATTTTGCTTCAGCAAACAAAATTACAGCAACCAGAATAGTAGCAGGTATAATTGCACAGAATAGAATTGCAGAAAATAAAATTGCACAAAACAGAACTATAGAAAATAGAATTGCAGCAACTTAAAATTACAGCAAACAAAGTACCCAAAAATAGAATTGTAAATACAGAAATTCAGAAGTTCAGAATGGAACTGGCAGCAATATAACCTAAAAAAATTCAATTCAGTTCAAGAACCTACATCAGAATGGATATGTGTTTGTACAGCATGAGAGAGGACAGATTCCAACATTATCAATTGAAATTTCATTATTTTGCTTATGTCTTAACAAACAGTAATATATTCGCAATTAAAGTACCAACTATTTTACCTGGATTGTAGGATGACTCCAATAATAGATCAATTTTATGAATTGACTTTCTGGAACTTGTGTCGGTCGATTTTTCACCATATCTTCGATGGTATCAAAGGGAACAAAGTGCTTCTACTTAATCTTTCCCTTGAACTGCTTCCAAGCATCCCGAATTGCTTGGATCACCCACTTTTCTCCACTATTTGGGAGGATAAACTTGGTCTGCATGATATCAACAGTGTTATATGCACCTTCTTATATTTAAAATAATCGACATTTAATAATAATAGAAGAGTCTTATATTAACATAGTTCCACATGAATTTCTTAGCTTTAGGAGTTACAGCATGCCAGCTAGTGTACAAAACACTCGCAAATCTTTTATTTCTACCAATCGTTCCTACGAAACTAGTTAAATTAGACACACTTTGATCGGTTGGTCCTACTGGCTATCCAATATCAAAAATAACTTCTTCCCGCTGTTCCATAGTTCTTGCATAAATCTCTTTGCAAGTTGTTTTTCCCTGGGTTTTCTTCTTCTTTGGCTCTCCTAGTTTCACGTATTAGGGGAAAAATTAGGGAGTAATTAGTGATGCCAATTGAAAAATTAAGCATTATGATTTACAAAAAATATAAAAAATGATAGAAATAAATTACCTTCGTCATCATCAATGTCTTCCATCACATGTGAATAATAATTTTCATCAAGTGGAAAGCTATCTCCCACATCATCACTTAGTTCAGAGCTTAGTCCGTCAATTTCTACATCTATCCCATTTTCTTTTAAAAATTCATCAATAGTTGTAGCCCTTACCCTTGGCTTGCTCTTTTCCTTTCTTGATCCATCTTGCTCTGACATTAAATCTTCAGCTTGTGGGGTAGTGTTTAAACTCAGCAAAGTAGTGTCATGTTGCCTTTTTTTGAGTTCTACCATGTGTGACTTGAATAATCTGCTGCTGCCTTTGGTTGATTGTGGACTGAGTAGAATTTGCACAACTCCGATCTTGGCTTACACTTGTTGGCATGCTATTATTCATATTACGAATTGCATCGAGCTTCCTTTTAAGTTCATCTGCGCCTACCTTTGTAAGCTTAGAATTGTTCAAGCCTTGTGTTGACGGTTCATGTTGCACTTCATGCTTCTTTTTCTCAGCCAAAGCCACAGTCAAGTGATTCTTTCTTTTTTTCTGGCTATTGCACAGGAATGCTTGGCTGTACTTCCAAGGTTTCAGGCGTGAAATTCATTCTTTTGTTGATTGTGCTGAGTGTGCTTTGTAAATGAGTAAAATCTAGCTTCTTTGATGTACATTTCTTCACTCCTTTGGTTGCACTAAACTCTTTTTGACTTTCGACTACATCCAACCTTGGCATAGTTTCCTCCTTGTCATTACGTGCTGCACCTTGCATCACATATTGCTTGCGTTCATTTACAATCTTTTGTCTCTTGGCTTCAAATTGTCGAAACAAATTCTTACTTGATGTTGCTTTAAGATCAATAAATTCTTTATTCCTACACAAATAAATTAGTTAACTCGAGTTAATATAAGAAATAAAGTGACATATCCTATAAGAAACACTAACAAAATGAGAAATTAAAACAAAAATATGACTTACAAATAAAAAGGTGAAGAAAACTTAGTTATACATATGTACATATTAAGCAATAAATTGCTTAGGCTGACCCATCAGAATCAGAATCTCCAATGAAATTTGCCTCATATTCTTGGGCAGAAGTCACTTGGGGAACCATTTCAATAACTTTAGGTTGTAGATCATTCCTCTCCAGAATAAGTTCACCATCATCAGCTGGTATGGCAGGACTTGTTATATGCTCGTGTTGTTCTCTATAGAAGGTTTGACGGGCCTCAGACTCAGATTCGTTATTTGTTTTAAATAAGTCTCTTGGGATAGTTTCCATAACATAATGTTTGTTATGTTCATATGGATCTTGCACATAAAAACACTGATGTGCTTGAGATGCTAGTATGAAAGGTTCATTCTGGTAGCATTTCTTGTTGAAGTGAACAAATGTAAGACCATACTTGTCTCTCCCAGCATCATACCACTCACACCGAAATGATACAACCTTAAAACGCCCAAAATAATGTAACTCTACTATCTCAAATAACCTGCCATAATAAGCTACAGTGTCTTGAATTGGACTTTTATCTTTAGCACTTGCAAAGCTTGAAGTTAAAGCAGTTAATGTGACACCACTATTTTGTGTTTTTCTCCTTGCCTCACGCTCCATAGTGTGAAACCTATATCCATTAATTATATATCCAGAAAATCTTCTTGCAACAGAGCTTGGACCTCGAGATAATTCTTTTAGCCAAACAGGCACAACTGGATCCCTCGCCCGAGTTTCAAACCACTACAAGAAGGTTTTACTGTGAACTTTTGCTTTTCTCCATTTTGTTCCCCGCTGATTGTTAACCTCATCCTCATGCTCTCTGTAGTTAATAATAGTTATGTTTGATCGGAAAAAATCTAAATGCACTTGATTTAGTGAATAAACATAAGTTATATTAAGTTACCTAACATAATCTGCGACTTCTTCACAATTGTATAATACATATACATGGGCTTGAGCACTTGATATGTCATCAAGATTAATTGGTTCTCCATTTCCCACGCCTAACGAACGACCTTTGTTAGAAAACAACTTTGAAGGAAAAACTTTGTCGTCATTAGGATCATCATCATTCTGAGGTCGCTTATTAAGTCTTGTTCGCACTTTCAAGGAAAAAACTTGGTCGCTTATTAAGTATCTTGAGCAGAAAGTTAAGCACTCTTCAGCCAGATATGCCTCTGCAATAGAACCTTCGGGGCGACTTTTGTTGCGTACATACGACTTTAATGTACACATGTACCTTTCTGGAGGATACATCCAACAAAACTGCACCGGACCACCCAATCTCACCTCATTTGCTAAATGAATGGGAAGATGAACCATTATGTCAAAAAAACTAGGGGGAAAGATCCTCTCAAGGTGCCATAATGTTTCCACAATCTCTAACTCTAGTTGATCTATCTCTTCCAGTGTGATTAACTTTTTGCATATGCGACGAAAAAAGGAACTTAGTCGAATCAACGGAATGGCCACATGATCAGGAAGGATGCTTTTAATCGGTATTGGTAGTAAGTAGTGTAGCAAAAAATGAGCATCGTGGGTCTTATACCCAGAAATTTTTCTTTCTCCTAGATGTACACACCATGATATATTCGAAGCACTACCATCAGGTAGCTTTGTTGTCTTCAAAACACCACAAAAAATTGACTTCTCTACAGCAGTCATAGAAAAGCATGCCTTTGCCAATTTGGTTCTCTTGCCATTATTCACCTCCTTTGGTTGAAGATTTTTCCAGATCCCCAAATCTTTTAAGTCATATCGAGCATTCAGATGATCCTTTGTCTTGCCTGGGATATCCAAAAGAGTTCCAATTATACTGTCAAGTTTGTTCTTCTCTATGTACATGACATCTAAGTTGTGACGCAGTGGGTTCTTGTGCCAGTAAGGCAATTCAAAGAAAATTGATCTTTTTTTCCAATTCCATGGGAAACTATTTGATGTACTTTACTTCTTCCCGAAAACATTCTCAACATTTTGTAGCATCTCAAAAATTTCCGTTCCTTCTATAACAGGTGGAGGGGGTCTTAATTCTTGCTTCCCATTAAAAGACCTTGTATTGGTTCTCCATGGATGATCCATGGGTAAAAAGACACGATGGTCCATATAAACTGTCTTCCGACTATGTTTTAGTTGTAGAGAAGAGGTATTTTTGTTGCAACAAGGGCAAGCCAATTTTCCCTTTGTACTCCACCCAGACAACATAGCATACGCAGAAAAATCATTAATTGTCCACAAAAGAGCTGCCCGCATTTGAAAGGTCTCATTCTTTGATGCATTATAAGTTTCCACCCCTATTTCCTACAACAACTTCAAGTCTTCCATCAATGGTTGTAGATACACGTCAATATCTTTTCCAGGTGATTGTGGCCCAGGGATAAGCAAAGAAAGCATACAATATTCAGGTTTCATGCACATCCACGGAGGCAAGTTGTATACCATCAACATTACGGGCCACGTGCTCCATGAAATATTCATGCTACGAAACGGGTTGAACCCATCACTTGACAAGCCTAGTCTAATATTGCGTGATTCTTTTGCAAAATCTTCATTCATTTCATCAAAGTTCTTCCATGCCAGTCCATCAGTAGGATGCTTTAACGTCCCATCTTTAACGCGCTCCTCATCATGCCACCTCAGACTAGCTGCCGTTTTTGAGCACATAAATAATCTCTGAAGTCTTGGAATTATAGGAAAGTATCTTAGAGTCTTTGCAGGAATAGGACGACCATTCTTGTGAGGTTGGTTCTCGCTATTATCACTAGAATTTTCAGTATATCGAGATGTTCCACATACACAACATTGTGTTTCATCCTTTAGTTCTTTCCTATATAGGAGGCAATCATTAGGACAAGCATCACGTTTTTTATAATCCAGACCTAAATCTCTTATCATAGCCTTCGTGTTATGGAAAGATGGAGGTATGTTAATTTCAAGCATGGCCTCTTTCAATAGCTCAAGAAGGGAAGTGAAGGAGGCATTACTCCAACCGTGCAAACACTTTAACAAGTACAGGCATATGGTAAAAGATAATGTAGAAAATTTCTTGCAGCCCGGGTATAACTCTTGACTTGCCCCATCTATTAAATTATAAAACTTTTTAGCCTCTTTATTGGGACCTACAGTAACACCCTCAGCATGATCTCCAAATGCATCATTAAGCAGTCCTTCGATGTCATCGCGTGCACCTTCATCATCCGTGTCATCATCAACCACCATCGGGATTGTCCATTCCCCGTGATTAATCCATGTTCTATATCCCTTAACAAATCCGTCGGCTACTAAATGGTCAAATACCACATCTCTTCTATACCACTCAATGTTACAACACCTCTTACAAGGACATTGAATTTGTTGTCCGTCCGGTTCTCCCTCAAAGTATGCAAACTCTAAGAAACTAATAACATCATTGATATACTCTTCGCTATACCTCGGTAGATCCATCCAATCCTTTGGCATATCACAAAACCTAATCAATAATTATTAAATTTATAAGGGGTCATAAAGTGAAGATAACAAGAGTAGAGGAGGAAGGGTGTTATGAAATATAAGGGGCATGGGCTATGAAATGGACTTCATAGCCTTGTAGTTCGGTTAGGAAATAGTTCCTAGTCTTAGAAGTAATTCTCTAAGCATTTTACTAGAAACTCGCTGAAGCAAAACAAATTAAGGAAAACAAAGAATTTATAGTACATAAATAATAAGTTAAATTGCAACTTCATAACTAATAAAGGCAATCAACCTGGAGCTACACATGAATTAATAGCATAATAATAAAGTGAAAAGAAAAAGTATGCATTGTACCTTGCCATGACACGATCAATATTTTGACAAAATCCACTTGGGAGCTTTAACCAAAAACTTCAATCTGTTTGTTACCAAGTAAAATTCTAAGAGATTAGACTATAATCATATTTAGTCTTGATTTATTTTCATAAATTCTAAACTGATATAATTAAAATGAAAGGGAAAAAAATAAAAAATCTCAATTCAGGTCGGTAACTTATTTGGAAAATAAAAGCAATCTGATAACAGCCCAAAATTCAAATCCAAAGCGTGAGTAACTGAGTAACTAAAAATAAAAGAAAGCAATCTTGCTTCCCAAAACTCAATTCAGGTCAGTAGAAGTGAGACGATTTAATGGTAAGTCATGAGCTAATCAAAATATTATCCTGGTAATTGGTAAGCCATGAACTTGGCAGCCATTCATGCAAACCACATGGGTCATCCATGCGCCTCTTTGGGCCTTGTCATTGGTCACATTATATATAGAAATCTGTCAATTTTGGTGGACGTGAATATGGAAATGCTTGATATTGATATTGCAGTTAGGAATTTTTATACATTTCCGATTATCCCTTTTCAAGCAGCAAAATAATAATGAAAATGTATTTCACTATTGTCTTAAGGCCCTTTTTATTTTAAAAACAATGGATTTTTGGCCAGTCCTACATATAATGGAGTATTACTATTTTATATGTGGAGTATGCAGAATTGAACAACGTAAATCTTTTCACATAGACCAGTTTGACTATTAAACGACTTATAATTAAGAATAAAAATATTATCATAAATCTCAATAAGTCACGAATTTGAAGTTGTTGCGGATCAGAGCCTGTGATATAATATAACCTTGGAAGTTCTAACTTTAAAAAATAAAAGTAAAGTTATGAAAATAGATGGAGGTGGGTAGAGTGAGACAGTGAGTGATGTGAATTATTATCAAGTGATAGAGTATGATGATAACGTGAAGACTCATATTTTAACACATTATTACCATTACCTTAATAAATGCTACCAAGATTTTGCCTCCATGTGTTGCTCTGCTCTGTTACTACTTACTACTATTATGTTTTCTAATCAAAGTTATTCTCAAAAGTAATAAACAAACAAAACTACCACTTAAAAGAGGCCAAAATTCATGAGATTTCTCTGAGGCGACTTTTTTATTATTGATCTGTGCCACTGATGCCCTCAAAACAAGGCAAGTTAGTACTTGTCCCTAACAATATCAATATCTGTGATTTCAGCTTAGATTTCACTGCTCACTGCTACGCTTCAAATTTCTTATTAAGGAGTATATGCAGTTTGCTTGGAATATTGAACAATCTCAATCAAACTAAAAACTATTTTCTTATCTTATCTATATAGTAAGTTGATGTTATGATACTGAGAAGAAAACCAATTGCAGAGGAAATAAGTGGGTGCTTTATCTGTGAGGGTCCACCTTCAGGGATAAGAGCCCATAGTTCTCATTAGTTGAAGTGTCCTTTCCCTAACTTCTTGATTTATATAGTACAACATTATAAATCAAATCAAATCAAAGTGCTCTACAATATAAAACGCACTACAACATTATATTCCCTAGAAAACACTACAAATCAATTAAATTACGAAACTCAAATTTTATTTTTATGACAATAGATCTCTAAAAAATCACAGTTTCCTTTTAATTAGTTAAAAGTTTGCATGTCTTTTAGAACTAGATATGCCTTTTAAGTGTCACTAGGGCTCTAACTTCAAACTTCCCTAAAAGCTAACACAGCTAACTCCACTACTTTGACATATCAAAATCTATTATATATAAAATCTATGTCCCAATTTTGACACTGCTCTACACACAAGATTTTAATTATTCAAGTTTTAAAAAGTGCAAATTGATTTGAATTGGAGAAATCAGAGGGAAAAAATAAAAAGGAAGTGCTGGAATGTAATTGAGTTTGTGTATTCCTAATAGAACAAGTAATTATGGATGGAAAGGGAAGCTTCTTCATCAATCATCATATATAACAAAGCTTTTCACTCAAAATCCATTCATAATAGACAATAATAACTGAACCAAAAGGTTTAGTGTGACTACTTAAGGGAAAAAAAATTAAAAGTATGCAAGAAGAGAACAACAAAAAAATTTCCCAACCCAAACTCATAGTT
Organism: Arachis duranensis; assembly: GCF_000817695.3. Taxonomy (NCBI): domain Eukaryota; kingdom Viridiplantae; phylum Streptophyta; class Magnoliopsida; order Fabales; family Fabaceae; genus Arachis; species Arachis duranensis. The sequence goes on along the minus strand of NC_029776.3, from coordinate 69,209,004 downwards.
ACTACAACATCATCCAAAATTCAGAACAAGCTCACCAATCAAAAACCATTTACCAAAAGTAAAATTTTTCTACCGGATATAATCAAAATGGCAAAATCCACTGGTAGATTCGTTTCATGTTCAACAGGGTATGACACAACAAATAATATAAATATTTTGTTTACATTTATTAGTAAATATTATATACTTAAAAAAAATTGGGATCCAATTGAAATTCTGACTTATAAGAATTATTATAATGTAGATTCAGTTAGGAACTTAGGAACTAAAATCGTAAAAATAATGTGAAGTTGTTCCTCTGTTATACTGAAAGATAATGTATATGAATAAGGAATTAAAATGAAAGTTGGCTTACGAACTATACATCACTCACCTGCGTAAACGGAATGAAACCCCAATCCCAAATTCACGAGTTCGATCTCTTGTGCCGCAACAATCCCAAATTCATGAGTTCTGCTGCGCCGCAGCAATAACGGAATGAAACCAGCAAATTCTGAGTTCTCCTACGCCGCAAGATTAGCATGCATGTTCATCAATTTACGAATTCAAAGGATTTTGTACAAAACCCCCAAATTGCAACCCGAAAATCGGAACCCTACCCTCTCAGATTTTAGAAACCAAATGAAGGTGATACATACCTTTCTTGACGACGGTGAGCGAATATAGAGAAGCTTTTAGTCGAGCGTAGAGTCGATCTTCCTGATGTCAGCGCGCAGCAAAGAGAACCGGTGATGAAGATGAGTGGCGGCGTGGTGAGAGGTGAGTGATGAAGATGAGTGAGTGATGGAGATGGTGACACCGTGAGCGGTGACGCCGTGAGTGGTGACGCCGTCAGTGGTCTTCTCTGATTTGGGGGTGATGAAGGGAATGGTAGCTAGGGATCACGAGTGATGTTTTCAGTGGCCATGTTATTTTGTTTTTATTTGCCTAAGTGTTTACTGTACGCGTGCTTGTATATTTGGTGAAAGGTGAAAAAATTTACTAAGTGTTGACATATTTGACTTGAAATACATTAGGCAACACTTTTAAAATGCACCTGAAATATGACAAATAGGCTACACTTTAAAAGTGTTCTCTTTGGTGTAAAAAGTGAACCCATAACTCTTAAGTTAAGGCTACGCTTTATAAGTGATTTCTATAATACCTAAGGCTACGCTTTCTAAATGATGCCGCATTTGTGTTTCCTTTTCTCTTATAAAAAGGCAACACGTGAATAGGCTACACTTTTCAAATGTAGCTTAAAAAAAGTGTGGCTGAATAGGTATTTTTCTTGTAGTGAAAGCAGGGCAAAACAATCAATTACAACGAAGAATCAATCGATTGCATAGAAGAATTTTGCAATTTGGTTACACAAAGTTGCAGACAATTGATTGATATCACAAATCGAAAACTTAACCAATCTATTGGCGGGTTTAGGCAATTGATTGAATTGGAGAAAATTTCAAAATTGGAGAAATTCGTTACAGCTAGTTGATTGGATATCATTACCAATCGATTGAAAAGATCTTAACCAATTGGCTGGTGTATTTTTGCATGTGAGCCTCTTTCTTCCTCGTGGCTTCACTCACTCAAACACATTCAAACCTCCATTAAATCCTAAAAGCTCTCTTTTATCCTAAAAATCTCTAACTTCTCTCTGGATTACCTTACAAAATATGAACACCCATCACATACAAATCACATATTCTTATTCCCGCATTCTCCTCTACAAAACCCACCAATCAAAATTCTCAAACCATGCCTAGAACAAAGAACCTTATGAGGAGGTCAAAGGTGTAAGAAGTTCAATTCAACCAATGGCAAAGTGGTTCTTAACTTTGGCTAGGTTGCAGCACTTTCTGGAGTATTTTAAGCCAAGAACAATGGCCACTCCAAGGCATATAGAAGTTCAATTCATACTTGCAAATTAGCCATCTTTCTTGTTAAAAACTGACACTTATATAATTGATTGGTTAAATGGTGTAAATGAAAAAAGTACTTTTGAAAAAAATTAATTGTTTTTAATAGAAAAAAACTATTTTATATTTATACACACTTTTGTAAAAAGAGATTTTAAATATTTAAAACATTTTTTACTTCTACTTTTTTTTTTTAAAAAAAAAATAAGGTATTGTTGGCGTTTAAAAAAAAACAAATAATTTATTTTTTTAATAAAAATATGTTTTTAAAAGATGCATCCAAACATATTTAAAACTTAATAGAAGTATTTAATTTTTAATAATTTTTTTTATTCAAATAAGCCAATCCAAACTAACACTAAATTTATTAAATTATTTCTCTTTATTCTTGTCTCTTTTGTATTAAATTTACGTTTTAAAATGGTATAAAACATATAACTCCTCATAAATGTTTGGGGGTTTCTTTTGTGCATTTATCATTTAAAAAGATATATGTTAACTAAACCTTTATTTATAAGACTCTTTTACTATTTGAAAGTTTATCATAGTGTTTATATTATATATTCAATTCACCCCTCTTGGGTATTGTTCTTATTGGCAAACAAAACATAAAAAATTTAGTTAAAAAACACATAAATTTTAGTTAAAACAGAAATTTTGTTTAACTATGCAAATTTATTAATTGAATGATCCAAGAAAATTTAGTTATTAAAAAACATGAAAATTTCCGTTAAAAAACACAAAAATTAAATTTTAGTAGTATAACAAAGAAATATTAATTGAATAACAGAGAAATTACTTTAGATTGTATACTGATATTTTAGTTGAATAATACTAAAAGTGAAACAAAGAACATTTAGCTAAAAAAAAAAATGCATAAATTTTAGTTAAATAACACAAAAATATAATTTGAATATATTTTTTGTATTCATCGTAAAAAAAATTGTATTTTTCTTTCTATGTTTCTCTTCAAAAAATTATTGTGTTCATCAATATAAAATTTTTGTATTTTTTATCCATAATTTTCTGTATTTTCTTTTAGTTATGTTTCTTTTCAAAAAGCTATGTTTACGTTAAAAATTTGTATATTTATCACTACAACCTATTTATATCTAATTTCAATAATTTTTTGAATTTTCTTTAATTTCTAGCTATGTTTTTTCTTTTAAAGAATTGTATTTACCCTTAAAAAATTTCTGCACTTTTCCGCAATAAAGTTATGTATTTTTTCCCCTACTATGTATGTATCTCTTCAAAATATTTCTATATTTATTACTACAAAAGTTTAAGTGTTAATCGTTAATAAATTTTTGTATTTTTTTCTTGTCAGCTATGTTTCTCTTAAAAAATGTGTTGTGTCTACCTTGTAAAAGTTTATATGTTTATCGTCAATAAATTTATGTGTTTTTTTCCTAAGTTTGTCTTCAAAATTTTGAGGTTATCTTTAAAAAAATTCTTTGTTTGTTGTCGATAAATTTTTGTATTTCTTTTTCATATGTTTTCTTTAAAAATTTTAAATTTATAAAAAAAAAATAAACAAACAAAGAAGATACATAAGAAAAAAGAGAAAACATGAAAGAAAAAAAAATATAAGAGAGAAAGGGCAGCAGGAGGAGAAAAAAAAAGAAATGCCTACATATAACTTTGTTACTAAAAATATTTGGTCACCTAATATTTTTGATAGGATAAACTGCAAAAAATATTACTTAAAATTTTTTTTGTTGACAAAAATGCCTTCAAATTTTGTTATCGATAAAAATGTTCTCAAATTATTTAAAAACATGATAAAAATGCATACTCATAAACTGAGACGTTCTACATTAACGAAAAAAAATAATATGACAAATATAATTTTTTTTATATGGTAAGTGTTCGAGACTTCGCTGGTATGAGTTGAGGGAAGGATCAAGGACTCGTCGGTCTTGGTGATGACGTGATCAGACTTTTGGAGCTGCAGGGAGTGGTACCTACAAAGACACTCTGATGCTGAAGTCAGAATGGATCTAAGAGGTATAGATGAGGGTTATGAGTGTGTAACGTACCTGAGGGTTATAGTTTGTGTTGTTATCTTATGTGTTATTTATCCTATCTTGTTGACTAAGATAAGGGAGATATTCGAATTTGAATGTTAGTTAGTAGTTCACGAATTTGCAATCCGTACAACTAACCAGCAAGTGCACTGGGTCGTCCAAGTAATAACTTACGCGAGTAAGGGTCGATCCCACATAGATTATTGGTTTGAAGCAAGCTATGTTTATTTTATTAATCTTAGTCAGGATACCAATAGGGTTCTTTAGCCTCGTATAAAGTAAAAAGGGCATAAAATAAATAGTTGTTACTTTAATAATGGAGAATATGTTGGAGTTTTGGAGATGCTTTGTCCTTTGAATTTCTACTTTTCCTTGAAGTTCTCTTCCCACACGCATTGTTCCTTCCATGGCAAGCTCTATGTAGGGTGTCACCATTGTCAATGGCTACTTCCCATCCTCTCAGTGAAAATGGTCCAAATGCTCTGTCACAGCACGGCTAATGATCTGTCGGTTCTCAATCAGGTTGGAATAGAATCCATTGATTCTTTTGCGTTTGTCACTAACGCCCAGCCTTCAGGAGTTTGAAGCTCGTCACAGTCATTCAATCCCAGAATCCTACTCGGAATACCACAGACAAGGTTTAGACTTTCCAGATTCTCATGAATGCCGCCATCGATCCGGCTTATACCACGAAGATTCTTATTAAGGAATCTAAGAGATACTCATTCAATCTGATGTAGAACGGAGGTGGTTGTCAGGCACACGTTCATGGATTGAGGAAGGTGATGAGTGTCACGGATCATCACCTTCTCCATAATTAAGCGCGAATGAACATCTTAGATAAGAACAAGGGTGTTTGAATGGAAAACAAAAGTACTTGCATTAATTCATCGAGACGCTGCAGAGCTCCTCACCCCCAACAATGGAGTTTAGAGACTCATGCTGCCAAAGAGTGTATAATTCAGATCTGAAAATGTCAAGAGGTCCAAAGTAAATCTCTAAAAGTTATTTAAATAGTAAACTAGTAACCTAGGTTTACAGAAAATGAGTAAACTGTGATAGATAGTGCAGAAATCCACTTCTGGGGCCCACTTGGTGTGTGCTGGGGCTGAGACTTAAGCTTCTCATGTGCCTGGGGCTGTTTTGGGCGTTCAACGCCAGGTTGTAACCTGTTTCTGGCGTTGAACTCCAGCTTGTAACCTGTTTCTGGCGCTGGACGCCAGACAGCAGCATGATACTGGCGTTGAACGCCAGTTTACGTCATCTATCTTCGCGCAAAGTATGGACTATTATATATTTCTGGAAAGTCCTGGTTGTCTACTTTCCAACGCCGTTAAGAGCGCGCCAATTGGACTCTTGTAGCTCTAGAAAATTCATTTCGAGTGCAGGGAGGTCAGAATCCAGCAGCATCAGCAATCCTTTTTCAGCCTAACTCAGATTTTTGTTCAGCTCCCTCAATTTCAGCCAGAAAATACCTGAAATCATAGAAAAACACACAAACTCATAGTAAAGTCCAAAAATATGATTTTTTGCCTAAAAACTAATAATATTCTACTAAAAACTAATTAAAACATGCTAAAATCTACATGAAATTACCCCCAAAAAGCGTATGAAATATCCGCTCATCAGTTAGAGATTTGTGATCTCTTGGCTAGTTTGGGCCACAAAGAGGGCCTCGTATTGGGAAATTAGGTCGTTACTTAGACATTTTGGGGACCCGATGACCGTGTCTGGAACAGTTGCCCGCCGAGTGGGAGGCTATGCATGCTTAATCTCACCACTGATAGAGTTCGTTTCTTCATGGCTTCGGAGGTCATGGACCTCGTGTTGGAAGATGTAGTGCTACCCCGTGCTTTTGGCCAAGGTCAGGAATCCGTGGGTGTTTAGAATGCTTGGACATCCTATCCCTTGTCCGTTGCGTTTCTTGATTATGGTGTCTGTCGGTTGTGGCTTCGAAGGTGTCATAATGACACTTAATGGGAGGAGAGAGGTTTGGATTTTTCTCTTTTGTCCTTCGTCCCTCTGTATTTCCATTCGTAATATTGGGTGGTTTCTATTTCTTTTTTGCTTGTAACTGCTTCCCTTTGTTTTCTTTATTCTATATTTCCTTTCACTTGTAACCGTTCCCCTCTATCTCCTTCATTTTCTCTACCATCTCTCATTTTTTTGTTCAAAAATGCTCTCTGCTACACTTTTGGGTGGTTGCTGGGGTTGCATTTCTCCTGCTTCGTGTTTCTTTATCATTTCCATTCGTTTTCTGCAAACAGGTTGGTGTTTGTATTTATCTTGGTCATCCGTACATTGTATTGCTTCTGTTTTTTTCCACATGTTAGGTGATTACTATGTGGTAGTGGTAGGAACGATAGAGGGTACCACTATTTTTTGGGTTATTTTTAGGTGCTTGGTAGATTTTAGTGTAGAATTTTGTGTTCATCCTTTTTTAGAGAGCGGGCTGATGGTGGTACCCCTTTGGTTATAAGTATGGTTCGGCGGAGATTTGAGGGTACTAGGGTTCTCGTTTACCTGGCCAGAGGTGTTCCTAACTATTACTATTGGGTGACCTCTGATGTGATGGGTACGCCTTCCCGACTTATGGAGGAGGACCTTCAGAAGCTTTGGGATGAGGGTGTGGTGCGTTGAGGCAGTGATGCAGAGCGGTAATATGAGTTGGCATTCACCGGGGAGGACAAAAGAGTTTGTTACATTAACTCTGACTCCCCTTGTGTTTCCAACTAGATGTGGATTTATGAGCCCAGGTTCATGAAGTTGGGGGTGCAGCTCCCTTTCTTCACCTTCGTTCAGGACATTTTGATCTGATGTTCAGTGGCGCCGTTGCAACTACACCCAAACAGTTGGACAGCGTTCCAAACTTTTGAGTTAGTCTGTGAATATTTAGAACTTCCTTCCCAGATGGAATTTTTCTTGTATTTTTTTCTTGTGCACTATCCCAATTAAAGAGGGAAAGCATATGAAGGGTTATGTGTCCTTCAGAGCTCTGACGAATTGCCGGGTGTTCGGTTTGTTTGAAGTTTCCTTCCACGTGTTTAAGAAGGAGTATTTTCAGGTCTACCCTACTCGGGGAGCCCCCCTTTCTGGTTGACTTTGCAATGTGTGCACCGATTTGCCACTTATTAAATTTTGGCACGGGTTCGTCTTATTTAAGGAAGACTACCTATGAGGGGCTGTCTCCCGAAAATAAAGATATTGCCGATGTTCTGTTGGTAATTTTTGGGGATAGGCCGTTGAACCATCAAGACATTATGGGTGATCCGGTGGAGTGTCGTACTTACATCGGTGTGTTTTTAAGTCTGTTTTGCTTTTACTTATAGTCTTTACGAGCTTAAAACTTATCAAATTTTCTTTTTGGTTGTGTTTTCCAATTGAGATGGCTAGTGGGCAGCGACTCTTGCTAGGTTGATGGCTGCTTGAAGAACTGAAGATTGATGGTTTAGAAGTTATAGTAAACTCTCGTTGTAAGTATAGTTACTAAACCAGGCAATCAACCTTTCTTACAAACGTTTTGGTTGTCACAAGTAACAAACCCCTAAATAAATTGATAACCGAAGTATTTAAACCTCGGGTCGTCTTCTCAAGGAATTGCAGGGAGGTATGTTCTTATTATTGGTTATGAAGATTGTAAATCGGGGTTTTAAAGATGAGGAACAAGTAATTTAAATGGCAAGTAAAATAAACAAATAACTGTAAAATAGACTTTTGGCAAGGTATGAGAAACTGGAATTCCTATCTTAGTTATCCTTATCAATTGTGATGAGAATTAGATTTTTCTCCCACTAAGTCAACCTCTAACTATGAAGGTAAGTCAAGTGGATGAATTGATTTTAATTCCTTGGGAAAGGCTAGAGTTATTGGAACTCGAATTAATTCTTGAAGGATCCCAATTTTCAATTAACAATGAGTTTGACAACTCAAGAGTTACCAATTAATCAACCAAAGCCAAAAGGGAATAAAATCTACTTGAATGAAAATAATTTAGATAGAGCCCAAACATCAATAACATAAATTAGAGAAAACAATCATAAGTCTGAAATACCTCAAATTATATTAAATAGAAAGTTAGATTGAACATAGAAATCCATAAGCCAAATTGGCAACATCAAATAATCAACTAAAGTAATAAATAAAAGTAGAAAATAAATTGAAGGAACATTGAACCTGTGATGAAGAAATTGAAATCCTAATCCTAATCCTAATCCTAAATCATAAGAGAGAGGAGAGATCCTCTCTCTCTCTAAAAACTGCATCTAAAACCTAAAATTGTGAGTAATGAATAGCATGTTGAGTCTCTGCATGTTCCCTGACTTTAATCTGTGTTTTTGGACCGAAAACTGGGTTGAAATACGGCCCAGAATCTCTGCCAGCGACTTTTGTAATTCTACAGATCGCGCACGTCACGCGTCTGCGTCGTCCGCGCGATTGCGTCACTCAGCGTTTATCGTATCACGCGTGCGCGTCATCCATGCATTAGCGTCGTTCGTGCAGCTTCCAATCTGCGTGGTCGCGTTAGGCACGCGATCGCGTCACTCTGATTTCTTCCATTTCACGTGGTCGCGTGAGCCATGCGATGCGTGACTTCTCGCTGGTCATCTCCTCAAATCCTTGTGTTCCTTCCATTTTTGCATGCTTCCTCTTTATTCTCTAAGCCATTCCTGACCTATGAAGCCTGAAATACTTAACACACAGATCAAGGCATCGAATGGTGATAGGAGAGGATTAAGATTAGCTAAATTAAGACCAAAGAGCATGTTTTCAATCATAGAACTAAACTAGGAAGGAATTGTAAAATCATGCAAATCATATGAATAAGTGGGTGAAAAGCTTGATAAAACCACTCAATTAAATACAATATAAACCATAGAATAGTGGTTTATCACTGCTTTCCTCCCTAACTTTCGATGTGGGGTTGATAGGGCTTCATGATCGACTCCTCAATCCATGACTCAGCTGGACTCGTAGACGGTCTCTCAGGAGGTAGATGCGATGGAGGTGGCTGGTAGTGAGGTTGAGGTTTTGGAAATTTTTGTTCTCGATGTTGCTAAGAAGCCGAAGTGGCCAGTTGAGGGGAGTATCAGGGAGAATCTGGAGGAAGAGTGGCCCGTTGCTTCCACGATAGACCGGCATTTTGACGCTCCAGCCTTTATTAATCAACATCTGCTACCGTGCACTGAGGATTTCTTTCCCGATTGTGATGTCTTCGGTTAGGTGAAGTCTGTCGTGCCCTTCTTCGTGGGCAGCCATTGTTCGTAAGGCAAAGCCGATGCTATCCCATGTGCTCCTTCTGGATGGAAAGCTCCAACAATCTCAGGCGGAGGTCAGTAAGTTGAAGGAGTAATGAGTGAAAAGTAAAGCTCACAGATATCGGTAAGTACACCAGATCGTTCAAGTAATACCACGTTGAGTGGATATCATTTCCACGAGGATTAAAGGATTGAGCAAGCAAATATCGAGTTAAATTTCTAATTAGATCAAATAAAACTAGAGTGATGAATGTTGAAACTTAGAATGCCTGAATGTTGAATACTAGAAAAAGGACAATGAACGTTTTCTTGATTGAGAGAGAATAATAATGGAGAAAGTCAACCGCTTCAGAGAATAATACTCTGTTCTTGTAATCCATGAACATAGCAGTTACATTCGTCAACCCAAAGGTCATCACTGCGTATTCATAGTGACCATAGCATGTTCTAAACACCGTCTTCGGAATATCCTCCTCCTTCACCCTTATCTGATGATAACTTGACCTCAAATCGATCTTCGAAAACACCCCAGCTCGTTGCAATTGATCTATTAAGTTATCGATCCATAGCAATGGTTAATTATTCTTCACCGCCACTTTGTTCAACTGCTGGTAGTCCGCACAGAGTCGCATTCCTCCGCCTTTCTTTTCCACCAATAAAATTGGTGCTCTCCATGGAGATACACTCAGAGCCATTCTCTACAGCGTAATTGACACTGGTCTGGCTCCCGGCACCAAGTCTATCACGAATTCAATTTCCCTTTGAGGTGAAAATTTGGGAATATCTTCAGAAAACACTTCGGAAAAATCCCTAACTACCGAAATTCGGTCTAACTTTTGTTCATCATCTAAAGCATTCATAGCTAAAAGTATATAAACCTGACATTCTTTTCCACTACATTTCACCATTACAGAGTTCAGGTAAGATCCCTCAGCTACAACTACTCCTCCTTTAGCTTCTGACATAAAGTGAATTGATTGCTTAAAGCAATTATAGCACTCGGTTCTTTGACAACCAATCAAACCCCAAAATCATCTCCAATCCAAGCATCAGCAAATAGAATAAGTCATGAACAAAAGATCTATCCTCGATCTTGAAAGGTATCTGCCTACAACCTAATCTAGTTACAACTGTTTGAGACGGGGTATGCACATGCAAGCTAAAAGCTAAGTCTGAGATTCTCAACCCTAGTTCAGTAGCCTTATCAAATGTAATGAATGAATGTGAAGCTCGTGTATCATACAATGCAATCAACATGAGATCGCAAATAAAACCTTTACCTCTCATCGACAAATCTAACTTGGTCGCATCAGTGGCATGCACTGCAAATACTCGGCCTTGATGTTGGTTCTGAACCTCATTCTGGTTTCTCCCACGAGTGCAGTCCCTTGCCAGGTGTCCAGGCAGTCCACAAATAAAGCATCCACCTCTTTCTTTTTCCTGGAGGTACTGATCATAGTTGTTTCTCCTAAAATTTCCTTGACCTTAAGGGTATTGAAAAGTGTGTCCACCCCTTTTGAAGTTATGGGCTCTAGGCTGAAAATGCTTTCCACGGCCTCTGTTGTTGTTGCGTCCACGAGTGTTCCTTGCCAATGCCACTTTCTTAGAACAATCCTCAACAACCCTCGCTTTGTTCACTAACTCAAAAAATATCCGAATCTCTAACAGAGACACAACAGTCATAATGTTCTCCCAAAGACCACCTTGGTATTTGATGCACTTCCAACCCTCATAGGACTCAAGTGATCATTGACATACCCTTGAGAATAGTGCACGGAATTGTGATCATAAATGGCGCCATCAACATGGTACGCACAATTGTAATCTCAACTCTTTATCACAACTTCGCACAACTAACCAGCAAGTGCACTGGGTCGTCCAAGTAATAAACCTTACGCGAGTAAGGGTCGATCCCACGGAGATTGTTGGTATGAAGCAAGCTATGGTCACCTTGTAAATCTTAGTCAGGCAGATTCAAATGGTTATGGATGATATATGAATAAAGCATAAAGATAGAGATACTTATGTAATTCATTGGTGAGAATTTCAGATAAGCGAATGGAGATGCTTTGTCCCTTCCGTCTCTCTGCTTTCCTACTGCCTTCATCCAATCCTTCTTACACCTTTCCATGGCAAGCTGTATGTAGGGTTTCACCGTTGTTAGTGGCTACCTCCCATCCTCTCAGTGAAAATGTTCAACGCAC
>NC_029776.3:69196144-69197505 GCF_000817695.3 Arachis duranensis | reverse complement strand
GAATTGAATAGAAGAATAATAGTAATTGCATTAATACTCGAGGTACATCAGAGCTCCACACCTTAATCTATGGTGTGTAGAAACTCCACCGTTGAAAATATATAAGAACAAGGTCTAGGCATGGCCATGAGGCTAGCCCCCATGATCTAAGATAACATAAGACTAAAGATACATACCAAAATAAGAATACAAGTAGAAGGTCCTATTTGTAGAGAACTAGTAGCCTAGGGTTTACAAGGATGAGTAAATGACATAAAAATCAACTTCCGGGCCCACTTGGTGTGTGCTTGGGCTGAGCATTGAAGCATTTTCGTGTAGAGATTTCTCTTGGAGTTAAACGCCAGCTTTTGTGCCAGTTTGGGCGTTTAACTCCCATTCTTGTGCCAGTTCCGGCATTTAACGCCGGGCAGTTTTGAGCTGATTTGGAACGCCGGTTTGGGCCATAAAATCTCTGGCAAAGTATGAACTATTATATATTGCCAGAAAACCCAGGATGTCTACTTTCCAACGCAGTTGAGATCGTGCCAATTGGGTTTCTGTAGCTCCAGAAAATCCACTTCGAGTGCAGGGAGGTCAAAATCAAACAGCATCTACGGTCCTTTTCAGCCTCTGAATCAGATTTTCGTTCAGGTCCCTCAATTTCAGCCAGAAAATACCTAAAATCACAGAAAAACACACAAACTCATAGTAAAGTCCAGAAAAGTGAATTTTAACTAAAAACTAATAAAAATATACTAAAAACTAACTAAAACATACTAAAAACATACTAAAAACAATGCCAAAAAGCGTATGAATTATCCGCTCATTACAACACCAAACTTAAATTGTTGCTTGTCCCCAAGCAACTGAAAATCAAATAAGATAAAAAGAAGAGAATATGCAATGAACTCCAAAAACATCTATGAAGATCAGTATTAATTAGATGAGCGGGGCTTTAACTTTTTGCCTCTGAATAGTTTTGGCATCTCACTCTATCCTTTGAAATTCAGAATGATTGGCTTCTAGAGGAACTCAGAATCCAGATAGTGTTATTGATTAGAATGATTGGCTTCTATAGGAACTCAGAATCCAGATAGTGTTATTGATTCTCCTAGTTAAGTATGATGATTCTTGAACACAGCTACTTTATAAGTATTGGCCGTGGCCCAAAGTACTTTGTCTTCCAGTATTACCACCGGATACATACATGCCACAGACACATAGCTGGGTGAACCTTTTCAGATTGTGACTCAGCTTTGCTAGAGTCCCCAATTAGAGGTGTCCAGGGTTCTTAAGCACACTCTTTTTGCTTTGGATCACAACTTTATTTTTTTTGTTTTCTCTCTCTCTTTTTTTCGTTTTTCTCTCTCTTTCTTTTTTTT
>NC_029776.3:69194776-69195991 GCF_000817695.3 Arachis duranensis | reverse complement strand
AACATTCATGAACCACAAATTCAAAAGACATATGCACTGTTCAAGCATACATTTAGAAGTCAAAAGTATTGCCACTACATCAAAATAATTAATCTGTTATAAAATTTAAAATTCATTCAATTCTTCTCTTTTTCAATTAAGAACATTTTTCATTTAGGAAAGGTGATGGATTCATAGGACATTCATAACTTTAAGGCACAGACACTAAGACACTAATGATCATAAGACACAAACATAGATAAACATAAGCATGATTTTTCGAAAAACAGAAAAATAAAGAACAAGGAGATTAAAGAACGGGTCCACCTTAGTGATGGCAGCTTGTTCTTCCTCTTGAAGATCTTATGGAGTGCTTGAGCTCCTCAATGTCTCTTCCTTGCCTTTGTTGCTCCTCTCTCATGATTCTTGGATCTTCTCTAATTTCATGGAGGAGGATGGAATGTTCTTGGTGCTCCACCCTTAGTTGTCCCATGTTGGAACTTAATTCTCCTAGGGAGGTATTGATTTGCTCCCAATAGTTTTGTGGAGGAAAGTGCATCCCTTGAGGCATCTCAGGGATTTCATGATGAGAGGGGTTTCTTGTTTGCTCCATCCTTTTCTTAGTGATGGGCTTGTCCTCATCAATGAGGGTGTCTCCCTTTATGTCAACTCCAACTGAATAACAGAGGTGACAAATGAGATGAGGAAAGGCTAACTTTGCCAAGGTAGAGGACTTGTCCGCCACCTTATAAAGTTCTTGGGATATAACCTCATGAACTTCTACTTCCTCTCCAATCATGATGCTATGAATCATGATAGCCCGATCTATGGTAACTTCGGACCGGTTGCTAGTCAGAATGATTGAGCGTTGGATAAACTCCAACCATCCTCTAGCCACGGGCTTGAGGTCATGCCTTCTCAGTTGAACCGGCTTTCCTCTTGAATCTCTCTTCCATTGAGCACCCTATTCACAAATGTCTATGAGGACTTGGTCCAACCTTTGATCAAAGTTGACCCTTCTAGTGTAAGGGTGTTCATCTCCTTGCATCATGGGCAAGTTGAATGCCAACCTTACATTTTCCGGACTAAAATATAAGTATTTCTCCCGAACCATTGTAAGCCAATTCTTTGGGTCCGGGTTCACACTTTGATCATGGTTCTTGGTGATCCATGCATTAGCATAGAACTCTTGAACCATTAAGATTCCGACTTGTTGAATGGGGTTGGTAAGAACTT
>NC_029776.3:69192734-69194680 GCF_000817695.3 Arachis duranensis | reverse complement strand
AAAGGGACCTCGGGGATCACCTTCTTCAAGGCCACAACTTCATAGAAGTGGTCTTGATGCACCCTTGAGATGAGTCTCTCCATCTCCCATGACTCGGAGGTGAAAGCTTTTGCCATCCCTTTCCCCTTTCTAGAGGTTTCTCTGGCCTTGGATGCCATAAATGGTTATGGAAAAACAAAAAGCAATGCTTTTACCACACCAAACTTAAAAGGTTTGCTCGTCCTCGAGCAAAAGAAGAAAGAAGAGAGTAGTGGTTAGGTTGTGTGAAAATGAGGTGGTAAAGATGGGTTTATATAGGAGTGGAGAGAGGGGTAAGGTTCGGCTATGTGAGGGTCAGTTTGGGAGGGAAAGTGGTTTGAATTTGAATGGTGAGGTAGGTGGGGTTTTATGAAGGATGGATGTGAGTGGTGAAGAGAAAGATGGGATTTGATAGGTGAGGGGTTTTTGGGGAAGAGGTGTTGAGGTGATTGGTGAATGGGTGAAGAAGAGAGAGAGTGGTGGGGTAGGTGGGGATCCTGTGGGGTCCACAGATCCTGTGTCAAGGAAAAGTCATCCCTGCACCAAGTGGGGAGCAAAAATGCTCTCTATGCCAATTCTGGCGTTAAACGCCGGGCTGGTGCCCATTTCTGGTGTTTAACGCCAGCTTTTTGCCCTTTCCTGGCGTTTAACGCCAGTCTGGTGCCCCTTTCTGGCGTTAAACGCCCAGAATGGTGCCAGACTGGGCGTTAAACGCCCATTTGCTGCCCTTACTGGCGTTTAAACGCCAGCAAAGTCTTCCTCCAGGGTGTGCTATTTTTCTTTCTGTTTTTCATTCTGTTTTTTCTTTTTTTATTGATTTTGTGACTTCCCATGATCATCAACCTACAGAAAACATAAAATAACAAAGGAAAATTAGATAAATATAACATTGGGTTGCCTCCTAACAAGCGCTTCTTTAATGTCAGTAGCTTGACAGTGGGCTCTCATGGAGCCTCACAGATACTCAGAGCAATGTTGGAACCTCCCAACACCGAACTTAGAGTTTGAATGTGGGGGTTCAACACCAAACTTAGAATTTGGTTGTGGCCTCCCAACACCAAACTTAGAGTTTGACAGTGGGGGCTCTGTTTGACTCTGTTTTGAGAGAAGCTCTTCATGCTTCCTCTCCATGGTGACAGAGGTATATCCTTGAGCCTTAAACACAAAGGATTCTTCATTCACTTGAATGATCAATTCTCCTCTGTCCACATCAATCACAGCCTTTGCTGTGGCTAGAAAGGGTCTGCCAAGGATGATGGATTCATCCATGCACTTCCCAGTTTCTAGGACTATGAAATCAGCAGGGATGTAATGGTCTTCAATCTTTACCAGAACATCCTCTATAAGTCCATAAGCTTGTTTTCTTGAATTGTCTGCCATCTCTAGTGAGATTTTTGCAGCTTGCACCTCAAAGATCCCTAGCTTCTCCATTACAAAGAGAGGCATGAGATTTATGCTTGACCCTAGGTCACACAGAGCCTTCTTGAAGGTCATGGTGCCTACTGTACAAGGTATTGAGAACTTCCCAGGGTTCTGTCTCTTTTGAGGTAATGTCTGCCTAGTCAAGTTATCCAGCTCTTTGGTGAGCAAAGGGGGTTCATCCTCCCAAGTCTCATTACCAAATAACTTGTCATTTAGCTTCATGATTGCTCCAAGGTACTTGGCAACTTGCTCTTCAGTGACATCTTCATTCTCTTCAGAGGAAGAATACTCATCAGAGCTCATGAATGGCAGAAGTAAATCTAATGGAATCTCTATGGTCTCAGTGTGAGCCTCAGATTCCCATGGTTCCTCATTAGGGAACTCATTGGAGGCTAGTGAACGTCCATTGAGGCCTTCCTCAGTGGTGCTCAATGCCTCTTCCTCCTCTCCAAATTTGGACATGTAGGTCATGTTAATGGCCTTGCACTCTCCTTTTGGATTCTCTT
>NC_029776.3:69190299-69192581 GCF_000817695.3 Arachis duranensis | reverse complement strand
AGTCAATATTTTGTTCTGAGCCAATATGGCATTCAGAGTATCAATCTCAAGAACTCCTTTCTTCTGATTCGTCCCATTATTTACAAGATTCCTTTCAGAAGTGTACATGAATTGGTTATTTGCAACTATTTCAATCAGTTCTTGAGCTTTTGCAGGCGTCTTCTTCAGATGAAGAGAGCCTCCAGCAGAACTATCCAATGGCATCTTGGACAGTTCAGATAGACCATCATAGAAGATACCTATGATGCTCCATTCAGAAAGCATGTCAGAAGGACACTTTCTGATCAATTGTTTGTATCTTTCCCAAGCTTCATAGAGGAATTCACCTTCCTTTTGTCTAAAGGTTTGGACTTCCACTCTAAGCTTACTCAATTTTTGAGGTGGAAAGAACTTTGCCAAGAAGGCATTGACTAGCTTTTCCCAAGAGTTCACGCTTTCTTTAGGTTGTAAGTCCAACCATATCCTAGCTCTGTCTCTTACAGCAAAAAGGAATAGCATAAGTCTGTAGACCTCAGGGTC
Source organism: Arachis duranensis (assembly GCF_000817695.3). Lineage (NCBI taxonomy): Eukaryota > Viridiplantae > Streptophyta > Magnoliopsida > Fabales > Fabaceae > Arachis > Arachis duranensis. The sequence continues at coordinate 69,192,062 of NC_029776.3, read as the reverse complement.
AACCCTATTGGTTTTGACAGTGTCACAGATTTGCAAGAACTCAGCTAGAAACTGATGAGGATCTTCCAATGGAAGTCCATGAAACTTGCAATTTTGTTGCATTAGAGAAACTAATTGAGGCTTAAGCTCAAAGTTGTTTGCTCCAATGGCAGGGATAGAGATGCTTCACCCATAGAAGTCGGGAGAAGGTGCAGTAAAGTCACCCAGCACCTTCCTTGCATCGTTGGCATTGTTGTTGTTTTCGGCTGCCATGTCTTCTTTTTTGAAGATTTTTGTTAGGTCCTCTACAGAGAATTGTGCTTTAGCTTCTCTTAGCTTTCGCTTCAAGGTCCTTTCAGGTTCAGGGTCAGCCTCAACAAGAATGCTTTTGTCTTTGCTCTTGCTCATATGAAAGAGAAAAGAAAAAGAAAATATGGAATCCTCTATGTCACAGTATAGAGATTCCTTGAGGTGTCAGAGGAAAAGAAAAATAGAAGGAAGAGGTAGAAAATTCGAACTTATCAAGGAAAGATGGAGTTCGAATTGTGCATTGAGGAGTAGTGTTAGTCCATAAATAGAAGGATGTGAGAAGAGGGGAAAAATTTTCGAATATTAAGTAAGAGATTTTAAAAACATTTTGAAAAACACTAATTGATTTTCAAAAACTAAGAGTGGAAAAGAAAACAAGTGATTTTTGAAAAAGATTTTGAAATAAGAAATTAAAAAGATATGATTGAAAACTATTTTGAAAAATATGTGTTTTAAGAAGATATGATTGAAAAAGATATAGTTTTAAAAAGACATGATTGAGAAGATATGATTTGAAAAACAATTTGAAAAGATTTGATTTTGAAAATTAATGACTTGGCTAACAAGAAAAGATATGATTCAAACATTAAACCTTTCTCAACAGAAAAGGCAACATACTTGAATTGCTGAATCAAATAATTAATTGTTAGCAAGTATTTTTGAACATAGAAAGAAATTGACTTTGAAAATATCTGATTGAAAAGATATGATTTGAAAAAGATTTGATTTTGAAAATTTTTGAAAACTTGAAAAAAATTGGCATTAAAAACAAAATCTTCCCTCTTGTGCCATCCTGGCGTTAAACGCCCAGAATGGTGCACATTCTGTCGTTTAACGCCCAAAACTCACCCCTTTTGGGCGTTAAACGCCCAGCCAGGCACCCTGGTTGGCGTTTAAACGCCAGTTTTCCTTCTTCACTGGGCATTTTGAACGCCCAGCTTTTTCGGTGTAATTCCTCTACTCTATGGTATGTTCTGAATCTTCAATTCTCTGTATTATTGACTTGAAAAGACACAAATTAAATTTTTTTTTGGATTTTTAATAATGAGGAATAATTAAAATGCAACTGAAATCAAATAAACAGTGCATGCAAGACACCAAACTTAAAAGTTTGTATACTATTGACACTAACAAGTTGAGAATGCATATGAGAAACAACAAAACACTCAAGACAAGAGAATTTAAAGATCAGAGGAAGTAAATCATCAAGAACAACTTGAAGATCACTAAAGACACATGATAAATGCAAGAAGAATGGAAACATGCAATTGACACCAAACTTAAAATGAGACTAGTGTCTCAATAAGAAACATAATATATTTTTGGTTTTTTTTTGTATTTTTTTTGGTTTTTTCGAAAATTATGTGGAAAAGAACATAAAGATATCAAAATTCTTAATGAGAATTCCAGGAATCATGCAATGTTAGTCTAAAGCTTTAGTCTAAAGGAATTAGACATGGCTAGCCAAGCTTCAG
>NC_029776.3:69172786-69190055 GCF_000817695.3 Arachis duranensis | reverse complement strand
AGGGTTTCACCGTTGTTAGTGGCTACCTCCCATCCTCTCAGTGAAAATGTTCTACGCACCCTGTCACGGCACGGCTAATCATCTGTCTATTCTCAACCAGGTTGGAGTAGAATCTAGTGATTCTTTTGCGTCTGTCACTAACGCCCAGCCTTCAGGAGTTTGAAGCTCATCACAGTCATTCAATCATTGAATCCTAATTAGAATACCACAGACAAGGTTTAGACCTTCCAGATTCTCTTGAATGCCGCCATCAATTCTAGCTTATACCACGAAGATTCTGATTAAGGGATCCAAGAGATATTCACTCAATCTAAGGTAGAACGGAGGTGGTTGTCAGGCACACGTTCATAGGTGAGAATGATGATGAGTGTCATGGATCATCACATTCATCATGTTGAAGAACAAGTGATATCTTAGAACAAGAACAAGCTGAATTGAATAGAAGAACAATAGTAATTGCATTAATACTCGAGGTACAGCAAAGCTCCACACCTTAATCTATGGTGTGTAGAAATTCCACCGTTGAAAATACATAAGAACAAGGTCTAGGCATGGCCGTGAGGCCAGCGCCCATGATCTAAGATAGCATAAGACTAAAGATAGCTACCAAGATAAGAATACAATAGTAAAAGGTCCTATTTGTAGAGAACTAGTAGCCTAGGGTTTACAAGGATGAGTAAATGACATAAAAAACCACTTCCGGGCCCACTTGGTGTGTGCTTGGGCTGAGCATTGAAGCATTTTCGTGTAGAGACTTCTCTTGGAGTTAAACGCCAGCTTTTGTGCCAGTTTGGGCGTTTAACTCCCATTCTTGTGCCAGTTCCGGCGTTTAACGCCGGGCAGTTTTGAGCTGATTTGGAACGCCGGTTTGGGCCATCAAATCTCGGGCAAAGTATGAACTATTATATATTGCTGGAAAGCCCAGGATGTCTACTTTCCAACGCAGTTGAGGGCGCGCCAATTGGGTTTCTGCAGCTCCAGAAAATCCACTTTGAGTGCAGGGAGGTCAAAATCCAACAACATCTGCGGTCCTTTTCAGCCTCTGAATCAGATTTTCGCTCAGGTCCCTCAATTTCAGCCAGAAAATACCTGAAATCACAGAAAAATTCACAAACTCATAGTAAAGTCCAGAAAAGTGAATTTTAACTAAAAACTAATAAAAATATACTAAAAACTAACTAAAACATACTAAAAATAATGCCAAAAAGTGTATAAATTATCCGCTCATCAGAGAACCTATAGAGTTCCTCAAACTTGCTCGTATACTCGGCTATAGACATAGAACCTTGCTTCAGCTGCATAAACTCCAACTCTCTAGCGTCCCTTACTAACTCCAAAAAATATTTCTTGTAGAAACCATCTGAAATAAATCCTAAGGAATATCTGCATTCTAAAGTTGTAACAAGCGGCATTTTCTTTGCCATCATTGCTAAGCCTCTCCCATCAGCAGTTAAGCCACAAACTCTACAAAATTGATTATCAGGGACATGCTGAGTTTGCAGTGCATGCTCCATGGCTTGGAGCTAGTTGTCTACTTCAGTAGGATTGTCATTCCTCTGAAAGTCGGCGGGTTAACCTTTAGGAAAGCAGCTAGTGTCATCAGAGTACCTCCTAAGTTGTTTTCAGCCCCTTCTCCATTTCTGTTTTCCGTTGGCTGACCTAACCTCTCCATAGCTTGCGTAGTCACAGCAGCACTCGCTTGCATAGAATTTGCTAAATTGGTCATCACTGCTATGAACTCAGTATGGTTATCAGCCGGTTGGTCATCCTTATTATCTCTCCATGTATGAGACTGACCTCATTCGCGAGTTGACATTCAGAATCCTATCTACGCTAAACAATTGATATCAAGGTGATTAGTCTCAATATCTCAATCCTAGTGCTTTAATTATCCCAAAAAGGCACTCACAAACAAGAATGCTATATATATCAAGTAGATAAACTCAAACAAGCATGCTATGCAATATCAAATAGATAACCTAATAGCATCAAAGAAAAAGACACACAGAGTATGCAATAAAGCACAATCGGTCCATCCCTCAGGCTCATGAGGACGAACCACTCTGATACCATTAAATGTAACACCCTATCACTCTAAGCCTTACCTCATGACGTAAAGCAAAGGATAACCGAGTATCATGATAGTTCTAAGCTCATGAAATAATATATATAGAAGGAAGTAATAATACTAGAACCCAATGAAAAAATAAAGCTCAAAGACGTAGAAAACAAAGATATAAAATATATATATATATACACACCCACACACACCCACACACAAAAGGGAACTAGACACAGCCTATGAAGTTTTGGCTTGGTAGCTCAAACAAAAATACAACACAGCCTTTGGAATAAAAAAGCAACATCCTAACTCTTAAAGTAAGCCTCTAAGGCAACAAGTATAATATACAAAAGTGAGAGATATACTAAAGCAAATAAGCAAAATATAGAAGATAAAAGCGATCCTTCGCGTTCTTCTCTCTAAGGATGTGCCAAATAAACACTTCATCGAATTGGGTGATAAACTCCTTAACCTTGGATAGGTATTACTAAAGCAAAGGTTCTCATGTTTAGTAATCCCCGTTTATTTAGGCACTAACTATCTGGGAATCACTACAAACGTCCAGTGTTCTTGCACCAACTTTATTTGCTAACGTTAGTCCGACTAAGAGGACTTCATACTCTGCTTGATTGCGAAAATCAGGAAGTTATATCGAATTAATTACTCGATGATGATCCTGTTCTGATTCTCTACTACTATCTCCATTCTGCCGGAGCTGTTATTTGATCGCGTTTCTGAGCTAGAACTGGATTTCATATTGGGAGAGTTCCACTGACCAGAAAAGCATTCACCCCTCCAAGCATGGTTTATGGAAGACTTGCTTGACAGTCTGATTAGTTTGGATCGTGATGGGGTGACTTTGGAAGTATTGTTGGAGTCGTCTAGATGCCATGAGTAATGCATAGGTGAGTTTCTCGAGCCTGGAATAACGCGTCTCCGCATTCTAAAGTACTTTACTTATGAAGTATATTGACCTTTATGTTTCCTGTTCATCTTCCTGAATCAACGCTGCTGCTAGAATTTCCTTCGTTTTGGATAGGTAAAAGTACAATGTTTCTCCCGCTTTGGGCTTTGAAATCACAAGGGGTTCCACCAGCACCTTTTTGAAGTGTTGGAAGACCTCTTTGCAATCTGGTTCCCACTTAAAACTTATACCAATTTTCATCATTTTGAAGAAGGGGATAGCATTCTGAGTCGAGGCTACGAGGAAGCGTGAGAGAGCGGCACGTCGTCTGGTCAATCTTTGGATGTCATTGGGATTTATGGGACTGTCCATCTCAAGGATGGCCCATCAATTTTCTAGGTTTGCTTCCACTCTTCGTTGAGTAATGATAAAGCCCAGAATATTTTTGGCCTACTTTCCGAATGCATATTTTGTCGGGTTCAGGCGTATCCGGTGTTTCCTCAAGGTGCCCAATATAGTTTTGAGATCAGCGATAAGCTGTTTGCCCGTTTCTATTTTGGCCAGTATATTGTCAATGTAAACCTCCAGTTTGGTTTCTGAGAGGTCTTTGCAGATTTTTGTAACCAGCTTTTGGTAGGTGGCCCCGTCGTTCTTCAATCCAAAGGGCATGATTGTGTAGCAGTAAGTGCCTTTGAGGGTTACGAACACCATTTTTTCCTCATCTGTCCTATGCATGGGTATCTAGTTGTACCCCGAGTATGCATCCATGAAGCTGAGGTATTGGTGTCGCGAGGCAGCATCTACCAGTTCGTTGATGTTTGGCAGAGGAAAGGCATCATTTGGACAACCTTTGTTGAAGTCTGTGTAGTCAATGCACATTTGCTATTTGCCATTATCCTTTTTTACCAACATGATGTTGGCCAGCTAAGTCACGTAAGGGAGTTCCCAAATGAAGCCAGCTTCATGTAAGTGGTGCACAAAATTGACTCCGCAATATTCGGACAGACAGACCAGCAAGTGCACCGGGTCGTCCAAGTAATACCTCAGGTGAGTGAGGGTCGATCCCACGGAGATTGTTGGTTTGAACAAGCAATGGCTTTCTTGTAGATCTTAGTCAGGTGAATAGAAAATATAGTTTGTCACGAAAAATGCATAAAACGGATAAATAGATAAAACGTTACTAGATAGATGTGAAATCAGCGATGAGAGAATGATCGAGGCTTCGAAGATGCTTCTTCCTTCTGGATCAACTTTTCTCACCATCTACTCTAACTTTTGATGATTTATTCTATGGCAGGCTGTAAATGATTAACGCTGGGTCAGCAGTCATTAATCTCCTCTGCTTCAGATCAAACGCTGGGTCAGCGGTCATTCAATCTGAACGAGGGTGAAGCTCTAGCAGTCTATTCCCTTGGTGATCCTACTCAAAGTGCCACAGACAAGTTCAGATCTTCTGGATAAGAGAACATTGCTCCTTGGATTCTAGCCTATACCACAAAGGCCCTAATCGCCCCGTAATGCACGAGAACTTGTCCCTCAACAAATTTCCACCGGCAAGTGCACTGGATTTTCGTCAAGTAAAAACTCACTATAGAGTGAGGTCGAATCCCACAGGGATTAGTTGGTTGATCAACGTTAATTGGAGAATTGTTGTAGTTAAACTGAATTAGATTCAATTAAGGATTACAGAATTTAAATTGGCAGAAAACTTAAAGTACAAGAAACATAAATAACTGAAGGTAAATGACAGAAATTAAATGGCAGAAAGGAAATTTCAGGAAATTAAAGTACATAAGCCTAAACTACAAGAAATCAAATGGGGATGGGGTAATTGAGCATCTAAGTAAATTGTAGAATTAAAAGAATGGGTAAGATCAGAAATGGGAAAGCTCATTGGGGTCAGGAAAGAGGGTTTAGTTCATCATAGCTCAATTCAAATTAAAAGGAAAGAAAAAAGTGCAGAAAAGCAGAGAGGATGATTGTGGAATTTCCCCAATTGGGTTTCTAACTGCCTAACCCCCCAACTAACTTAAAATCTAAGCTATTTGTACACTTTCTTCAATTGGTTTTCAAGTTTTGGATGTGGGCCTCGGCCTTTTCTTGAAGCAGATTCTAGTGGCTCTCCATGGTGTTGAGGATGGACGTTGGTCAATTAACGTTTCTGCATTGCATTGTACCCAAAAAATGAGTGATGCTGGTAGTGACGTTTGCCTCAACGTTGGGGATCCAACGTTACATTTAATGCTGCTGATTTGTGCGTACGCACAATGCCTTGTGCGTGCACACACCTTTAATTTTTTCCACTTGTGTGTTCTCACATGATGAGCGGATAATTTATACGCTTTTTGGCATTGTTTTTAGGTAGTTTCTAGTATGTTTTAGTTACTTTTTAGTATATTTTTGTTAGTTTTTATGCAAAATTCACATTTCTAGACTTTACTATGAGTTTGTGTGTTGTTTTGTGATTTCAGGAATTTTCTGGCTGAAATTGAGGGACCTGAGCAAAAATCTAATTCAGAGGCTGAGAAAGGACTGCAGATGTTGTTGGATTATGACCTCCCTGCACTCAAAGTGGATTTTCTGGAGCTGCAGAAGCTCAATTAGCGCGCTCTCAATTGTGTTGGAAAGTAGACATCTTGGGCTTTCCAGCAATGATTAATAGTTCATACTTTTCTTGAGACTTGATGGCTCAAAATGGCGTCCAAACGCCCACTAGATGCCCTTTTCTGGCGTAAAACGCCAGAAGTGGCACCAAAGCTGGAGTTAAACGCCCATACTGGCACCCAAGCTGGCGTTTAACTCCAAGGATGGCCTATGCACGTGAAAGCTTCATAGCTCAGCCCAAGCACACACCAAGTGGGCCCCGGAAGTGGATTTCTGCACTATCTACTCATTTTCTGTAAACCTAGTTTACTAGTTTAGTATAAATAGCACTTTTTACTATTGTATGAGGGTCTTCTTTGGAACCCTTGAGCTTTATGATCATCTTTGGGGAGGCTGGCCATTCGGCCATGCCTAGACCTTTTTCTCTTATGTATTTTCAACGTTGGAGTTTATACACCTCATAGATTAAGGTGAGGAACTCTACTGTTCCTCATGAATTAATGCAAGTACTATTGTTTTTCCTTTAATTCACGCCTACTTCTTCTCCAAGATACACTCTTGTACTTAATTCAGTTAAGTCAGACTAAAGGGCTGACCCGTGACAATCACCCACTATCTTCAGTACTTGCTTAGCCAAGATTCGCGTGCCTGACAACCACAAAGCCGTCTACATGATATTCAACGTAGTCATTGGATGCCAGCCAGAGTATACTCTCTTAGGTCTCTAATTCATGGATTCGCATTGTCTCTCCTGACAACAGAGCATCCGACCCCGTAATTAGGATCTTTGTGGTATAGGCTAGAATTAATAGACAGCATTCTTGAGATCCGGAAAGTCTAAACCTTGTCTGTGGTATTCCGAGTAGGATCTGGGAAGGGATGACTGTGAGGAGCTTTAAACTCGCAAATGCTGGGCACAGTGACAGTGTGCAAAAGGATCAATGGATCTTATTCTGACACAAGTGAGAACCGACAGATGATTAGCTTTGCAGTAGCTGTGCCTAGTATTTTTCATCCGAGACGAGAAATCCGAGAGTTGATTAGCCATACAGAGACCGTAGCCGGACCATTTTCACTAAGAGGATCATACAGCTTGCCATGGAAGGGAGGACACATGATTGGATGAAGACAATAGGAAAGCAGAGATTCAGAAGCAACAAAGCATCTCCAAATACTTATCTGAAATTCGCACCAATGAATTACATAAGTATCTATATGTTATTTTCCGTCTTATCTATCTTTTAATTATCAATACCTCATAACCATTTGAATTCGCCTGACTGAGATTTACAAGATGACCATAGCTTGCTTCAAGCCATCAATCTCTGTGGGATCGATCCTTACTCACGTAAGGTATTACTTGGACGATCCAGTGCACTTGCTGGTTAGTTGTGCGGAGTTGTGAAAAGTGTAATCATAATTTTATGCACCAAGTTTTTGGTGCCATTGCCGGGGATTGTTCGATTTTGGATAACTGACGGTTCATCTTGTTGCTTAGATTAGGTAATTTTATTTTATGTTTAAGCTCTCTTTTATTTTTATTTTTGAAAAAAAATTTAATAAAATCATAAAAAACCAAAAAAAATATTTTGTGTTTCCTGTTAGAGTCTAGTGTCAAATTCTAAGTTTGGTGTCAATTGCACATTTTTAATTTTCCTAAATTTTCGTAAACATATGAATTGTGTTTGATGAGTGGATATTTTATACACTTTTTGTGGGTATTTTCATATAGTTTTTAGTAGGATCTAGCTACTTTTTAGTATATTTTTATTAGTTTTTATGCAAAAATCACATTTCTGGACTTTAATATGAGTTTGTGTGTTTTTTTGTGATTTCAGGTATTTTCTGGCTGAAATTGAGGGACCTGAGCAAAAATCTGATACAAAGGCTGAAAAAGGACTGCAGATGCTGTTGGATACGGACCTCCCTGCACTCGAAATGAATTTTCTTGAGCTACAGAAGCCCAATTGGCACTCTTAATTGCGTTGGAAAGTAGATATCTTGGGCTTTCCAATAATATATAATAGTCCATACTTTGCCCGAGTTGTGATGACGTAAACTGGCATTTAACGCCAACTTTCTACCCTATTCTGGCGTTAAACGCCAGAAACAGGATACAAAAGCTGGAGTTAAATGCCAGGAATAGGCTCTACACATGAAAGCTTCATTGCTCATCCCAAACACACACCAAGCGGGCCCCAGAAGTAGATTTCTGCACTATCTATCTTAGGTTACTCATGTTCTGTAAACCTAGGTTACTAGTTGAGTATAAAAACTACTTTTAGAGATTCATTCAGATCTCATGACATTTTACATCTGAATTTGAATCTTCTACGGCATGAGTCTCTAAACCCCATGGTTGGGGTGAGGAGCTCTGCTGTGTCTCGATGAATTAATGCAATTATTTTTGTTTTCTATTCAATGATGCTTGTTTCTATTTTAAGATATTCATTCGCACTTAAACATGATGAATGTGATGATCCATGACACTCATCACCATTCTCAACCTATGAACGCGTGCCTGACAACCACTTTTGTTCTAACTTAGATTGAAAGTATATCTTTTGGGTTCCTGGTTCACGAGTTTGACTGCCTCTCCTGACAACAGAGCATTCAAATCCGTGAGATCAGAGTCTTCGTGGTATGAGCTAGAATCAATTGGCAGCATTCCTGAGATCCAGAAAGTCTAAACCTTGTCTGTGGTATTCCGAGTAGGATCCGGGAAGGGATGACTGTGACGAGCTTCAAACTCATGAATGCTGGGCATAGTGACAAATGATTAGCCATGTACATGGACCCTTTTCACTGAGAGGACGGCTGGTAGCCATCGACAATGGTGATCCACCAACATACAGCTTGCCATGGAAGGAGACCTGCGTGCGTGAAGAAGAAGACAATAGGAAAGCAGAAATTCAGAAGACAGAGCATCTACAAAACCTCAACCTGTTCTCCATTACTGCATAACAAGTATCATTTAATTCATGCTCTTTTACTTTTCGCAATTAAAACTAAGAACCACTACTGATATCCTGACTAAGAATAATAAGATAACCATAGCTTGCTTCAAGCCGGCAATCTCCTGGGATCGACCCTTAATCACGTAAGGTATTACTTGGACGACCCAGTGCACTTGCTGGTTAGTTGTGCGGAATTGCAAAATTGTGATTTTAATTTTCGTGCACCAAGTTTTTGGTGCCGTTGCCGGGGATTGTTCGAGTTTGAACAACTGAAGGTTTTTTTTGTTGCTTAGATTAGGAAAAATTGTCTTTTGTTTGTTTAGAGTCTCTTTATTTTCTTCTTGTGATTTTCGAAAAGTTCAAAAAGATTTTTCAAAAAAATACTTTTTCTTTCATAACTCAGTTGGTTAGAACGTTGGCTTATGTTTTTGGTATCTTCTTTTCAAAAATAATTTTTCTTTGATTAAATCTTGTGTCAAATTTTAAGTTTGGTGTTTTCTTGTTAATTTTTCTTTGATTTTCGAAAATTTTATTTTGGATTTCTAAAAATTTTAAGTTTGGTGTTCTTTCTTTTTGTTCTTGTTGTTCTTGTGAGTCTTCAAAGTGTTCTTGAGTCTTCTTTGTGTTTTGATCTTAAAATTTTTAAGTTTGGTGTTCCTTGGTATTTTCCCTCTAAAATTTTCGAAAACAAGGAGCATTAGATCTAAAAATTTTAAGTCTTGTATCTTTTGCGTGTTTTTCTCTTTCATAATAAAATTCAAAAATAAAAAAAATAACTTTTCCTTTAATTGCTCATAATTTTCGAATTCATTAGGTTGATTTGGTCAAAATTTTTAAAATCATATCTTTTTCAAAACTCCTAACAACTTCCTTTCTCTTCATTTTTTTTCGAAAATCCTCATAAAATATTTTCAAATTTTATTTTATTTTATTATTTTAATATCCATTTTATTATATAATAAAATAAATAAAATAAATCCACATCATCTCCCTTTTTCTATCATGGACCTAAGTGAAAATGAACAGTCCAAAAGGACTCTGGGGTCATATGCTAACCCCACTACTGCTTCATATGGGAGTAGTATCTGTATACCCCCCATAAGAGCTAACACTTTTGAGCTAAATCCTCAACTCATTATCATGGTGTAGCAAAATTACCAGTATTCCGATCTTCTACAGGAAGAACCTTCTGAGTTTTTGGCATAGTTCTTACAAATTGCAGACACAGTACGTGATAAGGAAGTGGATTAGGATGTCTACAGATTATTGCTGTTTTCATTTGCTGTAAAAGGCCAAGCTAAGAGGTGGTTAAATAACCAACCCAAAGCCAGCATAAGAACATGAAAACAGTTGTCAGATAAATTCCTGAATCAATATTTCCCTCCAAGGAGGATGACACAGCTAAGGCTGGACATCCAAGGCTTTAAAAAAGAGAATAATGAATCTCTTTATGATGCCTGGGAGAGGTACAAAGAGATGCTAAGAAAATGCCCCTTTGAAATGTTTTTAGAGTGGGTGCAGTTAGACATCTTCTACTACGGGCTTACAGAAAAAGCTAAGATATCTCTAGACCATTCAGCTGGTGGATTTATACACATGAGAAAGACGATTGAAGAGGCCCAAGAGCTTATAGATACGGTTGCTAGAAATCAACATCTGTACTTAAATAGTGAGTCCTCCATGAAAGAAGAAGCTAAGGCAGTATCAACTGACTTTAGTCCTTAGGAACAAGTTGCTTAACTCAATCAGCAAATATCTTCTATAACAAAATAGTTAGCAGAATTTAAGGAGATGCTACAAGAAACCAAAAATGATAATCAGGCTATGGAATCACAATTTAATCAGACAAAACAGTAGTTATCAAAATAGATAACAGAGGAGTGCCAAGCAGTTCATTTAAGAAGTGGAAAGACATTAAATATCTCAACTCAAAGCAGCAGAAAGCCAAGCAAAGAACAATTGCAGAGGATAAGCAAACTGCCACCCAAAATCCCTTTGAGGACAATAAGAGCCCAAAGAAGAATGATTCTGGCGTTCAAACGTCATAAAAGGGTGAAAAACTGGCGTTAACCACCCAGTGGATGCCCAGTTCTGGCATTCAAACACCAGAAAAGGGTGAAAAGTTAGCGTTGAACGCCCAACCCATGTCCAGTTCTGGCGTTCAAACGCCAGAAAAGGGTAGGAATCTGGCGTTAAAATGCCCATTCCTCCTCCCATCCTGGCGTTCAAACACCAATGAGGGATCAGACACCTACAAGTGCTGATAATAACTCCCTCAAGAAGGCTTCTCAACCTGTTTCTATAGGAAATAAACCTGCAGTAACCAAGGTTGAAGAATACAAAGCTAAAATGCCTTATTCTCAGAAACTCCGCCAAGCGGAACGGGATAAATAATTTGCCCGCTTTGCAGAGGCACCTGAGAAAATACCCTCTTATGCTAAGTTCATGAAAGAAATCTTAAGTCATAAGAAGGATTGGAGAGAAACTGAAAAAGTCTTTCTCACTGAAGAATGCAGTGCAGTTATCTTAAAGAGCTTACCAGAGAAGCTTAAGGATCCTGGGAGCTTTATGATACCATGCACATTGGAGGGTACTTGTACCAAGACAGCTTTATGTGATCTTGGGGCAAGTATCAACCTAATCCCTGCATCCACTATCAGAAAGCTTGGCTTGACTAAAGAGGTCAAACCAACCCAGATTTGTCTTCAACTTGCTGATGGTTCCATTAAATATCCATCAGGCGTAATTGAGGACATGATTATCACAGTTGGGCCATTTGCCTTTCTCACTGACTTTGTAGTGCTGGAAATGGAGGAGCACAAGAGTGCAACCCTCATTCTAGGAAGACCTTTCCTAGCAACTGTACGAACTCTCATTGACGTCCAAAAAGGGGAAGTGACCCTGAGAGTCAATGAGGATGAGTTTAGGCTGAATGTTGTTGAAGCAGTGAAGCATCCAGAAACATCAAAGGACTGCATGAGAGTTGATATTATTGACTCCCTAGTAAAGGAGATCAGTATGGCTGAGAGTCTCGAATCAGAGCTAGAGGACATCTTTAAAGATGTTCAGCCTGATCTAGAGGTACCAGAGGAAATAAGAGAACCTCTGAGAACTCCTCAGGAAGAGGAGAAACCTCCTTAACCCAAACTCAAACCATTACCACCATCTCTGAAATATGCGTTTCTGGGAGAAGGTAACACTTTTCCTGTAATCATAAGCTCTACTTTAGAGCCACATGAAGAGAAAGCACTAATTCAGGTGCTAAGGACACACAAGACAGCTTCTGGGTGGTCCATTAGTGATATTAAGGGCATTAGCCTAGCCAGATGCATGCACAAGATCCTACTAGAAGATAATGCCAAGCCAGTGGTTCAACCACAAAGGCGGCTGAATCCAGCCATGAAGGAGGTGGTGCAGAAAGAGGTCACTAAATTACTAGAGGCTGGGATTATTTATCCTATTTTTGATAGCCCTTGGGTGAGCCCTGTCCAAGTTGTACCCAAAAAGGGAGGCATGACAGTAGTTCATAATGAAAAGAATGAACTGGTTCCTACGAGAACAGTTACAGGGTGACGTATGTGTATTGACTACTGAAGGCTCAATACAGCCACCAGAAAGGATCATTTTCCTTTACCATTCATAGACCAGATACTAGAAAGACTAGAAGGTCATGACTATTACTGCTTTTTGAATGGCTATTTAGGTTATAACCAAATTGCAGTAGATCCTCAGGATCAAGAGAAAATAGCATTCACATGTCCATCTGGAGTATTTGCCTACAGAAGGATGCCTTTTGGTCTGTGCAATGCACCAGCAACCTTTTAGAGATGCATGCTCTCTATCTTCTTTGATATGGTGGAATAATTTCTAGAAGTCTTCATGGATGACTTCTCAGTATTTGGAGACTCATTCAGCTCCTGTCTTGATCATCTAGCACTTGTTCTAAAAAGGTGCCAAGAGACTAACCTGGTTTTAAGCTGGGAAAAATGTCACTTTATGGTGACTGAAGGAATTGTCCTTGGGCATAAAATTTTGAACAAAGGAATAGAGGTGGATCAAGCTAAGGTAGAGGTAATTGAAAAATTACCACCACCCACCAATGTTAAGGCAATCAGACGTTTTTTGGGCATGCAGGATTCTACAGGAGGTCTATAAAGGATTTTTCAAAAATCACAAAACCTCTGAGTAACCTGCTAGCTGCTGATACACCATTTGTCTTTGACACAGAGTGTTTGCAGGCCTTTGAGACTCTGAAGGCTAAGTTGGTCACAGCGCCTGTCATTTCTGCACCAGACTGGACATTACCATTTGAACTAATGTGTAATGCCAGTGATCATGCTGTTGGTGCAGTATTGGGACAGAGGCATAACAAGCTTCTGTATGTCATTTACTATGCCAGTCGTGTTCTAAATGATGCACAGAAGAACTACACAACCACAGAAAAGGAACTGCTTGCAGTGGTTTATGCCATTGACAAGTTTAGATCATATTTAGTAGGATCAAAAGTGATTGTGTACACTGACCATGCTACTCTCAAATATCTACTCACAAAGCAGGATTCAAAACCCAAGCTCATAAGATGGGTGCTGCTTCTGCAAGAGTTTGATATAGAAATAAGAGACAGAAAAGGGACAGAGAACCAAGTGGCTGATCACTTGTCCCAGATAGAACCAGTGGCAGGAGCATCCCTCCCTTCTTCTGAGATCTCTGAAACCTTCACCGATGAGCAACTCTTTGCCATTCAGGAAGTGCCATGGTTTGCAGACATGGCAAACTATAAGGCTGTGAGATTCATACATAAGGAGTACAGCAGGCAGCAAACGAAAAAACTGACCTCTGATGCAAAGTACTACTTGTGGGATGAGTCATATCTCTTTAAGAGATGTGCAGACAAAATAATTCGTAGATGTGTGCCTGGAGAAGAAGCACAGAAGATCCTCTGGCATTGTCATGGATCATGTTCATGCCCTGGGTCGAGTTGTCCGACCCGGGATGTTCTACCGACAAAGCGACCGACCTCCTCAGGTAAGGACAATCCGACCTCTTCTCAAAGAGTTCGGCCAAACTACCAGGAAAGCCCAATAAAGGGCCCAAATAGAGGAACACGACCCGAATCCAAGGGCAGCCTAAGCCTGTAGAGATAAAGGCGGTTCCCTTAAAAGATAATATGACCTTGCTCAAAGATAAAGATAAGATTAGATAACTAACTTATCTTATCTAAGAAAGGTCGCTCTACACCATTATAAATACACTGGAGCACCCATGTATAACTCATACTCTGATTCTACTCAATACCTGCTTAATACCCTTGCTAACATAAGCATCGGAGTCCCTTGCAGGTACCCCCACCCTTTGGGGACGAAGGATCAGCAGCACCGCCTAGTCCAACAGATCGGACACGACAGCTCCGGCCACCAGAACAACAGGTCGGACACGATAGCCTCGGCCACTGGATCCAACAAGTCGGACGCATCATCTCCGACGAGCACAGAAGATCTCATTCAAGATCGACCTATAGTTTCAGGTAACCCTCGGAACATTGGCGCCATTGCCGGGGAACCTGGAAGTAATCCCATCGCTATGGCGGACGACCATGACAACGATCACAATTCAGATCTAGAGGATAGAATGCCGCATAAAAACACGGATACTACCCCAAAAGATACTCCTAAGCCTAACAACAAAAGGAATTCAAACACGGGAGCCATGGAGATACTTCAAGACCATCTAAAACAACTTGAGGAAGACGCTCTACGTCAACAAGAGGCTGGAAAAGACCTACAGAATTAAATAAGGTGACGCCGGGAATTGGAGGACAAATTCCTAAAACTCGAAGCCGATCTCAAGACCAAAGCCAACCGGTCCCCTCATGAAGACAGCTCCCGTAAGGAACAAGATCCATTCACCAAGGAGATCATGAGGACCGAAATCCCTAAAGACTTTAAAGCCCCAGATATGACTTTGTACGATGGCACTATAGATCATGGCCATCATCTCAGCAATTTCACAAGTAGAATGTACCTTACCGACACCTCAGATGCATTTCATTGCTAAGCCTTTTCGACTACTTTAACAAAGACGGCAATCAGATGGTTTGACAATCTACCTCCTAGGTCCATCTCGAGTTTCGACGACTTGTCCAAGAAGTTTTTGGCCAGATTCTTCATCCAAAAAGACAAAGCTAAGCATGCTCCAAGTCTATTAGGAATCAGGAAAAGAGAACGGGAAACTCTTCGCAGCTACATGGAAAGATTCAACAAAACATGCCTAGACATACAGAACCTACCAACAGAGGCTGCCATTATGGGCCTCATCAATGGCTTGCGAGAGGGACCTTTCAGCCAATCTATATCGAAAAAGCACCCCACATCTCTGAACGAAGTACAAGAACAAGCAGAAAAATACATCAACATGGAGGAAAACTCTCGACTAGGAGAGACCTCGAAATCCGGATTTACCTCCCGGGATAAGGACATAGAATCCAAAAAGAAGGAAGATCGACATGGAGAAAAAATAAAAAATATCACAATTACATCCCCCTTCGGGTGTCTCTCGTGGACGTCTACAGAGAGGTATGCAACACTGTAAGAATACCCCCCACTCGACCACTCAAAGGCAAAAAAGGAGGAGGAAATCGGACTGAATATTGTGAATACCATCGAATCTGCGGGCATTCCACCAATGAATGTTTTTACTTAAAAAATGTCATCGAAAAGCTAGTAAGAGAGGGGAAGCTAGATCGGTTTCTGGCCACCCGGGATGATGAGCAAAGAAAAAGAAAAAGGGAAGAATATGTCGGACAAACCGAGAAGTCACCTCGTACACCAGAAAGACACGTCCACATAATACACGGTGGATTTGTGGGAGGAGGAGTCTCCAATTCATCTCGCAAAAGATATCTTAAAGAGGTATATCATGTCGAGGGGAAGGAGGAAGCGCCCGACATCTCCCCAATTACATTCACAAAAGAAGATGCATCTGGTATAATCTCAGGACACGACGATCCCATGGTCATCCCTATGATACGGGAAAATGCAAACCTCCACCGCACACTAATAGACCAAGGGAGTTCCGTCGACATCTAGTTCAAAACTGCCTTCAACAGGCTCGGTTTGGAAGAAAAAGAACTTAGAGCATATCCAAACAGCCTGTTCGGACTAGGAGACACCCCGGTTCAACCACTGGGATACATCTCATTGTACACAACCTTCGAAAAAGGAAACCAATCAAGAACACTCAAGATACATTACATCGTGGTCGATGTAGGTTCAGCCTATAACGCCTTAATAGGATGGACAACATTAAATCAGCTTGGTGTGATAGTCTCAACTCCACATCTATGCATGAAATTCCTAACTCCAGAAGGGATAGCTACAATAAAAGCAGATCAGAAGACGGCACGCCGCTGTTACAATGAAAGTCTAGACCTCAGAAGCGGAGGAAAAGAATTCCACACAATCGAGCTCGGTGGAATTCAGAGGCAGGAAGAACTCTGCCCACAATCTGAAGGTGAAATAGAGAAAATCCAGATCGGGGATATCCCGGACCAAATGACCAATATCTATACACTCCTAAAAGGAGACATAAAAGAATCACTCACACAGTTTCTACGGGATAACGTCGACCTCTTTGCCTGGAAGGCCATAGACATGCCAGGCATAGATCCCAAGTTAATGTGCCACAAGCTAGCAGTCTACCCAGGATCTCGACCGGTGCAACAGAGGCATAGAAAGCTGGGACCAGAATGCTCTCAAGTTGTGGAAGAGCAGGTACAAACTCTTCTGGAGGCAGGATTCATAAGAAAAGTCAAATACCTACTATGGCTAGCTAACGTCGTCTTGGTAAAAAAATCAAACGGGAAGTGGCGAATGTGCACCGACTACACTGATCTCAACAAAGCCTACTCAAAAGATGCTTATACACTCCCAAGTATCGACGCACTGGTTGATGCCTCCTCTGGATATAAATACCTCTCATTCATGGACGCGTATTCGGGATACAATCAAATCCCAATGTATCCACCTGACCAAGAAAAAACTTCCTTCTTAACCCCAAAAGCAAACTACTGCTACATCGTCATGCCTTTCGGTCTTAAAAATGCAGGAGCTACTTATCAGAGATTAATGAATAAGATCTTTTCGGACCACATCGGAAAAATCATGAAAGTCTACATAGACGACATGCTAATAAAGACATAAAATGAAGAAACGCTATTGTCCAACCTGATCCAGGTGTTCGACACTATAAGACGGCATGGCATGCGACTTGGTAGCGCGAAATTGTGAACAATACTTTTCACAACTCTCATAATCCCTGGACATGAACCCCAAAAACTTGGTGTTCAATACCATGGCATTACACAACTTCGCACAATTAACCAGCAAGTGCACTGGGTCGTCCAAGTAATAAACCTTACGCGAGTAAGGGTCGATCCCACGGAGATTGTTAGTATGAAGCAAGCTATGGTCATCTTGTAAATCTTAGTCAGGCAAACTCAAATGGATATAGTGATAGACGCATAAAAACACAAAGATAAAGATAGAGGTACTTATGTAATTCATTGGTAGGAACTTCAGATAAGTGCATGAAGATGCCTTCCCTTCCGTCTCTCTGCTTTCCTACTGTCTTCATCCAATCCTTCTTACTCCTTTCCATGGCAAGCTCATGTAGGGTTTCACCATTATCAGTGGCTCCCTCCCATCCTCTCAGTGAAAACGTCGCCTATGCTCTGTCACAGCATGG
>NC_029776.3:69170703-69171424 GCF_000817695.3 Arachis duranensis | reverse complement strand
GAATCTAGATAGTGTTATTGATTCTCCTAGTAAAGTATGATGATTCTTGAACATAGCTACTTATTGAGTCTTGGCTGTGGCCCAAAGCCTCTGTCTTCCAGTATTACCACCGGATACATACATGCCACAGACACATAATTGGGTGAACCTTTTCAGATTGTGACTCAGCTTTGCTAGAGTCCCCAATTAGAGGTGTCCAGGGTTCTTAAGCACACTCTTATTGCCTTGGATCACAACTTTATTTCTTTCTTTTCTCTCTCCCTTTTTTTCGTTTTCTTTTCTTTTTCTCTTTTTTCGGTTTTTTTTTCATTGCTTTTTCTTGCTTCAAGAATCATTTTAATGATTTTTCAGATCCTCAGTAACATGTCTCCTTTTTCATCATTCTTTCAAGAGCCAACATTCATGAACCACAAATTCAAGATACATATGCACTGTTTAAGCATACATTTAGAAAACAAAAATATTGCCACCACATCACAATAATTAAACTGTTATAAAATTCAAAATTCATGCAATTCTTTCTTTTTCAATTTAAGCACGTTTTTTTTTATTCAAGAAAGGTGATGGATTCATAGGACATTCATAACTTTAAGGCATAGACACTAAGACACTAGTGATCACAAGACACAAACATAGATAAACATAAGCATAAAATTCGAAAAACAGAAGAATAAAGAACAAGGAAATCAAAGAACGGGTCCACCTTAGTGATGGCGGCTCT
>NC_029776.3:69169852-69170099 GCF_000817695.3 Arachis duranensis | reverse complement strand
TAGTAAGATAATTCTTTGGATTCGGGTTCACACTTTGGTCATGGTTCTTG
The DNA here is from genome assembly GCF_000817695.3 of Arachis duranensis. Classification (NCBI taxonomy): domain Eukaryota; kingdom Viridiplantae; phylum Streptophyta; class Magnoliopsida; order Fabales; family Fabaceae; genus Arachis; species Arachis duranensis. The sequence continues at coordinate 69,170,049 of NC_029776.3, read as the reverse complement.
GTGATCCATGCATTGGCATAGAACTCTTGAAGCATCAAGATTCCGACTCGTTGAATGGGGTTGGTAAGAACTTCCCAACCTCTTCTTCGGATCTCATGTTGGATCTCCGGATATTCACCCTTTTTGAGTGAAAAAGGGACCTCGGGGATCACCTTCTTCAAGGCCACAACTTCATAGAAGTGGTCTTGATGCACCCT
>NC_029776.3:69167822-69168181 GCF_000817695.3 Arachis duranensis | reverse complement strand
TCTTCTGTATTGCTTGGGAGAGTACTAGGAGGGAGTTCAGTAATTTTCTTGCTCAGCTGACCCACTTGTCCTTCCAAGTTTTTAATGGAAGACCTAGTTTCAGTCATGAAACTTTGAGTGGTTTTGATTAGATCAGAGACCATGGTTGCTAAGTCAGAGTTACTCTGCTTAGAACTCTCCGTCTGTTGCTGAGAAGATGATGGAAAAAGCTTGCTATTGCTAAACCTATTTCTTCCACCATTATTATTGTTGAAACCTTGTTGAGGTCTCTGTTGATCCTTCCATGAAAAATTTGGATGATTTCTCCATGAAGGATTATAGGTGTTTCCATAGGATTCTCCCATGTAATTCACCTCTTC
>NC_029776.3:69165651-69167154 GCF_000817695.3 Arachis duranensis | reverse complement strand
TCCAACCATGTTCTAGCTCTGTCTCTTATAGCAAAAGGGAATAGCATAAGTCTGTAGACCTCAGGGTCAACCCCATTAGTCTTGACTGTGTCACAGATTTGCAAGAACTCAGCTAAAAACTGATGAGGATCTTCCACTGGAAGTCCATGGAACTTGCAATTCTGTTGCATTAGAGAAACTAATTGAGGCTTAAGCTCAAAGTTGTTTGCTCCAATGGCAGGGATAGAGATAGAGATGCTTCTCCCATAGAAGTCGGGAGTAGGTGCAGTAAAGTCACCCAGCACCTTCCTTGCATTGTTGACATTGTTGTTGTTTTCGGCTGCCATGAGTTCTTCTTCTTTGAAGAATTCGGTCAGGTGCTCTAAAGAGAGTTGTGCTTTGGCTTCTCTGAGCTTTCTCTTCAAGGTCCTTTCAGGTTCAGGATCAGCTTCAACAAGAATGCCTTTGTCCTTGTTCCTGCTCAAATGAAAGAGAAGAAAACAAGAAAATATGGAATCCTCTTTGTCACAGTATAGAGATTCCTTGAAGTGTCAGAGGAAAAGAAGAGTAGAAGACAGAAGTAGAAAATTTGAACTTATCAAAGGAGATGGAGTTCGAATTTTGCATCAAGGGATAATGTTAGTCCATAAATAGAAGGATATGAGAAGGAGGGAAGTGATTTTCAAAATTTAAGTGAAAAATTTTGAAAACATTTTTTTTAAAAAAAAAACATTACTTAATTTTCGAAAATGAAAGTGGAAAAGAAATCAAGTGATTTTTGAAAAAGATTTTGAAATTAGAAATCAAAAAGATTTGATTGAAAACTATTTTGAAAAAGATGTGGTTAAGAAGATATGATTAGTTTTAAAAAGATGTGATTGAGAAGATATGATTTGAAAAATATTTTTTTTAAAAAAAAGATTTGATTTTGAAAATTAAAAACTTGACTAACAAGAAAAGATATGATTCAAACATTAAACCTTTCTCAATAGAAAAGGCAACATACTTGAAATGTTGAATCAAATCATTAATTGATAGCAAGTATTTTTGAAAATAGAAAGAGATTGATTTTGAAAACATATGATTGAAAAGATATGATTTGAAAAAGATTTGATTTTGAAAAACTTTGAAAACCTGATATGGTTTGAAAAAGATTTGATTTTGAAAAATTATGAAAACTTGAAAAAAAATTTGAATTAGAAACAAAATCTTCCCTCTTGTATCATCCTGGCGTTAAACGCCCAGAATGGTATCCATTCTGGCGTTTAACGCCCAAAATTCTACCCTTTTGGGCGTTAAACGCCCAGCCAGGTACCCTGGTTGGTGTCTAAATGCCAGTTTTCTTTCTTCACTGGGCGTTTTGAACGCCCAACTTTTTCTGTGTAATTCCTCTGCTGTATGTTCTGAATCTTCAATTCTCTGTATCGTTGACTTGAGAAGACACAAATAAAAAATATTTTTGGATTTTTAATAATAAGAACAAATCAAAATGCAACAAGAATTAAATAACAATGCATGCAAGAT
>NC_029776.3:69165210-69165339 GCF_000817695.3 Arachis duranensis | reverse complement strand
TTCAACAAATCATCATGAAACTCTAGAATTCATCTTCAAGAATTTTGAAAAAAAAAATACCTAATCTAAGCAACAAGATGAACCGTCAGTTGTCCAAACTAAACAATCCCCGGCAACGGCGCCAAAAAC
>NC_029776.3:69164286-69165025 GCF_000817695.3 Arachis duranensis | reverse complement strand
GAGTAAGGGTCGATCCCACGGAGATTGTTAGTATGAAGCAAGCTATGGTCATCTTTTAAATCTTAGTCAGGCAAACTCAAATGGATATAGTGATAGACGCATAAAAACACAAAGATAAAGATAGAGGTACTTATGTAATTCATTGGTAGGAACTTCAGATAAGTGCATGAAGATGCCTTCCCTTCCGTCTCTCTGCTTTCCTACGGTCTTCATCCAATCCTTCTTACTCCTTTCCATGGCAAGCTCATGTAAGGTTTCACCGTTGTCAGTGGCTACCTCCCATCCTCTCAGTGAAAACGTTGCCTATGCTCTGTCACAGCATGGATAATCATCTGTCGGTTCTCGGTCAGACCGGAATAGAATCCATCGATTCTTTTGCGTCTGTCACTAACGCCCCGCCTGCTAGGAGTTTGAAGCACGTCACAGTCATTCAATCATTGAATCCTACTCAGAATACCACAGACAAGGTTAGACCTTCCGGATTCTCTTGAATGCCGCCATCAATTCTAGCCGATACCACGAAGACTCTGATCTCACGGAATGGTTGGCTCGGTTGTCAGGCGAGCACTCGGTTGTCAGGCGATCAACCATGCATCGTGCAATCAGGAATCCAAGAGATATTCACCCAATCGAAGGTAGAACAGAGGTGGTTGTCAGTCACATGTTCATAGGTGAGAATGATGATGAGTGTCACCGATCATCACATTCATCAAGTTGAAGAACAAGTGATATCTTAGAA
>NC_029776.3:69160011-69164102 GCF_000817695.3 Arachis duranensis | reverse complement strand
CTGAGGGTGACTTTGAACGCCGGTTTGGGCCATCAAATCTTGGGCAAAGTATGGACTATCATATATTGCTGGAAAGCCCAGGATGTCTACTTTCCAACGCCGTTGAGAGCGCGCCAATTGGGCTTCTGTAGCTCCAGAAAACCCTCTTTGAGTGCAGGGAGGTCAGAATCCAACAGCATCTGCAGTCCTTTTTGGTCTCTGAACCAGATTTTTGCTCAGGTCCCTCAATTTCAGCCAAAAAATACCTGAAATCACAGAAAAACACACAAACTCATAGTAAAGTCCAGAAAAGTGAATTTTAACTAAAAACTAATAAAAATATACTAAAAACTAACTATATCATACCAAAAACATACTAAAAACAATGCCAAAAAGCGTACAAATTATCCGCTCATCACAACTCAATCCCGCAAAATGCACCTTCGCTGTAGAAGCTGGCAAATTCCTGGGTTTTATGCTCACACAGAGAGGAATCGAAGCAAACCCGGATAAATGTCAGGCCATACTTGACATGAAGAGTCCAACTTGTGTCAAAGAAGTACAACAACTCAATGGGAGGTTAGTAACCTTGTCCAGATTTCTAGCCGGATCGGCAATCAGATCTCCTCCCTTCTACGCTACTCTAAGGAAGGGAAAAAAGTTCGAATGGACAACGGAGTGCGAGCAGGCCTTCCAAGATTTCAAAAGGTTCCTGGGACAGCTGCCTATCTTGACTCGGCCACGGGAAGGAGAACCACTCATATTGTACCTCGTGGTAAGAAGTCGGGCAGTAGCCTCAGCACTAGTCCGAGAAGATGACAACGGGCAACAACCTATATACTTCATCAGTAAAGCACTACAGGGAGCCGAGCTGAACTACCAAAAAATAGAGAAGTTTGCCTACGCTCTCATACTAACATCTCGACGACTTCGTCCATATTTCCAAGTCCATACCAACCAGCCCATGAAAGGGATCTTACAGAAAACAGACCTAGCTGGTAGAATCTTGCAATGTGCAGTCGAGTTGTCTGAATTTGATCTTTAATACAAGGCTCGGACGGCCATTAAATCATAATACCTGGCCGACTTTATTACGGAATTCACGGACACACCGAAAATCCCCATAGAATGAAATCTCTACGTGGACGGTTCCTCAAATAAAACGGGAAGCAGCGTGGGTGTGATAATTGAAAGCGACCAGGGAACCCAAATCGAACTCTCCCTCAAATTCGGGTTCCCTGCCTCAAACAATCACGCAGAATATGAGGCACTACTAGCTAGTTTGAAGCTTGCTAGGGAGGTTGGAGCTCAAAAACTTATCATCTTCAGCGACTCACAGGTAGTTACTTCACAAATAGCAGGAAGCTACCAAGCCAAAGACCCCACTTTGAAAAAGTACTTGGACAAAACCAGGGAACAACTCGGACAACTCGGAGAATATGAGATCCGTCACATACCCTGAGAACAGAATACCCGAGCTGACGCACTCTCAAAACTAGCCAGCACCAAACCAGGGGGCAACAATAGAAGCCTCATCCTAGAAATTCTACAAAATCCATCAATCTCAGAAGAAGAAAAAGTCATGACCATAACAGGTCAGGATCAAAGATGGATGACTCCCATAATTAACTACCTCAAAACAGAAGCACTCCCCACAGAAGAAAAAGAGGCAAAGAGGTTGAAACGGGAGGCACAATATTACACTATCATAAATAATACTCTATACAAAAGAGGGATTTCAATACCACTACTAAAATGCGTGCCGACTTCCAACACAAAGGAAGTCCTAGAAGAAGTACACAGTGGCATTTGTGGCAATCACCTCAGAGTGCAGTCACTTACCAAAAAAGTACTTCGGGCAGGATTTTATTGGCCAACTTTACAAAAAGAAGCCATAGAATTTGTAAAGACATGTTCATCATGTCAGAAACATGCCAACTTTCACATTGCCCCACCAGAGGAACTTATCAGCGTGACCTCACCTTGGCCATTCGCAAAATAGGGACTCGATCTTCTCGGACCCTTTCCTCAAGGATCGGGAGAAGTCAAATTCCTCATAGTGAGAATAGACTACTTCACAAAGTGGATTGAGGTAGAACCCCTAGCTAACGCCACTGCTCAAAGAAGTCGAAAATTCCTATATAGAAACATCGTCACAAGGTTTGGGGTTCCATGCTCCATCACCACAGACAATGGTACTCAGTTCACAGATGCAGGCTTCAAAAAGTGGTGCACGGAATTGTGATCATCATCAATGGCTCCAATAGTTTGGTAGCTCTCACACATGAATTACACTTAGTCACAACTCCGCACAACTAACCAGCAAGTGCACTGGGTCGTCCAAGTAATACCTTACGTGAGTAAGGGTCGATCCCACGGAGATTATTGGTATGAAGCAATCTATGGTCATCTTGTAGATCTCAGTCAGGCTGATTCAAATGTGATTGGATTAGATAATTAAAAGATAAATAAAATAGGATAGAAATACTTATGTAAATTAATGGTAGGAATTTCAGATAAGCGTATGGAAATGCTTGTCCCTGTTGAATCTCTGTTTTCCTACTGCTTTCATCCAATCCTTCTTACTCCTTTGCATGGCAAGCTATATGTAGGGCATCACGGTTGTTAATGGCTACATCCCATCCTCTCAGTGAAAAAGGTCCAAATGCTCTGTCACAGCACGGCTAATCATCTGTCGGTTTTCAATCAGGTTGGAATAGAATCCCGTGATTCTTTTGCGTCTGTCACCAACGCCCAGCCTTCAGGAGTTTGAAGCTCGTCACAGTCGTTCAATCCCGAAATCCTACTCGGAATACCACAGACAAGGTTAGACTTTCCGGATTCCCATGAATGCCGTCATCAATTCTAGCTTATACCACGAAGATTCTGATTTAGGAATCCAAGAGATATGCCCCCGGTCTAAGGTAGAACGGAAGTGGTTGTCAAGCACGCGTGTTCATTGGTAAGAATGATGATGAGTGTCACGGATCATCACATTCATCAAGTTGAAGTGCAACGAATATCTTAGAACAGGAATAAATCGAATTGGATAGAAAATAATAGTAATTGCATTAAAACTTGAGGTACAACAGAGCTCCACACCCTTTATCTATGGTGTGTAGAAACTCCACCGTTGAAAATACATAAGTGAAAGGTCCAGGCATGGCTGAATGGCCAGCCCACATGATCTGAGAACTAAACATCCCAAGATGTCTAATACAATAGTAAACTATCCTATTTATACTAGACTAGCTACTAGGGTTTACAGGAGTAAGTAATTGATGCATAAATCCACTTCCGTGGCCCACTTGGTGTATGTTTGGGCTGAGCTTGATCTATCCACGAGATGAGGCTTCTTTTGGAGTTGAACGCCAAGTTGTAACGTATTTTGGGCGTTCAACTCTGGTTCGTGACGTGTTTCTGGCGTTGAGCGTCAGTTTACGTCATCTAATCACATATAAAGTATAAACAATTATATATTGCTAGAAATCTCTAGATGTCTACTTTCCAACGCCGTTGAGAGCGCACCATTTGAAATTCTGTAGCTCTAGAAAATCCATTTCGAGTGCAGGGAGGTCAGATTCCAACAGCATCAGCAGTCCTTTGTCAGCCTCTTATCAGAGTTTTGCTCAGGTCCCTCAATTTCAGCCAGAAAATACCTAAAATCACAGAAAAACACACAAACTCATAGTAAAGTCCAGAAATGTGAATTTATCATAAAAACTAATGAAAACATCCCTAAAAGTAACTAGATCATACTAAAAACTACCTAAAAACAATGCCAAAAGCGTATAAATTATCCGCTCATCACAACACTGGTGGACGAAATTGTGATCACTTGTTATGTATTTATAAAAGATGTATACTCTGAGGGCATTGTTTATTTTCTTCACAATCTCGTTCAACTAACCAGCAAGTGTACTGGGTCGTCCAAGTAATAACCTTACGTGAGTAAGGGTCGAATCCACAGAGATTGTTGGTATGAAGCAAGCTATGGTCACCTTGCAAATCTCAGTCAGGCAGAAAAAAAAAGGAATTGTAATTATAATAAATAAAAAGGAATAATAAAAGGGATAGAAGACTTATGCAGATTCATTGGTAGGAATTTCAGA
>NC_029776.3:69159635-69159911 GCF_000817695.3 Arachis duranensis | reverse complement strand
CTCTGTTGCATGTAGAACGGACATGGTTGTCAATCACGCGCGTTCATAAGTGAGAATGATAATGAGGGTAATCTGACTCATCACATTCATCATGTTCTTGGATACGAATGAATATCTTGGAATAAGAATAAGCTAAATTGAATAGAAGAACAATAGTAATTGCATTAACACTCGAGGTACAGTAGAGCTCCACACCTTAATATATGGTGTGTAGAAACTCCACCGTTGAAAATACATAAGAACAATGTCTAGGCATGGCCGAGAGGCCAGCCTCCC
>NC_029776.3:69151112-69151341 GCF_000817695.3 Arachis duranensis | reverse complement strand
CCAGTCTGGAGGCATCACCCATGGCTGATGGCTACATCCCATCCTCGCAGTGAAAACTATGCAACGCACTCTGTCACAATATGGCTAATCACCGGTTGGTTCCCGCTCCTACTGGAATAGAATCCCTCTTTTGCGTCTGTCACCAACGCCCAGCAGGTTAAAGTTTGAAGCACGTCACGGTCATTCATTACCGGAATCCTACTCGGAACACCACAGACAAGGTTGGACT
>NC_029776.3:69145711-69150711 GCF_000817695.3 Arachis duranensis | reverse complement strand
GAGTGCAGGGAGGTCAGATTCCAACAGCATCAGCAGTCCTTTGTTAGCCTCCTTCTCAGAGTTTTGCTCAGGTCCCTCAATTTCAGCCAGAAATTACCTGAAATCACAGAAAAACACACAAACTCATAGTAAAGTCCAGAAATGTGAATTTAGCATAAAAACTAATGAAAATATCCCTAAAAGTAGCTCAAACTTACTAAAAACTATATGAAAACAATGCCAAAAAGCGTATAAATTATCCGCTCATCAAACACCAAACTTAAATTGTTGCTTGTCCCCAAGCAACTGAAAATCAATTACGATAATAAAAAGAGAATATACTATAAATTCCAAAATATCAATGAATATTAATTTTGATTGGATGAGCGGGACTTGTAGCTTTTTGCTTCTGAACAGTTTTGGCATCTCACTTTCTCCCTTGAAGTTTAGAATGATTGGCTTCTCTAGGAACTTAGAATTTCAGATAGTGTTATTGATTCTTCTAGTTAAGTATGTTGATTCTTGAACACAGCTACTTTTATGTGTCTTGGCCGTGGCCCTAAGCACTTTATTTTCCAGTATTACCACCGGATACATAAATGCCATAGACACATGACTGGGTAAACCTTTTCAGTTTGTGACTCAGCTTTGCTAGAGTCCCCAGTTAGAGGTGTCCAGAGCTCTTAAGCACACTCTTTTTGCTTTGGATCATGACTTTAACCACTCAGTCTCAAGCTTTTTACTTGGGCCTTCATGACACAAGCACATGGTTAGGGACAGCTTGATTTAGCCGCTTAGGCCTGGATTTTATTTCCTTGGGCCCTCCTATCCATTGATGCTCAAAGCCTTGGATCCTTTTTACCCTTGCCTTTTGGTTTTAAGGGTTATTTGCTTTTTCTACTTGCTTTTTCTTTTTCTTTCTTTTTTTTTCGCAAAAAAAAATTTTTCCTGCAAGCTTTTGCTTTTTCACTGCTTTTTCTTGCTTTAAGAATCAATTTTCATGATTTTTCAAATTGTCAATAACATTCTCTTTGTTCATCATTCTTTCAAGAGCCAACAATTTTAACATTCATAAACAACAAGATAAAAAATATGCACTGTTTAAGCATTCATTCAGAAAACAAAAGGTATTGTCACCACATCAATATAATTAAATTAAATTCAAGGACAATTTTTGAAATTTATGTACTTCTTGTTCTTTTGAATTAAAAACATTTTTTATTTAAGAGAGGTGAAGGATTTATGGAATTTATTCATAGCTTTAAGACATAGTTACTACATACTAATGATCATGAAGTAGAGACACGAAACATAAATAGACATGAAGTATAAAAATCGAAAAACAGAGAAATAAGAACAAGGAATGAGTCCACCTTAGTGGCGTCTTCTTCTTGAAGGACCAATGATGTCCTTAAGCTCTTTTATGTCCCTTCCTTGCCTTTGTTGCTCCTCCCTCATTGCTCTTTGATATTCTCTTATTTCATGGAGAATGATGGAGTGCTCTTGATGTTCCACCCGTAATTGTTCCACATTGTAACTCAGATCTTCTAATGAAGTGTTGAGTTGTTCCCAATAGTTGTTGGGAGGAAAGTGCATCCCTTGAGGCATCTCTGGGATTTCTTGGTGATGAGCTTCCTCATGCGTCTCTTGGGTTCCATGAGTGGGCTCTCTTGTTTGCTCCATCCTTTTCTTAGTGATGGGCTTGTCCTCCTCAATGAGGATGTCTCCTTCTATGATAACTCCAGCTGAGTAACATAGATGGCAAATAAGATGAGGAAAAGCTAACCTTGCCAAAGTAGAGGACTTATCGACTATTTTGTAGAATTCATGGGAGATGACTTCATGAACTTATACTTCCTCTCCAATCATGATGCTATGAATCATGATGACCCGATCCAAAGTAACTTCAGATCGGTTGCTAGTGGGGACGATGGAGCGTTGAATGAACTCCAACCATCCTCTAGCCACAAGCTTGAGGTCTAGTCTTCTTAGTTGAACCGGCTTGCCTTTGGAGTCTCTTTTCCATTGAGCTCCTTCCACACATATGTCCATAAGGACTTGGTCCAACCTTTGATTAAAGTTGACCCTTCTAGTGTAGGAGCGTGCATCTCCATGCATCATGGCTAAGTTGAACGCCGACCGCACATTTTCCGGACTAAAATCTAAGTATTTCCCCCGAACCATTGTAAGATAATTCTTTGGATTTGGGTTCACACTTTGATCATGGTTCCTAGTGATCCATGCATTGGTATAGAACTCTTGAACCATTAAGATTCCGACTTGTTGCATGGGATTGGTTAGGACTTCCCAACCTCTTCTTCGGATTTCATGTCGGATTTTCGGATACTCATTTTTCCTGAGCTTGAAAGGGACCTTAGGGATCACTTTCTTCTTGGCCACAACATCATAGAAGTGGTCTTGATGGACTTTGGAGATGAATCTTTCCATCTCCCATGACTCGGATGTGGAAGCTTTTGTCTTCCCTTTTCCTTTTCTAGAGGATTCTCCGGCCTTGGGTGCCATCAATGGTTATGGAAAAACAAAAAGCTTATGCTTTTACCACACCAAACTTAAAATATTGCTCGCCCTTGAGCAAGAGAAGAAAAAAGAGAAGAGGAAGAAGAAGAAAATATCGAGGAGAAGGGGAGGTGTAGGTTCGGCCAAGGTTAGAAGAGGGGGTTGTGTTGTGTGAAAATGAAGTAGAATGGAGGGGTATATATAGGGAGGGGGGAGAGGGTAGGTTCGGCCATTTAAGGTAGGTTTGGGTGGGAAAGATTTTTGAATTTTGAAGGTAGGTGGGGTTTATGGGGAAGAATGCATGGATGTGAGTGGTGAAGGGTTTTTTTAGGAGAGTGTGTTATAGGATTAATTAGGAGGTAAGGTGGGAATATGTTAGGTGGGGATCTTGTGGAGCCCACAGATCCTGAGATGATCCTGTGGGGTCCACAGATCCTGAGGTGTCAAGGATTTACATCCCTGCACCAATTAGGCATGTAAAATGCCTTAGCATACCATTCTAGCATTTAAAAGCCGAAGTGGTGCACGTTCTGGGTGTTCAACGCCCATGTGCAGCATGTTTCTGGCGTTGAACGCCAGTTCCATGTTTGTTACTGGCGTTCAGCGCTAGCTTTCCTCAGGGCATATTCCTGGCATTCAAACGCTAGGCTGTTGCTTGTTTCTGGTGTTCAGCGCCAAATCCATGCTCTGTTCTGGCGTTGAACGCCAGCCAGATGCACCTTACTGGCATTTAAACGCCAGTAAGTCCTTCCTCCAGGGTGTGATTTTTCTTCTGCTGTTTTTGATTCTGTTTTTAATTTTAATAATTTTTTCGTGACTCCACATGATCATGAACCTACTAAAACACAAAATAACAATAAAAATAAAATTAGATAAATAAAAATTGGGTTGCCTCCCAACAAGCGCTTCTTTAACGTCAATAGCTTGACAGTGGGCCCTCATGGAGCCACAAAGGTGGTCAAGTCAATGTTGTGGACTCCCAACACCAAACTTAGAGTTTGGATATGGGGGTTCAACACCAAACTTAGAGTTTGGTTGTGGCCTCCCAAAACCAAACTTAGAGTTTGATTGTAGGGGCTCTGTTTGACTCTGTATTGAGAGAAGCTCTGCATGCTTACTCTCCCTTGTTACAGAAGGAAAGCCGTGTGCCTTAAACACAAGGTAGTCCCCATTCGATTGAAAAACTAATTCTCCTTTGTTAACATCTATCACAGCTTCTGTTGTGGCTAGGAAAGGTCTTCCAAGGATGATGCATTCATCTTCTTCCTTCCTAGTGACTAAGATTATGAAATCAGCAGGGATGTAAAGGCCTTCAACCTTTACTAACACGTCCTCTAATAATCCATAAGCTTGTCTTACTAACTTGTCTACCAATTGTAACGAGAATAAGGCAGGCTGTACCTCAATGATCCCCAGTTTCTCCATTACAGAGAGTGGCATAAGATTTATGCCTGATCCTAGGTCACACAGAGCTTTTTCAAAGGTCATGGTGCCTATGGTACAGGGTATTAAGAATTTCCCAGGATCTTGTTTCTTTTGAGGTAGAGTTTGCTGAACCCATGCATCAAGTTCACTAATGAGCAAGGGAGGTTCACCTTCCCAAGTCTCATTACCAGATAACTTGGCATTCAGCTTCCTGATGGCTCCTAGATATTAAGCAACTTGCTCTTTAGTTACATCTTCATCCTCTTCAGAGGAAGAATAATCTTCAGAGCTCATGAATGGTAGAAGGAGATTTAATGGAATCTCTATAGTCTCTATATGAGCCTCAGATTCCTTTAGGTCCTCAATAGGGAACTCCTTCTTCTTTGAGGGACGTCCTAGGAGGTCTTCCTCACTAGGATTTTCATCCTTCTCCTCCCAAGCATTCGGCCATATGGATTGATGTGTGGAAAACGATCCAACCCAAAACTCACCGGCAAGTGTACCGAGTCGCATCAAGTAATAATAACTCACATGAGTGAGGTCGATCCCACAGGGATTGAAGGATTGAGCAATTTTAGTTTAGTGGTTGATTTAGTCAAGCGAATCAAGTTTTGGTTGAGTGATTTGTGTTTAACAGAAAGTAAATGACATTAAATGTAAAGGGGGAAGGGAAAAGTGCAGTAAATTGAAGAACAGAATTGTAAATGTGCAGAATCTTAAAGAGCATGAAAGTAAATGACTGAAACTTAAAGTGCAAGAAACTTAAATTGCAGTAACTTAAAGGGCAAGAAAGATAAATGACTTGAATATAAAAGGGAATTCAGGAATGGGATTGCAAGATCTAAACAAAACAGAAGTAAATTGCAGCAAGAGATTGAGCAGAAATTAAATCAGGAACAAGGAGCGTTCAAACAGAATTTAAGTGAAATGTAGCAGAGGTTCACAGAAGAACCAAAAGTGAAATTGTGATCTCAGGATTCCAAGGGCTTAGGTAGCAGAGCCTAAAACCCAATTTCCTTCCCAGATCTGAATTATCTAAGCAATTGGCAGAAAATTAAAGATGAAGCAGTAGAAGAACA
>NC_029776.3:69144523-69145588 GCF_000817695.3 Arachis duranensis | reverse complement strand
AAAAGTCCTAATTACATCAAACTAAGTCCTATTTATACACTTTCTATTCTTGGATAATGGGATTTGGATGGGCTTTTGGATTGGTGAAGAAATGAATTAAAATGAATTTTTAATTTGAATTTTGGCCCAAAAACCACTCCCAGGAGGCTGCCCTGCCCTTGTGGAGGGCAGGGCAGAAAATTGATGCTTGGTGCATGGATTTGGTGCGGCCATGTGCGAGTTGGTGCGGCGTGTTGTGATTCTGGCGCGTCCTGGTGCGAGTCTGGCACAAGGTTGGTGCGCTAGAGGCTGCCCTGCCCGCGCCAAGGGCAGGGCGGGAAAGTTTGGTGCGCCAGGGAGCGTTGTGCGTGCGGATGGTGCTGCCAGGGGGCATTTGGGCGTGCGGATGGTGCTGGACGCTGCCCTGCCCACGCCAAGGGCAGGGCAGGAACGGGTTGGTGTGCCAGGGAAGGAACGCGCGCGCCAATGCTGCCAGGACGAGGAAATTGGTGCGCCAGGGTCTTGTGTGTGATGCGCCAATTCAAAAGCTGCCCTGCCCGCGCCAAGGGCAGGGCAGGGTTGCCATATTGCATGCCCGTGTTCGAACCTGGGCCGATGCAAACACGCTTCTTTTTCTCTTGGCTTTTTGGCACGCTAGTCACCCTTAGTCTTTGGCTTCCTCATGGTCCCTTGCTCGAGCCTTGTAGCATGCATAGTTGATATTTTCTTCTTGATTTTTTTCCTCATGGAGCCCGATTCTGCCCTCCACAAGGGCAGGGCAGAGTTTGCTTCTCTTGGTTCCAAGGCATCATTTTGTGCTCTGCCCTTGGAGTGGGCAGGGCAGAGTTGCCTAAGCTTGCTTGGTCACTTAATCCTAGAGGGCAGTCTGCCCTTATGGAGGGCAAGGTTGCTTCCCTCATTAGTTGCGGCACGCTTCTCTCCTCTTTGGCCACGCTTTCCTTTTCTTGTGTCACGCTTCTTAGGCCACGCTTTCCATTTTCTTTTCTTTTCTTCACCTAAAATAAACCAAACAACCACTCAAAGTATCACTAAATTCAAGAGGCTTATAAATCAATTAAAATGCAA
>NC_029776.3:69142819-69143663 GCF_000817695.3 Arachis duranensis | reverse complement strand
TGAGTTATGCATTTAATCAAACACATGTGCCACCACCAACTTCCATTCATACTCATGCAACATTGGACATTTTACTTTTCAATTCAAACCAAACTCTTTTATTTAAGCATATGGGAAACGAAGCAATATTTAAAGCTAATGATGGATACAAGCATTATGCAGACTTATCATTTTTAACAAACCATTTCACTTGTAGCTAAATGAACACTTTAGCAAGAAATACAATGACTTCCAGTTTCGAAACATTACACAGCAGCAAAGATTAAGTTCAGATACAACCTTTGAAGTTGCAGCTCTTTCATTTTTCCTTCTGTTGTATCCTCTTTGAGTTAAGATGCATAATGTCTTCAATTATTGACTCTGACCTGCATAATCCTCAAAGTTGCTTGCTTCTCAAGCCCTTAATTATATGGTTAGTAAGCATAATACTGAGTGTGGCTCTTGGATTGATTTTGGTGTGTGAACACCAAACTTAATTGTTTTGCCACTGTCTCAGATATACCAAGTTAACCATATTTGAAACCATGTATTCTTGCTAAAGGTTAATGGAATTAGAGCTAGAAAACAATTCAACAGTTGAATAATAGGTTTGATTACTTGGAGCTAGAATCATGCAAGAGGTGAGAACGTGTTAATTGATATTTTTGGTGGAACACCAAACTTAGAAGTTTTCATTCTCCCTCAAATTGTTTTTGGTGTGCAACACCAAACTTAGCTCCTTGCAATGCACAACCATTACTCAACATTTTTATTGAAAAGCTATGAAAAGAAACTACCTCAGGTTGGGTTGCCTCCCAACAAGCGCTCTTTTATTGTCATTAGCTTGACATCTTCATTTTTGCTT
>NC_029776.3:69139620-69140991 GCF_000817695.3 Arachis duranensis | reverse complement strand
TCAAAACCAAATTAGTTTCTTGGCACCGTTTCAAGACAAGAGTTAGATGGTTTAAGCAAGTATTGAAATTATCACCAAAAACAGAGAAGTCATCCATGAAAACCTCTAAAAACTTTTCAACCATATCTGAGAAAATGGAGAGCATACACCTTTGAAAAGTGGCTGGGGCATTGCATAATCCGAATGGCATTCTTCTATAGGCAAAAACTCCAACTGGGCATGTGAATGAAGTCTTTTCTTGGTCTTTTGGATCCACCACTATCTGATTATACCCAGAATAGCCATCCAAGAAGCAATAATAAGCATGGCCAGCCAACCTCTCAAGCATTTGATCAATGAAAGGGAGTGGGAAGTGATCTTTGCGTGTGGCATCATTCAATCTTCTATAGTCAATACACATCCTCCACCCTGTCACTGTTCTGGTGGGAATGAGTTCATTCTTCTCATTAGTAATGACTGTCATCCCTCCTTTCTTTGGTACCACTTGGATTGGGCTTATCCATGAGCTATCGGAAATAGGATATATGATTCCTGCATTCCATAACTTCATTACTTCCTTCTGGACAACTTCCTTCATTGCAGGGTTGAGTCTTCTCTGAGGTTGAATTACTGCTTTGGAATTGTCCTCCAAAAGAATCTTATGCATGCATATTGTAGGGCTGATGCCTTTCAAGTCATCAATGGTCCATCCTAAGGCATCCTTGTGGGCTCTGAGAACATCAAGAAGCTCTCCTTCTTCTTTCTTTGTTAAGGATGAATTTATGATCACTGGGAGGCTTTCTGAAGTCCCAAGAAATGCATATTTGAGATGAGAAGGTAATGGCTTCAGTTCTTGCTTTTGCACCTCTTTTTTCTTGCTTGGTTCCACTTCTTTATTTATGAAAACCTCAGCCACATGTTCCTCTATTGTTTCTTGATTACCTTCTTCTTGTTCATACTGATCACTGTTTAATATTTCTTCCACCAGGCTCTCTATCATGTCTACTCTCAAATGATCTTCCTTCTCTGGGGGGTGTTGCATTGACTTGAAAACATTGATGATCATTTGCTCATTGTGTACTCTGAAAATCATTTCTCCTTTTTCCACATCAATAATGGCTCTTGCAGTTGCTAGAAATGGCCTGCCCAAGATGATTGAATTGTTGCCGTCCTCATCGGTATCTAAGATTACAAAATCTGCAGGGAAGATAAACTCTCCAACCTTTACTAGCAAATTCTCCACAATTCCATTTGGTATCTTGATTGATCTGTCTGCCATGACTAGCGACATCCTGGTGGGTTTGAGTTCTTCTATTGCCAACTTCTTCATCATGGACAAAGGCATTAGGTTGATACTAGCTCCTAGATCACAAAGAGCTTTATCCAAGGATA
>NC_029776.3:69132082-69136648 GCF_000817695.3 Arachis duranensis | reverse complement strand
GCTGCCCTGCCCGCGCCAAGGGCAGGGCGGGAATGTTGGTGCTGCCAGATTGAAGATTGCGTGCGGATGGTGCTGCCAGATGCGAAGGTTGGTGCGCCAGGAAAGGAAATTGGCGCGCCAGAGTGAGTTGGTGTGTGGGACGCTGCCCTGCCCGCGCCAAGGGCAGGGCAGGAACGGGTTGGTGCGCCAGGGAAGGAACACGCGCGCTAATGCTGCCAGGACGAGGAAATTGGTGCGCCAGGTTGAGAAATGGTGCGCCAAGGTCTTGTGTGTGATGCGCCAATTTCAAAAGCTGCCCTGCCCGCGCCAAGGGCAGGGCAAGGTTCCTTCCTTCAAGTCTCGGGTTCGAACCTGGGAGAGTGCAAACACGCTATTTTTTCTTGGCTTCTTGGCACGGTAGTGGGTCTCAAGGCTTGGCTTCCTCATGGTTCTTTGTTCGAACCTTGTGGCATGCATGGGATATATTTTTTTGTTGAATTTCTTCCTTTGTAGAGCCCGATTCTGCCCTCCACAAGGGCAGGGCAGAGTTTGCTTCTCTTGGTTCCAAGGCATCATTTTGTGCTCTGCCCTTGGAGTGGGCAGGGCAGAGTTGCCTAAGCTTGCTTGGTCACTTAATGCTGCCCTCCTAGAGGGCAGTCTGCCCTTGTGGAGGGCAAGGTTGCTTCCCTCATTAGTTGCGGCACGCTTCTCTCCTCTTTGGCCACGCTTTCCTTTTCTTGTGTCACGCTTCTTAGGCCACGCTTTTCATTTTCTTTTCTTTTCTTCACCTACAATAAACCAAACAACCACTCAAAGTATCACTAAATTCAAGAGGCTTATAAAACAATTAAAATTCAATCAAAATTAGCTTAAACCTCATGATTTAACATAAATTTCATGGTGGTTGCTTGATTTAGAGAAGTTATGCATTTTCACTCCAAATCACTTACTTAGGATGCAAGAAAGTGCATAAATGCTAGCTAAACAAGTGAAATTAGCTTGAAAAATGGGTATATGATGACTTGTCATCATGGATTACATCAATGGCTTTGCACTCTCCTTTTGGATTCTCTTCTGTATTGCTTGGGAGAATACTGGGAGGAGTTTCAATGATTTTGTTACTCAGCTTGCCCACTTGTGCCTCCAAATTTCTAATGGAGGATCTTGTTTCACTCATGAAACTTAAAGTGGCCTTAGACAGATCAGAGACTATGTTTGATAAGTTAGAGGGGCTCTATTCAGAATTCTCTGTCTGTTGCTGAGAAGATGATGGAAAAGGCTTGTTATTGCTTAGCCTGTTTCTTCCACCATTATTAAAGCCTTATTGAGGCTTTTGTTGATCCTTCCATGAGAAATTTGGATGATTTCTCCATGATGAATTATAGGTGTTTCCATAAGGTTCACCCATGTAATTAACCTCTGCCATTGCAGGGTTTTCAGGATCATTAGCTTCTTCAGAACTTGCCTCTTTAGTATTGTTGGATGCATTTTTGCCATCCATTCAGACTTTGAGAGATCATGTTGACTTGCTGAGTCAACATTTTGTTCTGAGCTAATATGGCATTCAGAGCATCAATCTCAAGAACTTCCTTTCTCTGAGGCGTCCCACTATTCACAGAATTCCTCTCAGAAGTGTACATGAATTGGTTATTTGCAACCATGTCAATAAGTTCTTGAGCTTCTGCAAGCGTTTTCTTTAGGTGAATGGATCCACCTGCAGAATGGTCCAATGACATTTTGGAAAACTCAGATAGACCATAATAGAATATATCTAATATGGTCCATTCTGAAAACATGTCAGAAGGACACTTTTTGGTCATCTGCTTGTATCTTTCCCAAGATTCATAGAGGGATTCACCATCTTTTTGTTTGAAGGTCTGAACATCCACTCTAAGCTTGCTCAGCTTTTGAGGAAGAAAGAATTTATCCAAGAAGGTTGTGACCAGCTTATCCCAGGAGTCCAGGCTATCTTTAGGTTGTGAGTCGAACCATGTTCTAGCTCTGTCTCTTATAGCAAAAGGGAAAAGCATGAGCCTGTAGACTTCATGATCTACTCCATTTGTCTTAACAGTCTCACAAATTTGCAAGAACTCAGTTAAAAACTGATAAAGATCTTCAGATGGAAGTCCATGAAACTTGCAGTTCTGTTGCATCAAAGCAACTAATTGAGGTTTCAGCTCAAAATTGTTTGCTCCAATGGCAGGAATTGAGATGCTTCTTCCAACGTTAGTTTGGTGAAATCACCAAGCATCCTCCTTGCATTATTGTTGTTGGGTTCAGCTGCCATCTCCTTCTCTTGTTCGAAAATTTCAGAAAGGTTATCTCTGGATTGTTGTAATTTAGCTTCTCTTAGTTTCTCTTCAGAGTCCTTTTAGGTTCAGGATCAGCTTCAACAAGAATGCCTTTTTCTTTGTTCCTGCTCATATAGGGAAGAAGAGAACAAGAAAAGAAAGAGGAATCCTCTATGTCATAGTAAAGAGGTTCCTTATTGTTAGTAGAAGAAGAAAGGAATAAAAGTGGAGAATCCAATCACAAGGGTGAGGATAGAGGTAGTGATTGGAGATGAAAAAAGGTGAAGAGAAGTGTTAGTAAATAAATAAATAAATAGAATAAGAGAAGAGCGGGAGAATTTTGAAAATAATTTTGAAAAAGTAGTTAGTGATTTTCGAAAATTAAAGATAAGATATAATTAAAACTAAAATTTAAAACAATTAAAAAAAGAATTTTTGAAAAAGAAATGAGATATTTTCGAAAATTAAAGAGGGATAGGTAGTTTGTTGGTTTTGAAAAAGATAAGAAACAAACAAGTCAAATAGTTAGTTGAAAAAGATATTAAAATCAAATTTGAAAAGACAAGAAGATAAGAAGTTAGATAAGATATTTTGAAATCAAATTTTTGAGAGAGATAAAATTTTGAAAAAGATATGATGAAAAGATAAGATAAGAAGATAAGATAAAAAGATAAGATAAAAAGATATGATAAAAGATAAGATGAAAAGATATGATAAAAAGATAAGATTTTTAAGAAAAAGATATTTTGAAAAAGATTTAATTTTTAAAATTAAAATTAATTACTAGACTAACAAGAAACTTAAAAGATAAGATTTTAGAATTTAAAGATTGAACCTTTCTTAATAACAAAGTAACAAACTTCAAATTTTTGAATCAATCACATTAAGAATAATTTGGAAATAAAATTATTTGAAAATTTGAAATAAAATTAAGAAAAATATTTTGAAAATAATTTTAAAATTTTCGAAAATAAGATAAAAATGAAAAAGATTTGATTTTTTTTGAAAAAGGTTTTGAAAAGATAAGATTTTTGAAATTGAAAATTTGGCTTGACTTGTAAGAAATAACTAATTTAAAAAAATTTTGACCAAGTCAACTCAAATGTTCAAAAATTTGGAGGGAAATAAGGAAAAGATATTTTTTTTTTATTTTTGAATTTTTAATGAGGAGAGAGAAAAACACAAACATAACCCAAAACATGAAAATTTTGGATCAAAACACAGGATGCATGCAAGAACACTATGAATGTCAAGATGAACATCAAGAACACTTTAAAGATCATGATGAACATCAAGAACATATTTTTGAAAAATTTTTTGATGCAAAGAAAACATGCAAGACACCAAACTTAGAATTCTTTAATGCATGGACACTATAAATGCAAAAATGCATATGAAAAACAACATACAACACAAAACAATAAATCATCAAGATCAAACAAGAAGACTTGTCAAGAACAACTTGAAGATCATGAAGAACACCATGAATGCATTAATTTTCGAAAAATGCAAGAAAAATTTTAAAGCATGCAATTGACAGCAAACTTAAAAATTGACTCAAGACTCAAACAAGAAACACAAAATGTTTCTGATTTTTATGATTTTCTAATTTTTTTGTATTTTCTTTTATTTTTTTCGAAAAACATATGGAAAAAGAAAATAAGAAGTTCAAAGTCTTTAAGAAGAATTCCAGGAATCTTTCAATGTTAGCCCAAAGCTCCAATCAAAGGGTTGGACATGGCTTAATAGCCAGTCAGCTTTAGGATGGAATTACATGCATTTAGTTGAAGACCAATTCCAAAGGAGTTTGAATATGGCTTTGCAGCCAGCCAGGATTCAACATGCTTCATGAAACTATGGAATCCATTCTTAAATGTTTTGAAGCCA
The DNA here is from genome assembly GCF_000817695.3 of Arachis duranensis. Classification (NCBI taxonomy): domain Eukaryota; kingdom Viridiplantae; phylum Streptophyta; class Magnoliopsida; order Fabales; family Fabaceae; genus Arachis; species Arachis duranensis. Next base: position 69,132,491 of record NC_029776.3, on the reverse strand, counting down.
TAGAATGATTTAAAAATTTTTTCGAAAATAATAATTTTTTTTTGGAAAATTGAGAACAAAGAAAAATTTTGAAAAATTTTTGAAAACTTTTTTGAAAAGAAAATTACCTAATCTGAGCAACAAGATGAATCGTCAGTTGTCCAAACTCGAACAATCCCTGGCAACGGCGCCAAAAACTTGGTGCACGGAATTATGATCATCATCGATGGCTCCAATAGTTTGGTAGCTCTCACACGTGAATTACACTTAGTAACAACTCCGCACAACTAACCAGCAAGTGCACTGGGTCGTCCAAGTAATACCTTACGTGAGTAAGGGTCGATCCCACAGAGATTGTTGGTATGAAGCAAGCTATGGTCACCTTGTAAATCTCAATCAGGCGGATAATAATTGATTATGGAATTTCGAA
>NC_029776.3:69131099-69131970 GCF_000817695.3 Arachis duranensis | reverse complement strand
AATTTCAGATAAGCGTATGGAGATGCTTGTCCCTGTTGAATCTCTGTTTTCCTACTGCTTTCATCCAATCCTTCTTACTCCTTTCCATGGCAAGCTGTATATAGGGCATCACCGTTGTCAATGGATACATCCCATCCTCTCAGTGAAAAAGGTCCAAATGCTCTGTCACAGCACGGCTAATCATCTGTCGGTTCTCGATCAGGTTGGAATAGAATCCCGTGATTCTTTTGCGTCTATCACCAACGCCCAGCCTTCAGGAGTTTGAAGCTCGTCACAGTCATTCAATCCCGGAATCCTACTCAGAATACCACATACAAGGTTAGACTTTCCGGATTCCCATGAATGCCGCCATCAATTCTAGCTTATACCACGAAGATTCTGATTAAGGAATCCAAGAGATATGCCCCCGGTCTAAGGTAGAACGGATGTGGTTGTCAATCATGCGCGTTCATAGGTGAGAATGATGATGAGTGTCTGGTGCACGAAATTGTGATCAATACTTTTCACAAATCAAATAATCCCCGGTAATGAATCCAAAAACTTGGTGTTCAATACCATGGCATAAACACAACTTCGCACAACTGACCAGCAAGTGTACTGGGTCGTCCAAGTAATAAACCTTACGCGAGTAAGGGTCGATCCCACAGAGATTGTTGGTATGAAGCAAGCTATGGTCACCTTGTAAATCTTAGTCAGGCAAACTCAAATGGGTATGGTGATAAACGCATAAAACATAAAGATAAAGATAGAGATACTTATGTAATTCATTGGTGGGAATTTCAGATAAGCGCATGAAGATGCTGGTCCCTTCCGTCTCTCTGCTTTCCTACTGTCTTCATCCAATCCTTCTTACTCCTTTCCATGGCAAGCT
>NC_029776.3:69130578-69130763 GCF_000817695.3 Arachis duranensis | reverse complement strand
AAACTCCACCGTTGAAAATACATAAGAACAAGGTCTAGGCATGGCCGAATGGCCAGCCTCCCAAAGAGGGTTCAATCATAATAACATGATCAAAAGCTCCAAATACAATAGTAAAAGGTCCTATATATAGAGAACTAGTAGCCTAGGGTTTACAGAGATGAGTAAATGACATAAAAATCCACTTC
>NC_029776.3:69129271-69130385 GCF_000817695.3 Arachis duranensis | reverse complement strand
GTGACTTTGAACGCCAGTTTGGGCCATCAAATCTTGGGCAAAGTATGAACTATCATATATTGCTGGAAAGCCCAGGATGTCGACTTTCCAACGCCGTTGAAAGCGCGCCAATTGGGCTTTTGTAGCTCCAGAAAATTCACTTCGAGTGACGGGAGGTCAGAATCCAATAGCATCTGCAGTCCTTTTCAGTCTCTGAATCAGATTTTTGCTCAGGTCCCTCAATTTCAGCCAGAAAATACCTGAAATCATAGAAAAATACACAAGCTCGTAGTAAAGTCCAGAAAAGTGAATTTTAACTAAAAGCTAATAAAAATATACTAAAAACTAACTAGATCATACTAAAAACATACTGAAAACAATGCCAAAAAGCGTACAAATTATCCGCTCATCACAACACCAAACTTAAATATACATACATGCCACAGACACATAATTGGGTGAACCTTTTCAGATTGTGACTCAGCTTTGCTAGAGTCCCCAATTAGAGGTGTCCAGGGTTCTTAAGCACACTCTTTTTGCCTTGGATCACAACTTTATTTCTTTTCTTTTTCTTTCTTTTTTTTCGTTTTTTCTTTCTCTCTTTTTTTTTTGTATTCACTGCTTTTTCTTGCTTCAAGAATCATTTTTATGATTTTTCAGATCCTCAGTAACATGTCTCCTTTTTCATCATTCTTTCAAGAGCCAACATTCATGAACCACAAATTCAAAAGACATATGCACTGTTTAAGCATACATTCAGAAAACAAAAGTATTGCCACGACATCAAAATAATTAAACTTTTTATAAAATTCAGAATTCATGCAATTCTACTCTTTTTCAATTAAGGACAATTTTTTATTTAAGAGAGGTGATGGATTCATAGGACATTCATAACTTTAAGGCATAGACACTAAGACACTAATGATCACAAGACACAAACATAGACAAACATAAGCACTAAAATTCGAAAAACAGAAAAATAAAGAACAAGAAAATTAAGGAACGGGTCCACCTTAGTGATCAAGCAAAGGATAGTGGTTCATAATGAAAAAAATGAACTGGTTCCCACAAGAACAGTTACAGGGTGGCGTATGTGTATTGACTACAGAAGGCTCAATACAGCCACCAGAAAGGA
>NC_029776.3:69128318-69129075 GCF_000817695.3 Arachis duranensis | reverse complement strand
AATTCTCCTAGGGAGGTGTTGATTTGCTCCCAATAGTTTTGTGGAGGAACGTGCATCGCTTGAGGCATCTCAGGGATTTCATGATGCGAGGGGTCTCTTGTTTGCTCCATCCTTTTCTTAGTGATGGGCTTGAGGTCATTCCTTCTTAGTTGACTTGGCTTCCCTTTCTCTTACATTGAGCGCCCTCTTCACAGATGTCTATGAGGACTTGGTCCAACCTTTGATAAAAGTTGACCCTTTTTGAGTTTGAAAGGGATCTTGGGGATCACCTTCTTCAAGGCCACAAATTCATAGAAGTGATCTTGATGCACTCTTGAGATGAATCTTTCCATCTCCCATGACTCGGAGGTGGAAGCTTTTGCTTTCCCATTCCTCTTTCTAGAGGTTTCTCCGGCCTTGGATGCCATAAATGGTTATGGAAAAACAAAAAGCAATGCTTTTACCACACCAAACTTAAAAGGTTTGCTCGTCCTCGAGCAAAATAAGAAAGAAGAGAGTAGAAGAAGAAGAAATGAGGAAGAAGGGAATGGCTTTGTGTTTTCGGCCAAGAAGGGGAAGAAGTGGTGTTTAGGTTGTGTGAAAATAAAGGAGTGAAGATGGGTTTATATAGGAGGGGGGAGGATTATGGTTCGGTCATGTATGGGTGGGTTTGGGAGGGAAAGTGGTTTGAATTTGAAGGGTGAGGTAGGTGGGGTTTTATGAAGGATGGATGTGAGTGGTGAAGAGAAAGATGGGATTTGATAGGTGAAGGGTTTTT
>NC_029776.3:69127739-69128209 GCF_000817695.3 Arachis duranensis | reverse complement strand
TGGGGATCCTGTGGGGTCCACAGATCCTGAGGTGTCAAGGAAAAGTCATCCCTGCACCAAATGGCATGCAAAAATACGTTTTTAGCCATTTCTGGCGTTAAACGCCGGGCTGATGCCCATTTCTGGCGTTTAACACCAAGTTTTTGCCCTTTACTGGCGTTTAACGCCAGTCTGGTGCCCCTTTCTGGCGTTAAACGCCCAGAATGGTGCCAGACTGGGCGTTAAACGCCCAACAGCTAGCCTTACTGGCGTTTAAACGCCAGTACGCTCTCCTCCAGGGTGTGCTGTTTTTCTTTCTGTTTTTTATTCTGTTTTTGCTTTTTTCATTAATTTTGTGACTTCTCATGATCATCAACCTACAAAAAATATAAAATAACAAAGAAAAATATATAAAATATAACATTGGGTTGCCTCCCAGCAAGCGCTTCTTTAATGTCAGTAGCTTGACAGAGGACTCTCATGGAGCCTCA
>NC_029776.3:69127211-69127528 GCF_000817695.3 Arachis duranensis | reverse complement strand
TTTTCTTGAGTTGTCTGCCATCTCTAGTGAGATTTTTGCAGCTTGCACCTCAGAGATCCCTAGCTTCTCCATTACAGAGAGAGGCATGAAGTTTACACTTGACCCTAGGTCACACAAGGCCTTCTTGAAGGTCATGGTGCCTATGGCACAAGGTATTGAGAACTTCCCAGGATCTTGTCTCTTTTGAGGTAGTTTCTGCCTAGACAAGTCATCTAATTCTTTGGTGAGCAAAGGAGGTTCATCCTCCCAAGTCTCATTACCAAATAACTTGTCATTTAGCTTCATGATTGCTCCAAGGTATTTAGCAACTTGCTCTT
>NC_029776.3:69125509-69125826 GCF_000817695.3 Arachis duranensis | reverse complement strand
ATCTCTTACAGCAAAAGGGAATAGCATCAGTCTGTAGACCTCAGGGTCAACCCCATTAGTCTTGACTGTGTCACAGATTTGCAAGAACTCAGCTAAAAACTGATGAGGATCTTCCAATGGAAGTCCATGGAACTTGCAATTCTGTTGCATTAGAGAAACTAATTGAGGCTTAAGCTCAAAGTTGTTTGCTCCAATGGCAGGGATAGATATGCTTCTCCCATAGAAATCGGGAGTAGGTATAGTAAAGTCACCCAGCACCTTCCTTGCATTGTTGGTATTGTTGTTGTTTTCGGCTGCCATGTGTTCTTCTTCTTTGG
>NC_029776.3:69125140-69125454 GCF_000817695.3 Arachis duranensis | reverse complement strand
CCTCTACAGAGAATTGTGCCTTAGCTTCTCTTAGCTTTCGCTTCAAGGTCCTTTCAGGTTCAGGATCAGCCTCAACAAGAATGCTTTTATCTTTGCTTCTGCTCATATGAAAGAGAAGAAAACAAGGAAATATGTGGAATCCTCTATGTCACAGTATAGAGATTCCTTGAGGTGTCAGAGGAAAAGAAAAATAGAAGGTAGAAGTAGAAAATTCGAACTTATCAAAGAAGATGGAGTTCGAATTTTGCATTAAGGAATAGTGTTAGTCCATAAATGGAAGGATGTGAGAAGAAGGGAAGTAATTTTCGAAAATT
>NC_029776.3:69123734-69125077 GCF_000817695.3 Arachis duranensis | reverse complement strand
TCAAATCATTAATTGATAGCAAGTATCTTTGAAAAAAGAAAGAAATCAATTTTGAAAACATATGATTGAAAAGATATGATTTGAAAAAGATTTGATTTTGAAAAGATTTTGAAAACCTGAAAAAATTTGCATTGAAAACAGAATCTTCCCTCTTGTGCCATCCTGGCGTTAAACGCCCAGAATGGTGCACATTCTGGCGTTTAACGCCCAAAATACTACCCTTTTGGGCGTTAAACGCCTAGCCAGGTACCCTGGCTGGCGTTTAAACGCCAGTCTGTCCTTCTTCACTGGGCGTTTTGAACGCCCAGCTTTTTCTGTGCAATTCCTCTGCTGAATGTTCTGAATCTTCAATTCTCTGTATTATTGACTTGAAAAGACACAAATTAAAAATATTTTTGGAGTTTTAATAATAGAGAATAATCAAAATGCAACTAAAATCAAATAACAATGCATGTAAGACACCAAACTTAGCAGTTTGTATACTACTGACACTAATGAGAATGCATATGAGACACATAAACACTCAAGTCAAGAGAATTTAAAGATCAAAGTAAGAAATCATCAAGAATTACTTGAAGATCCTTAAGACACATGAATGAAGGCATGCAATTGACACCAAACTTAAAATGAGACTAGTGTCTCAACAAGAAACATAGAATATTTTTTTGTTTTTATGATTTTGTAAATTTTTTTGATTTTTTTCGAAAATTAGGTGAAAAAGAAAATAAAGATATCATTTTTTTGTGTTTTTCGAAAATTAAGTGGAAGAAGATATCAAAATTCTTAATGAGAATCCCAGGAATCATGCAATGTTAGTCTAAAGCTTCAGTCTAAAGGAATTAGACATGGCCAGCCAAGCTTCAGCAGAACATTGCATTCAAGGGCTAAATTGATGAAGATCAATCAGCTTTGGTGATGATAAGAACATCACTTTGAAACACTAGAATTCATTCTTAAGAACTCCGAAAAAAAATACCTAACCTAAGCAACAAGATGAACCGTCAGTTGTCCAAACTCAACAATCCCCGGCAACGGCGCCAAAAACTTGGTGCACGAAATTGTGATCAATACTTTTCACAAATCAAATAATCCCCGGTAATGAATCCAAAAACTTGGTGTTCAATACCATGGCATAAACACAACTTTGCACAACTGACCAACAAGTGTACTGGGTCGTCCAAGTAATAAACCTTACGCGAGTAAGGGTCGATCCCACGAAGATTGTTGGTATGAAGCAAGCTATGGTCACCTTGTAAATCTTAGTCAGGCAAACTCAAATGGGTATGGTGATAAACGCATAAAACATAAAGATAAAGATAGAGATACTTATGTAATTCATTGGT
>NC_029776.3:69115838-69123411 GCF_000817695.3 Arachis duranensis | reverse complement strand
GAATTGAATGGAAGAACAATAGTAATTGCATTAATACTCGAGGTACAGCAGAGCTCCACACCTTAATCTATGGTGTGTAGAAGCTCCACCGTTGAAAATACATAAGAACAAGGTCTAGGCATGGCCATGAGGCCAGCCTCCCAATGATCTAAGATAGCATAACAATGAAGATAGCTACCCCTCGATGTCTCAATACAATAGTAAAAGGTCCTACTTATAGAAAACTAGTAGCCTAAGGTTTACAGAGATGAGTAAATGACATAAAAATCCACTTCCGGGCCCAATTGGTGTGTGCTTGGGCTGAGCAATGAAGCATTTTCGTGTAGAGACTCTTCTTGGAGTTAAACGCCAGCTTTAGTGCCAGTTTGGGCATTTAACTCCCATTTTGGTGCCAGTTCCGGCGTTTAACGCTGGAAATCTTGAAGGTGACTTTGAACGCCGGTTTGGGCCATCAAATCTTGGGCAAAGTATGGACTATCATATATTGCTGGAAAGCCCAGGATGTCTACTTTCCAACGCCGTTGAGAGCGCGCCAATTGGGCTTCTGTAGCTCCAGAAAATCCGCTTCGAGTGCAGGGAGGTCAGAATCCAACAGCATCTGCAGTCCTTTTTCAGCCTCTGAATCAGATTTTTGCTCAGGTCCCTTAATTTCAGCTAGAAAATACCTGAAATCACAGAAAAACACACAAACTCATAGTAAAGTCCAGAAAAGTGAATTTTAACTAAAAGCTAATAAAAATATACTATAAACTAACTAGATCATACTAAAAACATACTAAAAACAATGCCAAAAAGCGTACAAATTATCCGCTCATCAGTGTTACGGATCATCACATTCATCAAGTTGAAGTGCAACAAATATCTTAGAACAGGAATAAATTGAATTGGATAGAAAATAATAGTAATTGCATTAAAACTTGAGGTACAGCAGAGCTCCACACCCTTTATCTATGGTGTGTAGAAACTCCACTGTTGAAAATACATAAGTGAAAGGTCCAGGCATGGTCGAATGGCCAGCCCCCATGATCTAAGAACTAAACATCCCAAGATGTCTAATACAATAGTAAGCTATCCTATTTATACTAGACTAGCTACTAGGATTTATAGGAGTAAGTAATTGATGCATAAATCCACTTCCGGGGCCTACTTGGTGTATGTTTGGGCTGAGCTTGATCTATCCACGAGCTGAGGCTTCTTTTGGAGTTGAACGCCAAGTTGTAACGTGTTTTGGGCGTTCATCTCTGATTCGTGACGTGTTTCTGGCGTTTGACTCTAGAATGCAGCATAGAACTGGCGTTGAGCGCCAGTTTATGTCATCTAATCACGAATAAAGTATGGACTATTATATATTGCTGGAAAGCTCTGGATGTCTACTTTCCAACGCCATTGAGAGCTTGCTAGTTGGAATTCTGTAGCTCCAAAAAATCCATTTCGAGTGCAGGGAGGTCAGATTCCAACAGCATCAGCAGTCCTTTGTCAGCCTCCTATCAGAGTTTTGCTCAGGTCTCTCAATTTCAGCCAGAAAATAAATGAAATCACAGAAAAACACACAAACTCATAGTAAAGTCCAGAAATGTGAATTTAGCATAAAAACTAATGAAAACATCCCTAAAAATAACTAGATCATACTAAAAACTACCTAAAAATAATGCCAAAAAGTGTATAAATTATCCGCTCATTAGAAAGCTAGCGGCCGACTTGAATATAAGACAACAATTCACCTCTGTTGAACATTCCCAAGCCAATGGACAAGCTGAAGCTGCCAACAGAGTAATACTGGCTGGGCTGAAGCGGAGATTACAGGATGCAAAGGGAGCCTGGGCCGAGGAGCTCCCACAGGTCTTATGGGCATACCGAACAACGCCACATTCCACTACAAAGGAATCACCCTTCCGATTAGCATATGGAATGGAGGCAATGATCCCAGTAGAGATTGAAGGAAGGTCGCCTAGAGTGATCAACTATAGCGAAGAAGCCAACTCCCAACTTCAAAGGGAAGAGCTCGACCTACTTCCGGAAGTCCGAGAAAGAGCTCGGATAAGGGAAGAGGCATTAAAATGACGAATGGCTGCCAGGTACAATCAAAAGGTAATACAGTAGGCCTTTGCTGAGGATGACCTCATTCTAATCTGAAACGACATCGGAACAACTCGACCTGGAGAAGGAAAGCTGGCAGCAAACTGGAAAGGACCCTACCAAGTCATAGAAATGCTGGGAAAGGGCTACTACAAGCTTTCCAAACTCGACGGGCGAGAGCTCCCTTGGTCATGGCACGCTTGCAACCTAAAAAGGTACTATAGTTAGGGATGATAAAGGACCTTGGGACAAGGCGCACTCTTTTTCCTGAAAAGGTATTTTAACGAGGCGCCAAGCCAAGACCTACAAATCACCCGACTTAGGGAATTAACCCCCGCATGTATATATTTGCATTTTCTTTCAATAAAATATGTTTAGATCTTCTACAAATGCTCAAGCCGCATTACTCTAAAACATTCATCGTCCGATTATAAAGCTACAGATCGACAGAACGTGAAAATCAAATTCACTGCGCAATCGCAATAAAGACCAAAGATGAAAACCAAATTCATCAAAAGGTCGACCAAATGAGGGTTAAAACCCAATCTTTACAGAATTGGCAAAGATGAAAATAGAATAATGCAAGAAGTTATAGAAAGTGATCCATAGAAAGGACCTGACGAGGTCCTAATAAAATGGATTGCTATAAAATAACTTAAAGAATGGTCGGCATAAAGAAGTCGGACCAGCCACAATAACTGAAGTTATAAGTAAAGCCTTGGAAAGAGGTCTGGCCAGCTCTATAAAAGAGGATTACTATAACTTAGAAGAGTCCAACATGATGAAGTCGGACTCCTACTATCAAGTTATAAAGGTAATCCCTGAAAGAGACCTGAACAAGGTCCCAGAAAGAGGATTACCAAGTAACTCGACAGGGCTTGATATGACAAAGTCGGCCCAAAAATAGCAAGTTACAAAGGTAATCCCTGAAAGAGTCCTGAACAAGGTCCAAGAAAGAGGACTACCAAGTAACTCGACAGGGCCCGACATGATGAAGTCAGCCCAAAAATAACATGTTACAAAGGTAATCCTTGAAAGAGACCTGAACAAAGGTCCAAGAAAGAGGATTACCAAGTAACTCGACAGGGCCCGACATGACGAAGTCAGCCTGAAATATAAAGTTACAAAGATAATCCCTGAAAGAGATCTGAACAAAGGTCGAAGAAAGAGGATTACAAAGTAACTCGACATGGCCCGACGTGACGAAGTCGGCCCAAAAACATAAAGTTACAAAGATAATCCCTGAAAGAGACCTGAACAAAGGTCAAAGAAAGAGGATTACAAAGTAACTCGACATGGCCCGACGTGATGAAGTCGGCCCAAAATATAAAGCTACAAAAGTAACCCCTAAAAGAGGGTTACAAACAACAACTCGGACGAAGACCGACCTGAAGAAATCGGCAAACTCAGCATTATAATTCCTAACAAAGACCTGAACAAATTTCAAAGAAAATGAATTGCTGAAAACAGCATCAGGCAAAGGAATCAAGCCGATCATGTCAGACAAAGTTCCAACACTCCCAAAGCCTACGAAGATACCAAGACAAGTGCAGACAGACATGATATAAAAACACAAGGTTATAATAATAGCCAGCTTCAGAGGCCACCAATCTCAGCCCAAAAAGCCTGGAAACTACTTTGTTTACCAAAATAAAGTTGCTAAACCACCAACTAAAAAAGTGTCAAAAGTCAGCAAAATAAAGAGTTCAAAAGCCCACAAACCGGGCTATCTACACAAGTAATTACAAAAATCAGTTAAACACCCGAAGGCTTCTCGGCAGCATCAGCGCAGGGAGAAGGATGGTGAGTCTGGAGAGGCACTGCATCCACCATGCCATCCTCCCTGTTCAAGATTTGGCAATCTGGATCCCGCTCGGGATGAACGACCTTGGAGGAAGGAGCTGAAAAAGCCGGCACAACAGAAGCCTTGGCAGCAGGCTCAGAGAAAGGCTCAACATCATCATTATCGAGATCATCAGGAACAATCTTGCCATCTCTTACAACATTGTTCAAACTGAATGGAGCAAGATCGACCTCCGGGGCAAGAACCCGGACCTGTTCCTTTAAGTTCTCATAAGCAGCATTCACGCTGCCTACAAGGTGACCCTGGAGCTCGGAATAATCAACCCGGGCCGACTTTAACTCCCCCCGAAGATGCATCACTTCCCGGTAGGTCGTGACATAGCTTTCTTTATGCCTCAGTGCCGTATCCTCAGCCAAACACACAGAAGCTGCCAAAGCAAGGGAGCTAGCCTTCTCTCCCTCCAGTTCCTTCTTTAGTCTAGTCACCTTCACTTCAAGCTCCTCCTTCAGACCCTTCATCCGGTTGAACTCTCGCTTAGCTTCCTCCATTAAGGCTTTGGTAGCATGCAGAGGAAGATTTTGGGCAGTTCGGTACAGGGTAGCTCCCATGTGTGCTATCTTAATGCTGCTTCGAGTTATAAAATCTAAGTGATGAAGGAGAGAAACATTATCCATGGAGAGGGCACCATAAGGGGCAATCTGCTGGTCGACAAAGCCAATGGGGTCAAAATCAGGCACATCCAGACTAAAAGGTTCAACGGTTCGAGGTTTCTTGGAAGGAGGAATGGCCGAAGAAGAAACCACAGCAGCAGTGGAAGACTGTGGAGGATCCGCTAGACGAACCCGAGGAGTAGGGATCATTCTCCTCGGGCCAGGGGAACCCGACACAGACAACTTCACCTGAGAGGACCCTTCCCCATCCGTCCGGGCTGATACGTTCTGAGCTGCAGTAGCCTTTCTCGCCTTTTTGAAGGCCTTTATCGCATCACTATTTTTTGCCATCTCTGAAAAATGAAAAAATAGCAGGGTTATGGACCAAGAAATAAAGAGAAAGCAAAAACAGGAAATAGTACATATCAAGTAATACCCAATGCATCTCGGATGAGGGAGGGGTCTCCCAAAGATTTTTTGGTATCCAGATGAGGAGGTTCCCCCCAAAGATCCTCCAAAACCATCATAAAGGCCTGTTCGACCTCATCAAGCATTTTCCACGTATATCGGGATACTACTACATTCTGCTGCCAATACAAAGGAAAGGATGGCTCACCATTCGCTTCCAGAAAAAAGGGACGAGCTCCTTCAATAGCTCGAACCTTGAAAAAATAATTCTTGAAGTCCCTAAAGGACTCGTCATACATGGTAAAAACCTTATGTCCTTATGTAGATATAAAAGAAACCCACGAGGCTTTCTTTTTTGAAGAAATCCTGGGCTAAGTTAAAACAAACAAATAAAGGAAAAGAGTTTGAGAAGGGGTAACATTCAATTCTTGACAAAGAAGTTGAAAAATCTTAATAAAGCCCCAGGAGTTTGGATGAAGTTGGGACGGAGCTACATTACACGATCACAACAAGTCGGTCTCAAACGAAGTAAAGGGAAAAGTGATGTCCAACTGGCTGAAGAAATAGTCATAAGCATAAAAGAAAAGGTGCTCCCCCTGGGTCAGGACAGGGAAGCAAACCCTCTCCTCGGAGTCAGGTGCCACCAACTCATAATTCTTCTCTTGATCCCTACTCTTACAGAGACGGTGATGTTTTCTAAGCTCCACACAGAATTTAGCATTGACTACAGAAACACACATCAAGACAAGGGAGTCCAACCAATCGGACATACCCTCAGGAACCTTAGAGGACGTCTCTACAATATTTTTGCAAGAAGACATAGCCAACTAGTCCTACAAACAAGAAAAGGAGATTGGATTACTAAAAACATCTCGGATGAAATCAAAACAACTCAGCCAGCATAGTCCAACAAAGTACAAGCAGCAAAAGAAAACCCTAGGACCCACACCAAAAAGGTCCGGGGCATCCTTTGGAGGCAATTAGGGAACAAAGATTCAGGAAAATTTACAAGGCTAACGTGTCAACAAAAACTTGCAGCAAGAACAAAGAGAAACCCTTTCTCAGAAAGCAACATCCCAGAAAGAAAAAAGAAAGTCATTACCACCAGAAGGCCATCAAGATAGCTACCTTCCAAATTCACAGTCTTAGTTTATCAACAAAAGCAAAACAACGTGAAGAAAATCAAACGAGCCACCAAAAGAAAAAATTCTTTATTTGGGATTCATCAGCAAAGAAAGCTATCAGCACGACGAAAAACATCAAAGGAGCAATCTTCCGAAAAAATAAGCAGGTTCATGCAGTTTGCATAGGAAGAAAAAACAAGCAGTATGAACCCAAGAATACAGAGGGACCATCTCAAAAGCAAGAAAAACCATCAAAACAGTAAACAAGCAGGCACACAGTGATACGAAAAAATCAAACTTTCTAGCATTTATTTAAAGCAAAAATCAAAGCTTTATCAAAAATCGAAGGTAAAGCAACGAAAGAAGTAAGGGAGCAGAAAGCAGAACCAACCTGGAGAAAGGAGAAAAGCTTTGAAAGGCCGGAAGATGAAGCAACGAAAGATGTTCTTTGAAGCAAAAGCATCAACAAATTACCAAGAAACATCACAAGAGAAACGCAAAAATACAAAATCCAGACGAAAATAGAAAGGGAGAAAGAAAAAGGGAAGTTACAGCAAAGGAGCAAGAGAAGAGAAACCGTTTTTGTGAAAATGTTCAAAACGAACGAAGAGACAGAGCATTAAAAGAATTAATGAGGTTATTAAACCCTCGCGCATTCCAAAAGCAGGAAACGCGCGTTTTCAAAAGAATAAAATTCAAAAGAAATGTTCTGCATTCAAAGGAGAACTCTATAAAGAAGAAATCGACAAAATGCTCGAGTTTGGCTACACCAGAGAAGGTCCGAAGTCCTACAGACTAAAGACTCGACCTCAAAAGAAAGACCGAGCTCGAGCAGGGGCACTGTTCATACCCTGGGTCGAGTTGTCTGACCTAGGATGTTCTACCGACAAAGCGACCGACCTCCTCAGGTCAGGACAATCCGACCTATTCTCAAAGAGCTCGGCCAAACTACCAAGAAAGCTCAATAAAGGGCCCAAACAGAGGAACACGACCCGAATCTAAGGGCAGCCCAAGCCTGTAGAGATAAAGGCGGTTCCCTTAAAAGATAAGATGACCTAACTCAAAGATAAAGATAAGATAAGATAACTGATGAGCGGATATTTTATACGCTTTTTGGGGGTAATTTCATGTAGATTTTAGCATGTTTTAATTAGTTTTTAGTAGAATATTATTAGTTTTTAGGCAAAAATTATATTTCTGGACTTTACTATGAGTTTGTGTGTTTTTCTGTGATTTCAGGCATTTTCTGGCTGAAATTGATGGAGTTGAGCAAAAATCTGAGTTAGGCTGAAAAAGGACTGCTGATGTTGTTGGATCCTGACCTCCCTACACTCGGAATGGATTTTTTGGAGCTACAGGAGTCCAATTGACGTGCTCTCAACGGCGTTGGAAAGTCGACATCCAGGGCTTTCCAGCAATATATAATAGTCCATACTTTGGGCGAAGATAGACGACGTAACTTGGCGTTGAACGCCAAGTACATGCTGCTGTCTGGAGTTAAACGCCAGAAA